>NC_056660.1:50365000-50724375 GCF_018350195.1 Panthera tigris
TATGAAGATATCTCCGTTCTGGACACCTAGCTCTCTATTTGTCTCCATATGCTACCTTTTAGCTAAAATTTCATCTTCTCCCTAACAGAGACCAGGCTGAAATAACAGGGCTTATCCACATCAACTGGACAGAGGTGTGTTGCAATTTTACTTTGGCCCCATTTTCCCAGACCATATCCACTGTAAATGAAGAAGTTAGACAGATTATGTCCAGAGATGAGTCTATAGATAAACAGGCAGGCTATATCCAAATGGTTCCAGACGGGTTACTGTGCCATGAAGTAAAGTTTTTAAGATAATTTTAAAGGAAGAGAGGCTATGAAAAGGAAAGAGGAGTGGATTTTTTGCAGCTGATGTTTGAGAAAGGAGAGTTAATGTAGTCAAATATGATATGTGTTTGACAAGGCACCGTCTTGCCAAAGTGATGAGTTACTTTAGAAGGTAATCCCCTCTGAATTAGACTAGAAAAACATGTGATCAGCTGTTATCACTTAAAAATTTTTGGTTTTAAAAAATATAAGGAGAGAAACACTGATAGCCCAGTGACCTTCCATTCTCCCCTAGCTTCTCTATTTCTGCGTATATTTCTCTTTTTTGCTATGATCCCCAACTGCTATACAAGGAAGTGAAGTCTCCTTTGTTCTGTTGAGTACTTTTATGAGTTTAGGGTATGCCAGTTTTTTTTGGAGGGGGTGAGATGTTGGGGGAAAGGGATGAGAATAGCTTTGTAAAACACAGGAAAATGATTTTACACTTTGTGGTTGACATGGGAAGACGAGAGGCAGAAAAATAGAAAAATAGAGGACTATATGAGTGAAAGCCCCAACAATTAACAGAAATCATGACGCAACTTTTAGACTCTCAAATCCATAATTTTAGCAAATTCTTAGAAAATAATATTTGGTTATGAGGTGCATGAGAAGCTTTATTTCATATCTAGATTACACAGCAATATATGCAATGGAGCATAGAGGAGTCTGAATATAGAGATTGAAATCACCAGCACTGAACAAGGTCGGTTGGAATTCATCATGGGAAAAGGTCATTGAGACTTTGGTCTTGAAGACATCTCTGAAGTCATTTAGCTCATTCCCCCAGTTGCACCTGGACCCATTCAAACCACTACAAGCAAACAACATTCCTTCAACACACTTCCTTGCATGTGAAGAGTCCACTGCCTCCCCCAACAGTATCTCCTATTTTTCACGTTTCCGGAAATATTTACCAAAGATCTACACAACTGAATGGCTCCCTAGAGCTTAGAGATTTACCTACCACTAACATCAGTAGAATTTGTCAGATTTAATGAATTAATCCATTTTCCTAAGAAATATTTTAATAATGTAGCTGGAAGATTAATAATAAAAGGTATTACTAAAACTACAGCTAATACGTTTCCCAGAAGGAACCAGCAATTACCTCAAGACTTTCAAATACCTCTTTACCTAAGGTATGATTTCAAATTTGGTTTCTCCTAGAGTGAAGAAATACTTTATGAAAATGTACTGGCAGAGAAGTAACTTGTCAGAGTTGTTTGCAGTTAATTGGAATAGAATCACTGTCAATTGAAATGGTCTGCCATGCCCTACTAGGCCAAAACAGCCAAGAGGCTAACATGAGCAATTCAGCACATCATTAAAATTTAGTGACACTCAGGGTTGGGAAGTGGCCTTAACAAATGAGGAGACAAGGCCAAGATGGGTGACCAAAATGTATTTCGAACAACATTATTTCATTTAGCCATCACGGCTAGTTTGTTCTTTTTTAATCTTTAATGTGTATTTTCTCTGGTGAGGTAACCAAAATGAAGGCAGGTTTTAAAAAAGAGAAAAAGGAACTAAGTTAATTAATAAACTCAGCATACATGTTGAATAATGCAACATTTACCATAATAGAAATAGTCCACTTTTTTGTTTTAAAAAGGATTGGTTCTTTTTAAATTAAAACTAGACACATGAGTGCTACCACAAAAGGAGTATAGGGGCACCTGGGTAGTTCAGTCAGTTGAGCATCTGACTCTTGACGTCAGCTCAGGTCATGATCCTAGGGTCATGGGATAGAGCCCTGCGTTGGACTGAGCGTGGGGCCTGCTTAAGATTCTCTCCCTCTGTCCCTCTCTCCAACTTGCTCTCTCTAAAATAAAAATAAAAATAAAATAAAATAAAATAAAATAAAATAAAATAAAATAAAATAAAAAACAGTACACAATTATGAGGCCATAAATTTTTCTTTCATTCACCAAAATGAAAGAGATAACAAAGTTTGGTTTTTGTGTACACATAACATTCATAAAAATGTAAATAATACTACATTTAAATAATGATCTATTTTAATCATAGCTGAAAAGAAACATTTTTATTCTCATTTTTTTTTTTTACACACTACTGGGAAATGTGTGAAATACATAATCAGAATACTCTGATTAATTTTATGTCAGTACTTGTCTTCCTACATATTTGTGCAGACAATGCACCCCATAATAAAGACACTGATTGCCTAAAAAGCCCTTCCAGCAACTGTTGTGGAGATGAACTTGTTAATTTTGGTTGTAATCAAAGCATTGATAAAATCCAAAACAAATTTGGAATGAAAAGGAGTTCAAGGTGAAAATAGAAAAACAAAAACAAACAAACAAACAAACCTACTTTTCCAATGTATCCAAACAGGTAAATGTTGGTACAAGGCCACATCTTTATCCATATGGGTTTAGTTTCTAGATGTTGGTTCATCTCCCTGGGCCATTCATAAAGGAATCCTCCCAACTAAGTCCACAGACAGAGAAGAACCTACAAGTGTTTCCAATGGAGTCAACGGAGCACCAGCCACAAATGGAGGCCATAAGAAAACTCAGTACCATTTAATTTAATTCATTTAGAAAGTTATTCTTAGATTACAATAACATAATTTAATAGAAATAAATTTATTTTTGATAGAAAGTGCCTGGTCTCAGATGTCTTAAAATATTCAAATATCCTAGATTTTTGTTGATGCTGATGCTGTTATCTTATCCTGAACTGTATATATTGGGTTGACCCATTTCCAATTGATTGTGCCCTTCTGTCCTTGAAAAGCCCTATTTGGAAGTTGGTAATTCTGTTTGCTTCTGAAGAGTGGTTTCTGTTTTTCCTTTTCGCTTGTTTTCATTAGATTGGATTATAACTTTGTTCACATCCGTCCTTGATTTACTTCATAATCTTCAGATTTTCTGGTATGTTAGTGGCTTCATGTCTTTAAAATACAGTCTTTTTTGTAAGAAATTCTATGAAGTCACAAGAAGTCAAGAGGAAATTAAATACCAAATTGTTATTTGTTTTAATTTGGTAGGAGAATGGGTTTCCTTGCACATAAATAAATGCTCTCTAAGACTGACCCAGGCAGAGATTCATTGCTCTGTCCACAAATGTATCATTGTCAAGGAAAGATTCAAACTCAAGATTTTTAATCTTGCCTTAGTTCAGCAGATCATTTATAATCAACAAACATTTGAGAGGCAGAGTCAACGTGGTGGAGAAGTAGGGGAACCAAAGTTCCCTTGTTCCTCAAACACAGCAGGATTGAGGCCAGAAGACTTTGAATTCCAGAAATCTGGGCTACAGAGTGACAGAAACATCTCCAGGGGCCCACGGGGATTATTTTGCGGGCCATAGGTGCATGATTGAGAATTGGGAGAGAGAAAACAGGCAGTATAGGCATGGAGGGGAGGAATTTCCTTCTGTGCAGAGACAAAGGGAAGAGAAAGGGAGGCAGTGTAGGGTTGAATTCAGACAAGAGAAAAACCACAGACCAGGGAACAGAAAAAAAGGAGAAAGAACCAATTTTTACGTCATTCTAGGGTTGCAGGGCTTTCTCCAGGCTGGGGCCTGCTGCCTTATGCTCACTCCTGGGGAGGAGGGGAGACAGCCCTAGGCTCCGTAGCCAACTCAGAGGCGCAGTTGGAGAGAGCAATCCTCTCCTTTCAGGGCTGTGGAAGAAGGCATTTGGCCTCTAAGGACAAAAGACTCTTCAGGCACCTGCCAGCCTGAGGCCCTTTGTTGACTGGCTGGGTGGAGTGGAACTTCCCTGGAACCAGGGAACATGGAGGGAGATTAGGACATCAGGGTGGTGTGGGAGACTGTGGAGCAGGACAAACTGGCGTGCTCACGCTCATGTGGCACTGTGAGGATGATCTAAACAGAGTGGTTTGGGACATTCTGTGGGGGAGGTAGACTGGAGTGTCGCCATTTTTCTCCCCATCACCACAAGGTGGGGCTTCAGGGACCAGAGAGTGGGCCCATAGTGGAGGGGGGACCCGCCTACACCAAACCACGTCCCTCTGTGCCTGTAACTGTGTATCTACAGGAGCAAGATTGACACTGACCAGATGAGACAGGCTCTCTTCCAGACCAGCACAGCCAATGGTTCCAAGGCACCATCAGATATCAGTCCAGCAGTTTTGCATTTTCTGATTTGATTCTTGGTCAATTCTTATTATATATATGTATTTTTTTTTCTTCTTCCTTTTCTTCTGCTTATTCCTTCCCTACTCCATTCTGGTTGTTGGTTTATTTTTTTTTTAAATTTTTTTAACATTTATTTATTAATGAGAGACAGAGAGAGACAGAGCATGAGCATGGGAGGGGCAGAGAGAGAAGACACAGAATCTGAAGCAGGCTCCAGGCTCTGAGATGTTCTGTATCTCCTTCTTCTTTATTTTCCTCTCTCTCCCTCTCTGGATTAAGCTGTATAGTTTCTCTGATTCTCTGCTTGGTCAATTTTTTGTCTTTTCTTTTTCCCCACCCCTGTCATTTCTCTCTTTGTATAGGGTAAGTCTTCTTCCACCACCCCACCACCCTTTTTAAATTTTTTTCAGGGCTACTTCAACAGACAAATCAAAGCACACCTGGTGGAAGACCCAAACCACCACTACGAGTAGGGAGATAAAGCAACCAGAGTCACAAAAACAGAGAGCACACGACACACTCCAAAAACACCTCCAAAGGGCCAGGCTCTGGACAGTGTATAATAGTGCTAGCAGGTGCAGGACACATAATAAGCTATTAAAATACCTAAGGGACAGAAAACTGGCCAAAATGATGAAACAGAAGAATTCTCCTCAAAAGAAATTCCAGGAAGAAATGAGAGCTAGAGAATTGCTCACAACAAATGTAAACAATACATCTGAGCAAGAATTTAGAATAATAGTCATAAGATCAATAGCTGTGCTTGAAAAAAGCATAGAAGACAGCAGAGAATCTATTGCTGCAGAGATCAAGGAACTAAGAAATGGTCGCAACAAATTAAGAAATGTTGTAAATGAGGTGCAAGATAAACTAGATGTAGTGACATCAGGGATGGAGGAAGCAGAAGAGAGAATAAGTGAAATAGAAGACAAAATTATGGAAAACGATGAAGCCAAGAAAAGGAGAGATAAGAAAATACTCGATCACAAGGGGAGAATTAGAGAACTAAGTGATTCAATGAAACATAATAATATCCATATCATAGTAGTTACAGAAGAAGAGAAAGGGGCAGAAGGTTTACTTGAAAAAATTATAGCTGAAAACTTCCCTAATTTGGGGAAAGGGGTAGACATCCAAATCCAAGAGGCACAGAAAACTCACTTCAGATGTAATAAGAATGGGTCTTATCCACAGCATATCACAGTGAAACTGGCAAAATACAAAGATAAAGAGAATTCTGAAAGCAGCTAGGGACAAACAGGCCTTAACCTACAAGGATAGACACATAAGGGTAGCAGCAGACCTGTACACTGAAACATGGCAGGCCAGAAGGGAGTGGCAGGAAATATTCAATGTGATGAATAGAAAAAATATGCAGCAAAGAATCCTTTATCCAGCAAAGCTGTCATTCAGAATAGAAGGAGAGATAAAGGCTTTCCCAGATAAACAAAAACTGAAGGAGTCCATGACCACTAAACCAGCCCTGCAAGAGATCCTAAAGGTGACTCTGTAAGTGGGATGCTACAAAGACTACAAAGGACCAGAGACATCACCACAAGTATGAAAGCTACAGATAACACAATGACACTAAATCCAAATCTTTCAATGTAATCAACAAACATTTCCTGAATCCTAAAATACTTAGGCACTAGAACATGTGGAAGATGTATCATTTTTTAAACATTTTTTAAAGTTTATTTACTTTGAGAGAGAAAGAGAGAGAGAGAGAGAGAGAGAGAGAGAGAGAGAACAAGTTGGGGAGGGATAGAGAAAGATGCAGAGAGAGAATTCCAAGCAGGTTCCAGCAGAGCCTGACTCAGGCCTCAAACCCACAAACTGTGAGATCATGACCTGAGCCAAAACCAAGAGTCAGACTCTTAACCGTCTCAGCCACCCAGTTGCCCTGGAAGATGTGTCATTTACCTTAAAAAGTATATTCTCTAGTTAAGGAGACAGAACATCAGGAAAAACAAGGAGCACATAATGCATAATATAATGTAAAGATTGAGGGTCAGTGTCAGAAGGATGATAAGTACAGTCACTTTATCTTTCTATCCCGTGGTTACATCTATGAAATAAAGACATTTACATTTGTTCTGCCTTCCTACAAGGGCATATTAAGGAGCAGATCAAACCAGTGTGAAATATTCAGGCAAATTAAATTGGAATTATTTAATTTAAAAATTGATAATGAAGAATCAATATTTTACTAACTATCCTATTTTAAATGTGTCCAGTGCCAAAATTCCATTTTGAACTTCTTCATTCTATAAAAAGTAGGAAAATTAGGAAAATTTAAAATCAGCCTAAGGGTTAACAAGGAACACTTATTTCTTCGTGTTTTCCCTCAGTGATGTCAACGCAACACGTGTCCCAAAAGTACAGACCACTCTTTACTACTCTAAACACCAGGCTCAGGTCTGGTCTGATGTAAGAGAAGGGTCTCTTACATCACTGAGGCTGTCTGCATAATCTTGGGAAATTCACTTCTTCTCTTAGAAAAAGCTAACCCCATCTTCACATCCAGAGGTGTACTTTATTAATCTAAAGGGAATGTCACTTCCTTTATTAGTGATTGGTTCATTAACAGGCTTATGACTCAACTCAGACCAAAGAAAAGTATAAAGATGCTTTCTTGGGAGCTTCTGGGAAAAGTACCCCTGCGTAGGGGAGCTGCTGGATGGAATAGCATCTCTTGTTCTGGATTTTTTTCAAGTCTGGAAACTGCTATAGCATATAGCGTATCACTATCTGCACATGAAGTCACCACTAAGAATTGCAGATCACAGATGGAAAGAATGTGGATCTCTGTAACATTACTGAGGTATGGACACAAGCCTCCCTAAAGGCTTGTTTCCTCCTTTACCAGTTTCCTCCTTCTGGTATTATAAGAAATGAAACTTCATTAGTGTTTAAGCCAGTTTGAGTCAGAATTTCTGTTACTTTCAGATGAAAGGACTCTAAATGATGTAACATACTTAATCACATTTATTTAGTGCTTACTGTGAACAAGACCACATGATAAACACTGCATATATTATTTCATTTTATACTCGAAACATTTTCATTTAGAGATGAGGAAATCAAGGCCCTGAAAATTAAATGACTTATCTAAAATTACACAGAGCCAGGTCTGAAGCCCAGGCAGTGTGCCTCCAGAGCACCCCCTAGCCCTTTTTTTACAAAAAAAAAAAAAAAAAAAAAAAGGCACGTAAGCCAATTTGACAATAAATTACATTTAAAAAAACAAAAAATAAATAAACAAAAAAATTAAAATAAAAACAAAATATTTCCTTCTAGAGTATTTTAATAATCCCCTATACAAACCAAGTAAAAAGACACTGTTCTTTAAAAATGCACCTGATGAACCAAACATATAATAGAATATTACACTCTTTTCCGATTTTTTATCCATTTCACTAGTATGACAAGCTCAAAGTTTGTTTAGAGACCCTACTTCTGTCAGACTCTCATGAGCTTCCCCAAAAGA
The DNA here is from genome assembly GCF_018350195.1 of Panthera tigris. Lineage (NCBI taxonomy): Eukaryota > Metazoa > Chordata > Mammalia > Carnivora > Felidae > Panthera > Panthera tigris. The sequence continues at coordinate 50,372,930 of NC_056660.1, forward strand.
TGAGAGAAATAATACAACTAACTTTGTGCAGAAGCCAGTGGACTGTATATTTTTTAATGAATAATTTGTAGTTAATATTAACCCACAATTTTAAAACAGAATTATAATAGCACATTACATCTAAAGCCCCTAACCAGAAAGCAGAAGTCTTATACTTGTTTTGTTTAAAGAACATAGAAATGGTCAAACGATATATGACTTTTGTCCTCTTGAAGGGACTACTGATCTAACTCAAACATGTTGATGATCAAGTACTTGGTTGGGATCAGGATTGGATTCTCGGGGCTTGTATGGGAACAGTGGAGGCTGTAAACACTCAGAGCCACAGGGACAACTAGACCAAAGACCACAGGGACAAAATGAAGTTCAAAGGTACAAGAGACAGAAGCCAAGTCTAATCCTGTAAGTCAAATCTAAGGGTAAAAGATAAGAATCAATACAAGGGTCAAAAAGCCAGATGTTCTTGAAAGTCAAAATTCAAGCTATTAGAAGCAGCCCAACAAAACACTGGTGTCCAGGAGAACTCTCTCCATTACTTCCAGGTAGTCATGCTCCCTTGAAGGAACCAGCAGGTGTAGGATGCTTGGGAAGATGAAAATGCCTTCAAAGGCTAAGGCCGGGCAGATGGCCAAGGGTCTCAAAATTAAAACCAAGTCTTAAGCCCTTAAATATGGATAACTATAAGGGCATGAAGCAAAGTATTTGTTGCTGTGGTGAAAATCTGAGAGCAGAACTTTTCTCTTGGTGCAGCAAAGGATCTCTGGTGAGAAATAACACAATTATAAAGATAATTATAAAGGTCAATAATTCTCAAGCACATTTGAGGATATTAGAGTTCTAATAATGCTCCATCGTTGAGAAAGAGTAGGGCTCAAGCATCTTTTGCATAATCCTTCCACCAAAAGACTTCAAGATTAACTGAAATTCTGGTCTGGACTGTAGGACAGCCATCTGGAAAATAATACTTCAGAAGTACTGCACGGCAAGTCGGTCCGGTCTGTCTGCAAAAATGAAATAAACTGCAGCCTGCTGGAGATGATGTTATGGATTGAGGGCCATACCGACGGGCACATTCAAACGACTGTCAATATTCAAACTTGAATAATTTCAGTGATAGGAATAAACATTAAATATTTACCAGCCAATGCTCCACTCGATCAATGAACTCCTCTCCCTCCCTCAAGTACACACAATAATAAATGAATAGATTTGGACTTCCATGAGCAAGAATGGTTTGACATAAAATTGGAAATCAATGATACCTCTATGGTTACGTGAATAGGTTAAGCAATAAATGCAGGCTGCTGTCATTTTTTTAGAAACTACTATACTAATGAGAGAAACACAAGGTAAAGGGAGATTTTCCTTATATATGCTTTATTTCTTTTGAATTTTTTAAATGAATTCTTACAGAAGTCCCAGGCTCTCTGTACTTTTTAAAACAACATATTGTCCCAAACTAACAATGTCTCCTAATACTAAATCAAGTTCCTGTCAATCTGTCCCTAAAAATATTTTCAGTTCAGATTCTCAGTTCATGTCTATGCTAAGAAAAAGCATGACAACTAAACATCTTGAGGAGAAATGGGAGATGGAGTTGCAATAAATAGTGTCATAGGAAGACAGATCTGTGTGTTTTCTTTTAATCTGTATTTTATTCTATTAAATCTCCTGCCTTATAAGTTCTGCTGAGCCAAAAAAGGTCTCAAGTCACGACTTAGCATGGAAAATTCTGGTGTTAATGTTGTCTCTCAGAAATAATGACAGCGGCTCTCAGAGCAGATTTCACTAGTCCCATCAGTTTCTTTGAGTAAATGGTTAATAGTAAGATTGGGACTGAAATACAGCATCCGGTCAGCAGAACTGGTGAGGTTTTCCAGCTGCAAGACAATGACACCTTCCTGGCCTTCATTCTCTTTGTCCCAAATCACGTGGCTAAGAGACAAAAGCTGATGGAAGACATGCCTGAGAAAACGCCCCGGCACACGAGCCAGAAGCTGACCATCCATGACGACAGCATCCTAACCTGAACCCAAGAGTTGATCCCAGTCAACTCCAAGGATGAGGCAACAATGACAGATGATACTATGGGAACACATGGGTACAATCAGAAAATATGTCTCATCTTTGAGAAGAGAATTGGCACTAACTAAAGGGAAATATAAATTCCAATTTATTACAAGCCAGGAGCCCTACAAAGTAGAAAGCCACTTCAGGGGCCTAAAAATACTCTGTTTCTTCTGTTGCTATTTTGAATGTCGCTTTCCCTGTATGACTACATTCAGTAGGCTTCAAAATATTGGAAATGAACAAAAAGACTTATTAGCTCTTTTCTTTATCATAAAGCCTATTCTTTACCATTTTACATATTCTGTTTATCTATTTTCTTATGCACAAAATTTTAAAAAGCGCTCTAAAAAGTTAGATGATTTTCTTACAGAATTTATCTTTTTGTGAAAATTCCAAAGCCTCTAAAGCATGCTTATAAAATGATGTGAAAACACACATAGGTCAAAAGTAGGAGTTATTTAGGTCAAAATGTCCCTATTACTAATCACTTAAATTGTCAATAGGTAGATTCATTCGGATTAGTTGTCCTTCTTTTTGTCAGTTTTTTTTTTTTCTTTTCTTTGTTCCTCCCATCTGTGCAGATTCTGTGAGCCCTCTGGGGAAAAGGCCCAGTCACTGAATGTTTCTTGCAGCTTCCGTATCAAACCAAACTAAAAATGTGAATACCAATACGCCACCCCTTATCAAAATGGTAATTTCCTTTAATAAACAGTCAATATTCATTTATTGAACCTCTAGTATGTGCTACTACTGCCCAGAGAGACGATGAGGAGACCGGTCCTCAATCTGGCAGCCAATCATGTAATCCCCAGGATTTTCCAATTGTGTACCGTTCACATGTGAACATGTGCACTTAAAAACAATGGAGACAGAAAATGTTTCAGTTACCAAAATTCTGCTTGGTGTAAGTATTGTATATTTTTGGAGAATAAAATGCTGCAAAAGAGTCATTGGAGTGAGAGGTGAGATCCCAGAGGATGATCTCAAGTAGAAGGCTTTCGTTACAAAGCAGAGAACAATTAAATGTGGTGGCAAGTTCCTAGGTCATGTGATGGAGGAGAGGCGAGCCCGAGGTAGAAGTAGAGAGAGAAAGAGAGAGACGCATGGCACTGTGTAATAGAGGGCAAAGGAACTTGAAGACCCCTGGGGATATTCAAAAGAACAAAAGAGCATCCAGACAAGGGGGAGTAAGGAAAAAGAAAGTAACAGTCACAGAGACTTGGTAGAGGCAAGGCCAAGAAAGAATTCCAATGAACATAAATCATCTAGTGTGATACTTTTTTAAGATGCTTTGTTACATAATGTAGGATTCCCACTCCTACTCAATTCTGCCCCCCCCCACTTCTCCTCCCCCCACCAGGTCTCCCCACTCAATGTCTTCAGTAAACACTACCAAAAAAAAAAAATACACCTACAGAAATCCTTGGTGTTTATTGGATTTCTTGTGAAAACCATTGAATGTACAATGTTCCAAATCTGGGTTGATGCAGCCTGCAAGAGAATCAGGATGTGGCTGAGGGAATAGCTGATACTGGGCAGGTTACATACCCAGAATCCATAAGCAGGGCAGATCCAGGTTTTCTTGGGCCTAAAGTAATATTGAGGGGATTAGCATTTAAGAAAAAAATTTCACAGGGGCACCTGGGAGCCTCAGTTGGGTAAGTATCTGACTTTTGATCTCAGCTCAGGTCTTGATCTCAGGGTTGTGAGTTCAAGCCCTGCATTGGACTCCACACTGGAGTAAGTAGGCATGGAGCCTACTTAAAGAAAAAGAAAAAGAAAGAAATTCCACAAAAACGCAAAGTTAGCTACAGAGGCTTGGAAGGAGCCCATACAAATAAGGGTTAACAAAACTAAAGCTTCATTTGCTTCAAAGTAAACCTCTCTCTGCCTATAAATCAAATTGTGGGGAGTTTTCCTAAAAGAAATACAATATTATTTGAGACTCTTCTTCATATAAGGCAAGAACCTCAGAATGCTGGATAGAGTAGAGAAGGGATGGAAATATATAAAAAGAAAGTTGTTTTTAAAGTCAAAGTCATGGGGTGCCTGCGTGGCTCAGTCGGTTAAGTGTCTGACTTCTGCTCAGGTCATGATCTCACAGTTTGTGGGTTCGAGCCCCGCATCGGGCTCTGTGCTGAACGCTTGCTCAGAGCCTGGAGCCTGTTTTGGATTCTGTATCTCCTCTCTCTGCCCCTCCTCCACTTTCACTCTGTCTCTCAAAAATAAATAAATGTAAAAAATTTTAAAAAATAAATAAAATCAAAGTCAGTGTTTATCATTAATTATCTAAATCATTTCTTATATGCCCATCACTGATACATTCTTCTAATTAAATGCATGTCTGATATTGGAACCACCTCATCATGTAACTATAATCAGATAGGAGCAGTTTATGTCATTATATTTAAATACATGTTAATTCCCTGTGTCAAAGTAAGTATATATAGAATGTTGATTGCACTGGTTTCCAGTTACTCTTATTAAGATTTGTGAATAATCTGCATGAATTATAGAACCTGTTATTATTATAATTATAAGTGTAAGATAAACAGAAAGTTTACTGTGCTTGTTTTTTAAAATTCTCCTGGCAGTAAGGAATGCGCGTCTAAGAAAGAGAAAGAGGTGTCTTCTCCGCCAGCAGGCTTTGACCACCCAGCTCTCCTAATCCGTGCCTTTCCTTCAGCTCAATGCCTTGCCTACCAGAATTTTCCACCAAGAATCCGCATAAAAACATCAGAAGAAGAACAGTAAAAGCACGTCAAAGATGCATATCTTTCATCAGAATGTTGTCTTCCTACCTGCATTCATGCTGACTTTGTGCTAGACAATAAGACTTCAGGGACAGCAGGAGATAAAATTCCATTTGATGGCTCTGCTTTGGCACCGAACAGGTGATGCTGGCCTAGTCTCCCTTCCTCCTTCTTGGGAACAACCTCAGCTTTCCCTTTAAAGGACCATACTCCTTCCCGTTCTTCTGGTCCCACTGGACTCTCTCAAGGGCATTGAAGGGATGGCATGTGACCAGGTCAGACCAACTGGACTCTCTTTTTTGGGAGGCTGCATCTCTCTATAACCGCATGAAAAGCAGATGGAAGCCATTGGGGCTGAGTTCTTCCAAGGGCACAGTCCGGAGAAGACACTGCAGTGAATTTGCTAATAGTCCCCTGGAGCTGTTCCAGCTCCCACCCTCCCACAGGCTTGGTGACTCAGCAATTCCTCGGGATCTGTAAGCTCTCTAGAATCATTCCTGCAAAATCCTTGCATGATGCTTAAGTCAGAAAGAGCTGGTCTCTGTTGCTAGCAACCAATGTGCCTAACACAGGAAGGGAGGTGTTCACCTCCACAAACAGGGCGGTCTGTCATTAAGTTAATAGCATCTCAATTTCTGATTTTCCAGTCATGTTCATTTCTCGCTGTAATGTCACTGTAATTACATTTGAAGGAAATCTGAAAGCAGTCTGAAAAGTAAACATCCCTCCCCATCCTGAAAAATAAAAACCAATAAAAATTTAAAAACATTAGTGCCTTTCATGCTTCACCAAATCTACCACACCCTGTCTAAAAATAGGAATAAGACACAATATGAGAATGGTAGGGTCTTCTATGGAAATTGCCCAAAGACAATATGGGTTATTTTTCCCCAAAAGCTTATGAGGCTAAATGAATTTGGGGGGTTAAAAAATGATCTTTTGTGGTCTGAGGCTTCACTGAGACTTTTCTTTAAACCCTCTTTAAGGGGCATGTGGGTGGCACAGTCTGTTAAGCATCTGACTCTTGGTTTGGGCTCACGTCATGATCTCACAGCTTATTAGTCGGGGCCCTACTGCTTGGGATTCTCTCTCTCCCTCTCTCTCTCTTTGCCCCTCCCCTGCTCATTCTCTTTCTCTCTCTCAAAAGTAAATAAATAAACTTCGAAAAAAGTCTTTAAGCCCTTTTTAAGACCTAACTTGCAACCTTACCTTCACTCTTGGGGGACTTTAAAAATAGTTTTAAAATGGTTAACTAATTTTTAAATTTGTCAAAAATATTTTTGGAAGATTTGTATTTGTGTGTACCTTTGGATAACTCAAAAGAGATTGATTTTGACAACTTGAAATTAGAAAGCCAGTTACCTCTAATAGCAGCCTAATTGCTTTATCTACTTAAACAACAAGTAGATAAAGTGAATTTTCCAAGCACAGCATTTTCCTAATGTTTTCACCACCAGCCTAAGAGGTTACCAGAAGATATTCAAATATGCACAGAGGAAGTGAGCCCTCTTTGGAATCACTCAGAAGAGATCCCCAATTACCTTCCTATATCAGATCCTGCAAGAGGTGGGCCTTTTCTCTTAAGACAGGACTTCAAGGCAGCAGCTGCATGGGTTTCTGCTCTAATGTCTTCATGGAAGTTTTCCAGAGTTGGGCCAAGTGTATTTCTAGACTTGTACCTGAAAGCACCTATAAAACAGCAAAGTAAATTTATGTCCCGTGTAGCAGTTTGCTAAATATTCATAACTTCTAATAGTTACACAATAACCTTCGACTTTTTCTGCCTATGTTGTGGATCATTCAAATAAGGACAAGCTGTGTCAAGAAGCAGTCTATCTTGGGGTGCCTGGGTGGCTCAGTTGGTTAAGTGGCCGACTTCGGCTCAGGTCATGATCTCACGGTCCGTGAGTTCGAGCTCTGCGTCGGGCTCTGTGCTGACAGCTCAGAGCCTGGAGCCTGTTTCAGATTCTGTGTCTCCCTCTCTCTGACCCTCCCCCGTTCATGCTCGGTCTCTCTCTGTCTCAAAAATAAATAAACGTTAAAAAAATTTTTTTAAAAAGAAGCAGTCTATCTGGGGGCACCTGGGTTGCTCGGGGGGCTCAGCATCTGACTCTTGATTTCGGCTCAGGTCATGAACTCGCAGTTCATGAGTTTCAGCCCTGCGTCGGGCTCTGTGCTGACAGCTCAGAGCCTGGAGCCTGCTTCGGATTCTGCGTCTCCCTCTCTCTCTCTGTTCTTCCCCTGATCGCACTCTGTCTCTCTCTCAAAAAATAAATAATTAAAAAAAACCTTTTTAATTAAAACAAAAAAGAAGTCTACCTGATCTTACCAACCATACTTCAAGCCCGGGTAAGGGAGTGGAAACTATAGTTTTGGTAACACCTATAAATTTCTAGGTAATATTTGCTGATACTAAGATTATGGAGATAATGTGTACTTCAGTGTCAAAGAGAAATGCAAATGATGAAAGTCTTGGTAACACCGATATTTTGGGTCCTTTCTAGAAATCAAAGTTGAAGTAGAATATTAATTGAGTTTCATTATAATAACAATGCAATTAAGGGATAGGGACTCCACCACAGAAAATGTCATTTTGTGGCTCATATAACAGGGATGATACACATGGCCATGTTTCCACATGCCGCATCTCTGGGAAGGAATTTCATGTTGTTTCTCCTCAATTTCCCCCAAGTTAAGGTGTTAAGGTTTTATTTTCCATGTCCCACATTGCCCTGAGCGTCAAAGGCCCACATTTTTGCTTTTGCACTCTGTAGGTAGGGTTGGGAGTGACATTGGAACGTGCAAGTGTTCTGGGTCGCTATGAGGAGGACATTCACACTAAGGGGTTCAGACAGAGCTGAACGAGCATCACTTTTGCCCATCACATCAGCTCTCGATGGAGGTCCCCACTAGATATCCCCTAGAAAAACAGCTGCGATGACTCCTGGATGGGGACAGACCACGGTGACTGGGGCCGCCGTGACCTCAGCAGTGTCCACACGGCAGAAGCCCCAGAGTCTCAGGCCTTCTCTGGTCTCCTTCCTGCGGTCGCTCCAAGCCTGTTCCTCTCATTGCATGGCCCACTGACTGCCTTGAGTGTCACAGTCCACGCATACCCCTCTGGCACAGCCTCCCGACGCTGACCTCCCTAAACTAGTCTGCCTAGGCTCTTTAGCCGTTCTCTTCCATTAATTGTGTGTGTGCACACACACACGTGTTGTGTGTGTCACCCTGGTTCATTTCACTCCTAGCAAAATTTTGCATTCCTACGAATGACATCTTAGTGCACCCCACACAACCTGCCCTTCCCAGAAGGTAGCAACAAAGTGAACGTCCAGAATCTGATTCTTCAGAGTATGCACTAGGCTATCCAAGAGCAGGTAGGTGGGCCCTAAATCCTGGTGAAGTGCTCATTTTTCCACGAGAGAATCACTATTTGTTTTCTCAGGATGCTCTTTTTTCTCCCAGTATCACTGAGCTCACCCACTCCACCCAACCCAGATTGCTCAGCCTTAGATGCAGGCATGGCTTCCCTTGACAGCCGGTGGGGGTTCCAAGTTTCCAGTAGACTTTGCTCAACAAGGGCCAGCAGCTGTCCTTATCTAAGCACAGAGAACAGTTCTCGGTAAAATATCAACCTGATCTCCTGTAGTTCCTCCCCTCCCCAAAGCCGCTGAGTCTGTGAGGTGTGGTCACCTAGTATGAGAGATAGTTTCTGTTCCACCTTCTGGACCTTCTCTCACTTCCCCCAATGAGATCTCCCAAGCCTGCTTTAATGCCCCAATTCCTAACTTTAAAATCTCTTCCCTTGTTATGCAGCCAGTCCATCCCTTCCAAGTGAAGACCCTCCTGAGATATGCTCTAGGCCTCCACGCTTCTCAGCTAACATGGTACAGCATTCCTTCCTCAAAAAGACATTCAACACTTTCAGCACCTTGGGATCTGAAGTTGGGGTCTTTCCAGGCCCGGCCCTTTCTGAGATACACTCTCAGTCATGAGCTTATGGCAGCCTCTGCTCGCAAATCAACAGGGATTTCTGAGAATTTACTTCTTTGCCACACACCATTATTCGCACACGGACACACCTCTGGTTTCAAGCTGACTTGTTCCAATTCTCATCTAGGATTACGTATATTAGTTTGCAGAGCAGATGTGCTTCAAACAAAGACTCTTCAGAATTCCAGACAAGATTCCCCGTGGAAGGGATATGAATTTCAACAGTCACAAAAGATGAGTGTGCCAAAGTAGAGATTTCTTTCTGTCTTCATAACTAAACACATCCCATTCACATCTGTTTTGTCCTGCTGATGATGCAAACATAATCATTCCAGGAGTGCCTGGGTGGCTCAGTCGGTTAAGCGTCCGACTTTGGCTCAGGTCATGATCTCACTGCTCGTGAGTTCGAGCCCTACATTAGGCTCTGTGCTGACAGCTCAGAACCAGGAGCCTGCTTCAGACTCTGTGTCTCCCCCTCTCTCTGCCCTCCCCTGCTCATGCTCTGTCTCTCTCTCTCTCTCTCTCAAATATAAAACATTAAAAAAAATTTTAAAAACATAATCATTCCAAATGGATATTAAAGAATGTTAAAATAGAATGTTTCAGTTTGAGTTGTGGCTGAAGCTTCAAAATAATAGATGCCAACTATTCCCACATTTAACTGCTTATGGTGGGGGTAGTGGGAAAAAAGACCAGTTATGTGACCATTGGCCCCTAACCCACTAGTGAGGATACCTCTAGTCAAGTGAGAAGAACTTCAGTGGGACCACTGACAAGCTTTCCATGCACAGATGGGATTAAAGAATTCAATTAAATTGTGTTCTTCTCTCACAACCTTCTTTGCATAATCATTCAGCATGGAAAGAGAAGGCTTATTCTTACTACTTTAGGCGAACTGTAGGGCAGGCCCCATAGGTTATCTGACTGTTCTCAGGTGACATCCTCCAGTCATGCCAGAACTGCCCCAAATAGACTTGCTTTAGCAATTAATATGTGTTTAAATGTAATAAACAAAAACCCAAATTTCATTCAGCATTAAAGCTTCCACCTCCCCTAGCTCAAGCCTGTAGTGAGTGGGAAGCCAGAGGTGGAAAAGAAGGGAGAAGGCAGATTCCTCCTTTTTTCCTTCTGTTGGCATCTCCACGAACGTGGCCCCACATACTGGCTATAGCTTCTGACCCCTCAGGGCCTGGGGCGTGGAAAGCAAGAGTTGTTAAAGGCAGGAAAAGATACTGCTCAACCGGCACTAATCTGGAATTGGTTTCCACACAGATTGGCAGGTATTTAAAACGGGTTCTTTCTCCCGTGGGTGTTTCTTCACCGGCTCTTTGGCAGCATGGCTGATGCCTGTCCTACGTCTGTTTGCTCTCATATCCATCCTTCACCCCACCTGCTCTGTATTTCAGCAGAGCTGGCTTCTCTGGGTTTGGCTAGTTGGAGGCACTGAATGGGGAATAGAAAGTGGGAAGGGAGGATGAAACCGGAGTACTAATTTTCATCTCATTTCACCTCTGGTGGCCTCTCCAGCCCCTCAGAAGCTTAGCTCCTACTGAAGATCTCCACTCTGATTCCAGCATCCTCCAGTGGTCCCAGTCCATGGGCTCCAGTCACACCACCTCTCACTTTGTCTTCCAGCCTAAGGATGTAGGGACTTCCTGCTCTTGCCAATCTCTGGATTACCTCCCCATTCCCTATCTGGTTCTCAGTTCCTCTGTCATCTGTATTAACAATTCCCTGCAGTAAATTTCCACCACTGTCTACACTTGAAGGTGCTTCTGTTTTCTTAGTCAGGCTCTCACGATGTGCTCCTACACACATACACACCACTCCCCCATTACTAGCTGCCTCACTTTCAATCCCCTGACAAGGGAGTGTGGTCTGGCCCGCCACTGGCAGCTCTTCCCTCAATTCCTGGTCATTGGGAACAACCTGAGCATCTTTCAGTTGAAGACTCCTTTCCCTGCCAATGGCCATCATGGATAGAATGTAAGATGAACCAACTACACTTTTCATAGATCTGGTCCTCAGGGAAAAATGCACCATAGAAACTATCAGTGGAAATCTAATTATTTCCTGTTTTACCCAGGCTTCCCCCAAAAAGGAGACTCTGAATCAAGGGCTTCTGTATGAGCACTTAATTTGGGATTGTGATCCCAAGCAACAGGAGTGAAGAATGAGGGGATGAAATGGGGATGTGGTATTAGTTTCATGTGACTGCTATGTCTTAAAAGAGTACAGACTTATCTTCCTATAGTCCTGGGAGGTCAGAAATTTGAAATGTGTCTTAAGGGCTGAAATCACAGGGTTGGTAGGGCTGGTTTCTTTTGAAGTCTCTGAAAATAAAATCCATTCCCTTCGTTTTTGTTTCACATTCTAGAGAATGCCAGAATTCCTGAGCTTGTGACCGCTTTCTCACATCATTACAACCTCTTGATTCCAACGTCACACCTTATACTATCCCTAACTGTACTGCATTTTTCTCATAAGACCTTTGTGATGATATTTGGCCCGTCCAGATAACCCAGTATACTCTCCCTATCTCGAAATCCTTAATCACATCTAGAAAGTCTCTTGTGCCATATACGATAACATATTTACAGATCCCAGGGTAAGAATGGGACCATCTTTGGGGCGTCATTCTTCAAGCTGTCACAGACACACTGGCCACTGCTATGGACACTTCACTCCTGCAGAACATTCTAAGCAGTCCTACAATATTCATCTCAGAACTAGCCACTTAGGGGAAGAAAGAGACAAAAGTTATCTGGCAGCACCCAGCCCCTGTTGAGCAAGATTGTCTCCAGGGCGTTAACTCCCACAAGCCACATCTCATGAGGGGTATTGGAGTGAGGAAAGAGAAAACCTTTAAAAAGCCTAAAAAGGAAAAATCAGAATTCATCTCTAATGACTACTAGAAGGAACTGATACAGAAAGAAAGAAGCTCCAAAGACTAGACTAAAGCACCAAGAAAGGCAGTTAAGGAAATTATTCTCTGCCTACCTAGAATCAGTTCTTACTGAGAGTTCAAACTCTTCTCCAAACACAGGAGGGATAGAACATTTGAGTCCTGACCTAGCATATTTCTAAAATGCCACCAGAGTGATAGAATCAGGAGGTAAACAACATAAGCTATTGAGGTCATTCATGTTCCCAAGGACAATCACGCTTTAACGTGCAGGCACCTGGACTTGTAGAAAACATTAGGGCTGACTTCACTCTTCCACCATAACAGAAATGGAAGAAAAGTGGGGCGCCGGCTGGCTCAGTTGGTTGAGCAACCAACTTCGGCTCAGGTCACGATCTCACAGTTCGTGGGTTCGAGCCCCACGTCGGGCTCTGTGCTGACAGCTCAGAGCCTGGAGCCTGCTTCCGATTCTGTGTCTCCCTCTCTCTCTGCCCCTCCTCCACTCATGTTCTGTCTCTTTCTGTCTCAGAAATAAATAAACCTTAAGAGAAATTTTAAATAAAAAATAAAGAAAAGAAATGGAAGAAAAGTAACTGTGTCTGGAGCCGGTTAGTAGTGCAAAGAGCAACATTGCCACACTGATAATCAAGAGTGTAAACCAAGAATTATGCTGTCTCACTTATCAGACAGGCAAAGATTAAAAGGAGAAAACAGATACAGTTTTGGAGAGAGGATGAGAAAATAAGCATTCTGACAATTTCTTGGGAAGCATGAATTGATAGTTTTCTGAGGGGAAATCTGGCCTTATCTATCAAAATATAACAGGTGTGGGCCTTTTCTGGGAAAAAATAGCTTACAGAAATAAATAAACAAATGAGCAAAAAAAAGTATATGAAAGCATGTTTGTTACAACATTGTTTTGAATTGGAAATCATCTAAGAAGTTGTTCTAGAAAAAAAGAAAAAGAATGAGTTAGTTCTTTATGCAAGAGGCTCATGATACATAGAGAAACGAGCAAGTTGCAAAACAGTGGGTGCGGTGTGATCCCGTTTATATTTTACAAAATAGTATTTGCATGTGTGAAAGCTTAGTATGATTTGACTACCATGTCGCATCTCTGCTACATTTTGGAAATGCCTTGCATGACATCGTCCCTCTCCCGGGGCCACCGTGGGGTTCACAGAAGAGAAGCTTTTGCAGCTGAGCTGCTTCCTTTGTGTGACTCCCTCCTTTGCTGATGAGTAAAATGGGTGCTGAAGATGAGGAGTGAATATGAGGTATGTGTTAAGAGTGTGGAGAGCAATAGGAAAACCCATTCTCTTGAACAAAGCAGCATATAATCAAACGTTATGTGTGCCTCATGATGTTTAGGCTTTGTTGCTATTCTTAAAAGAGTTACTGAAACCCCTATAGGTAAAAAAAAAAAATTGCTTTAAAATTCTAGCCTCTGTAGTTCTAAACCCCTTTTCTATTAAAATATTATGTGATTTTTTTTTAAAGACAAAATTCCTGAGGAAGACAATTATTGAACTATAGCAGGACAATTTATATACATAGTCCTAAAAACCTCAAAGGTCTGACAACTTCAGGCTAAATATGGCAGATGTTGCTGTCTTGAAAAGCCCCACTAAAATAAGACTGGAGGAATCAAACCAATATATAAACCCACAAGGATAAAGAGAAGGTAAGAGAATACAGTAGTGAATGAAAAAGAGGTGTCAACACATTTTTGGAAGATGGAAAAGTGTTAAGGAACCGAGAACAAGTGCCCCTGTTTGGGGGGTGGGGGCGGGGGGAAGGCTAACAGGAAGTATATCACTTCACTCAACAAAACCCAGAAAGTCTCGGGCACCAGGGACATGGTTGACTCAAAAAGTTAAGCAAGGGATTGATTGCACATTGTTGCACTATATGCTAACTAACTTGGATGTAAATTAAAAAAATAAAAATAAAAGTTAAGCAAGGGATTGCAAACAGGAGCATCTGCAGGCCTGTGCTAGGGAGTCAGACCTAGCCTGCATGCTCATTGGACACATGCAGGCCATTGCTGCTGATCAGAGCTCAGAGCATGCTGCAGCTTCCTCTATGGCTCTCCTGGACACTAGGTATTGAACTCCTCCTGTAAGGGAGTTAAGGGGAAGATATTCTCTGCAGGGAGAAAAACAAAAGGCTTAGGACTGCCACTGCTTCTTCGTGATCCTGGGAAAACTGCCACTATCCCAGTAGGAAGGAGGAATCCAAGAGCGTGGAAAGGGCAGAGGAAAGGCTTGCTGCAACCTTCTATGGGGGAGGCCAAAGCCTTCTCCAGGGGAACGAGAATGTGGCTCCAAGACTGAGAAAGTAAAGCTGTTTCATGGGCATTATGCTAGATGATATAATGTCCCTTTGCAACTGGTTTTGTCCCAAAGCACATCCCACAGTTTTGAGAGCACTGAAAAAAGAGAAGGAGGAAAAAAAGACGATTGTCTATACCCTGGCAAAGGGGAGAAAATGTTTTGTTTTAATCTAAGATGGCTGAACACATCAAATTTAAATTCCAGACTTATACCCACTGCAGTCAGCAGAAAGCCCTACCAAAACCGACAGCTTATTTGGGAAATACCCAAAGCAGCAAAATCCCACAGCAAGTATGCATAGATGCCTTGTCCTTGGAATCAGCAAGAAAGAAATCTGGAGATATATGGTCGTGACCACGCTTCAGTCAATACGCACAAGCCAATGAGAGCACGGGAAAAACTGCACCAAAAACCTGTCAGGGTCATAGGAGAAATATTTTCTAAGTATGAGTTTTCTATTCAAATTTACTGAGCTCAAGAGAGGTGGACCCTATAAGAAGTGCTCCCTAAACCTGGGTACAAAGTCTAAGACTAGTCCCAAGAAGACTCACAATCTGCAAAATTTAGTAAATTTAACTGAACTTGTTAGTGACCGTGAACCCTGAGTCACTGGACGGCCAATATCAGGATCCATCCTGAGCCAGCTGTATTGGTTACCTATCACCACCATGCTGTTGCATAAACACCACCACAAACCCCTAGTGGCTCACTGTAATAAATATTTATTTTGCTCACAAATCTATAGGCCATCTGGGTAGTCCCGCTGCTTTGGGACAGGATTAGCTGATCTTGGCTGGACTCACTCATGGATGTGCAGCCAGCTGGGGCCTGGTTGTCTAGTGTGCCCTCAGTACTCACTTGGGGTAGTTCCCATCTAATTCATGCAGTCCCTCAACCCAGCAGGCTAGCCCAGCCTTATTCTTATGAAGAAGGCTGGTGTTCAAGAGAGCAAACAGCACCCAAGGCCTCTCATGGCCAAGGCTCAGAATGGGCACATCTTCATATCTGCTGCCTTTTATTGGCCAAAGCAATTCACAACCCAGCCCAGATTCAAGGGGGGAGAGGGGAGAAGTAGACTACCTTTTCATAGGAGGTGCTAAAATGTCACATTGCAGGGAGCATGGGAACAGAGGTGGTGATAAATGAAGACCGTTAGGGCAATTAATCTAGTACACCAACATCTTGACATAAGAAAATTAATTCTGTGAGTAAATCCAAAGAACTTGGTCAAAGGCAATATGATATCTTGGAAGAAAAAAAGGATATTAGTGAGAAAACTGCTAAAATATGAATAAAGTCTGTATGTTAGTTAATAGTAATATTAATTTCCTCGTTCTGACAAGTTCATCATGGCTATAAGGTGTTAACAAGAGGAGAAGCCAAGTGAAGAACACATGGAAACTGTACTGCCTTTGCAACTTTTCGGTAGAACTAAAATTAATTCAAAATGAATTTGTATTTTTTAATGTTTATTTATTGTGTGTGTGTGAGAGAGAGAGAGAGAGAGCATGTGCAAGCGGGGAGGGGCAGAGAGAGAGAGAGAGAGAGAGAGAGAGAATCCCAAGCAGTCTCCGCAAGTTGTCAACACAGAGCCTAGGACGCCAGGCTGGATCTCATGTACAATGAGATCATCACCTGAGCCAAAATCAAGAGTGCGACGCTTAACTGACTGAGCCACCCAGGTGCCCCAAAATAAAATTATTTTTAAAGGGGCATTATAAAAAGAATGTGGAGCACAGGCCATTTTGGGGTGCAGCACCCGAAACTGGGTGTACCACCAAGTCACAGAAAACGTTCCATCCTGTATTCAGAAACCCCTGTGGCCTGGGAAAATTTGGCAGCATGCAATGCATGAAAAGCCTGAGCAGGTGGCTTGGCCAGGGCCACGTCTCTGCAGACTTCCCAGGCAATAGCCACGCTGAGCCTCGGGCTTCGGCAGGGGAGGCGCCAGGCTCAGCGGGGCAAGTGGCTGTGCCAGCCACCTCCTCCATGTGACTGACGGGTGCAGACCCAGCTGGTGGTGGCAGTGGGAGCCAATGCCACATGGCCACAGGGCTGCAGTGTCCTTTTTAAGTGAGTGAAATCTAGACTTGGCCACCTCCTGCTGACTGCGAGAGGGACAAATTACGATCTTCTTTGGTGTGCTTGGCTCTGAGTCTAATGTGGAGACCAAATGAGACACACAAACATGTGATTATGGTACAACATGATGAGGGCCATGGAGCCGGCCAGTTCCTCACCTGTTGTGCTCCCTTCCTTCAGGAAACCCCAGCCTTCTTCCAGGGCAGTTAAGTTATACGTGTCTTCCCCACTCCCACTTCTCTGTGCCCCAGAGGCAAGCCCATGACATCTGACCCAGACCTGGTTACCCAGAGCAACCCATCCCTCTGGGCGCTGAAAGTGGTCAAGGGAGAGGCTTTCCCCCAGGTGTGCTAATCAGACCCTGTCTGTCATATTTGAGATAGGGCCTCTGGGAAAAGAAGGGTCTTTCTTTCTCTGATACTAGAAGCAGCTATAAAAATACAGACTGTCTGAAGCTAAAAACTACCAGCAGGAAGAACCAAGATATGGAGAGAGAAAATCATCACAATGTAGCTTGAACCCCTGGATACAGCCAAGCCTGAAGCCAGAGATACCTCTTGGACTTCCATATTTGTGGCCATATTCTACTTTGAGTTGGGTATTCTCTCACTTGCACCCACAAGAGCCCTGCCTAATGCAGAGATGAGTCCCTGCAAGTGGGGTTTGGAATTGGCAGGCAATACAATGAGGATTTGGCTGAGAACAGAGGAGATGCCAGACAGTGAGAGTGGCCTTTCATTTTCTCAGAGGACAACGGGGCTTGGTAAGTGGGCAGATTTTTCCTATTTGTGTTTTGGGACTCAATCCAGTTCATTTCTGTGTGTCGGGGGAATCAAATGTGACGTAGTTAAAGTGCATTGACCATATTTCACAGCCTTTGGGACAGTCCCTAAGAGTCTCAGACCATGCTAACTCTCTGACAGCAGAAAGGGAAAGTTCCACATAGCCTCACCAAAGAGATGACTTCTTCCCCCAGCAATCTCTATGAAGATACAAAAACTGATCTTTCCATTTTAAAAGGAACTAATATTGGGATGCCAGAAGAGCTAGAGCTCGGAGGAATCCCTATTTCCCAGGTCTTTATCAAACACCTCTGTCTATATAGTCCCTTCTGCCAAAAAGCTGTCATTTCCCTCTATTTAAAAAGACATCCATTAGAATGAACCCCACACCATCATCCCAGCCTACGATTCCAAGGACAGGGACCACAAGGCATGCTAAGAGACTTACTACTAAGAGACAGAAACTTCAAAACGAGGTTGGACTCAAGAACCATGCCACTGTATGATGGCTGGTCTTAGTAGCCAGGTCACTGAATTCCCAGAAATTGAATAGGCTGGCCTCCCTCTGAGATTTCAAGGCAGTGCTATTTCCACAGATTCACCAAGCCCTGCAAACAGGCTTGTGATTGATTGTTCAACCCCTAAGGCAATCCCCAGGCCCCCAAACTTGCACTAAAAGAAAATGGGCTACAGTTCTCCAGCACTTCTTCCTGAACTTTATGGGTAAATTCAAGGGAAAGATTACAGGAAGTCACATTTCAGCCTGCCTCTAGCCCAAGCCCCAATGCAGCATGATCAGCAATAAATCGGACACTGTATTTTCATCCCCATCTGGCTTGTGTCTAACCCACAACTGATTCAGAATTTGGAAGAAGGTAGGTAATTAAGCTCTGCCTCAAACCCCAATACCAGGGAGTTGGTACTTTATCCTGCAGGCTTTAGGGAACAGTAGGGACTAATCACCAGCTTCAAGTAGGTTTAAGGCAGATAAAACCTGGGGAGGGTTTTGTGAAGGGGACTGCGGCAGCACGGTGGATCGGTAGGAAAAGGGTTAAGACTGCAAAAGTGAATGAAAAATTAGTTAGCAACAGCAACAGGAAAGCTCATAAAAGCTTGAACAACAGAGCTGCAACGAATATGAAGAAGCACTGAGGGACACTGAGGTTGTGCAGATGAAAATCTCACCAGTATAGGAAATACAGCAAAAGGCATACATCCTGTAAGAGAGCGCCGAGATTAAACTTTGTGGACTGTGAATGGATACAAGTCACTCGTTTTGTTTTTGTTGGAGGGAAGGAAGAAGCAGACAGCTGGAATTCTATCTGAAACAGAAGGAAAGGTTTTTTAAATCCCTGTTTGTTTTACACTTGAAAAGGATTTGTCCTGAAAATTGCCAAGCTGTATAGATACTCTTAAGGGATTTTGACATGATATACACAAAAGATGCCTTGGTTAGCTTCCTGAAACGCAGCCCCCTGGGATGCAAGACTGAAGCAGGTGCTCAGGAGACACCAGGTCCACTGCACAAGGTTTTAGGTTAGATAATGAGGCTAATTACATTCTTTCTGGGTTCTTTTTCACCTGGATGAGAGCACAGTGCTAAGCAAGCCAAAAAGGATTCACCTGGCTATGGAAATATACAGACCAGAAAGACTTGAAACACACTCGTGATTTATAGAAGCTAGAAGCAATTATTACTTGCCCAAAGGAGTTTAACATCGGTCCACTTCCTTCAATATCCCTTCCCTGGCTGGGATTCTATGGAACACTGCATTCCTCTCCACACTTTCTCTCCTCACCTTTGTCACAACCTCATGGAAGTCTCTAAGGAGCTCTACCAGGGTGCTGAATAAACACCCACTGCTCTCTCAGGCAAATGCAAATAGATTGGGCTTAGCAGTTTTAGTTTGTCTGTCACATAGGGTCTATGGGAGGATTAAATGAAATCTTGCGGGGGTACGTGCTTAGTTTAGATCCTGGCATATAATGAGCAGTCACATATGGTGGCTAGCCCCTGCTCCATATAGCACTGAAAAATCTAGCTTTAGCTACAAAAGAACTTAGCAAGAAAACACTTTGTTGTTACAAGTATCTGGTAACCTACCCCTAATTTCACTCTAGTCTGTACTGTTCCTCTGTTGATGCTTCTCCAGAATTCATATGTGAGAAGAATTTAGGCACATAGGTGCTTAAATTAAAAACAAAAACAAACAAACAAACAAACAAAACCTTGATGGTAAGCAAAACACCACCCAAGCATGCGTTGGCTAAGCCCAAGATTATTATTCACTAGCACACTTAGGCTTCCAACCCTTTACAAAGGGTAGAAATTATTTCTCATCATCAGTAGGAAGACTTAAAGTTCTTTCCCAGAAACAGCTTAGAGTTCTTTCCCCGACTTGGCCAGCTGCACTTGAATTCAGGGTTTCCGCCCTAGAAAGAATGTGATTGTGTCCAAGTGGAATGAGTCACTGAATTCTAAGCAGAGAAGCTGTCATCTCTCTAAGAGGAGCAGTGGAGAGTTCCATTTTTATCGTAAAAGAGTGCTCAAAGTGGACCAGGAAGACAGCCATCCCATATCACATCCTCTCCTCCAGGCCTTGCAGCTCAGAGAGGAAGGGAAGAACTGACCAGAAAGAAAGAACATTTGAACACTGGCAACAGGCCACTTGGCCTCGTGGATCTACCAAGTAATCCTGGCCAAGAGAAAAGTCCTTGAGTAATGGTGTGGAACATGGAGCCCCTCGGGAATGTGCACGAAATGCTTGTTGGCTGTCTGTTGAGAGCCCGAAGCCGCACCAAGGCCTACGGCCCTGCTTGCCGCTGACAGCCTACCTCCACCTTCTTGGGACACTATCTATAAACTATGCTCTTGCTTCTGAGACTCTTCACCATCTCCCCAGCATCCGCCATGTGAAAATGAGTTTCTGTCGAGTAGTTTGCTGGAAGACTGAAGTTTTCAGGGGGACTTTTGAATATGTGAATCACCTAAGCTTTTTTTTTTTTAATATCATCACTGAGGATGAGTCCATTTAATTTTGTCAATTTAATTTTAGTTATGTGCTTCCACATAACACTTCATCGAATCATCATACCTACCTTGAGAAAGGTCAAGTCAATCATAGTAACTCCATTGGATGAAATCATATAACAGGCATGTGAAGAACACCCTCTAGAAGGCAAGCTGCCCTGCCGGGTGCTTTGGGAAATAGAAAGCTGAGTAACACGTGGTCTCCACTCTCTAGCAGCTTTTAATCAAGAGGAAAGACAAAGCAAAGTGGGTTATGAAAAGCTTTGGGTTATGTTCCGTACACTCATGGAAAAACATTGGAGGATTATATACAGAAGCAGGACACAATCGTAACTGTATTTTAGAGAGCCCCCCCTGCCTGCAGGATGGAGAACGGATTTAAAGGGAGCAAGCAAGTCAAAAACATGTTAGGCTACTACAATAGTCCAGGCAAGATACAAAGGAGTCTCAACCTAGTGCATAGAATGCAGAGGGAATGCAGAGAATGCATTAAAAGATTTTAATCAGGGAAAATTAGTAGGACTGATGGCAAATGATCGATTGATGAGGAATGCTGAGGGAATGTGAAAAGGAACATCCCACCTAAGCCTTCAGCAGCTGGGCGGGAAGCAGTGACATTCACCCTAGGAGAACACGGCAGAGATGGACAGGGGCACAGAGGCTGGGCCAGAATAAAGGAGTGTGGGAAGCCCTCAAGGAACCATGACACAATGAAGGAGGGTAGACAACACACAGCAGCATTATAGCGGACAAGGTTGGGAAAGCAGACTAGGACTGTGAATGCCAAGCATGGAGTTTAGACTTAATTCAATGAGCAACGGAGGCTTTTTAGCAGTAGAACAAGATTATAGCAGTTCTCTTGGAAAACTAAACTGCTCAACGAAAAGACTCAGATTCCCAAAGGTTAAATAGTAAACACCTAGTTAGCCTCAGCGGTGAATCTAATATGCAGGTGTTTGGACTCCTGGTCTGTTCCTTCAGAGGAGGAAGTTTTCTGGCTTCTCAGAATTCTAAGTACACACTCCTCTCCCCACGAAGTCTTTGCCCTTATTGACTCCTCCAGCCTTTACATTCAGCTTGGGCCCGACATTCAGCAGGCCAAGAGGATGGATGGCTACTTCCCCTATTTCTTCAGTCCACTATTTATTAGATTGTTCTAATCACAAATACTCAAAAAATACCCATAATTGCTAAATGTAGATAATGGTCACGCTCTTTAAGACTCCTTCAAAGGTAGGAATCTAATGGGAATTAAAAGCATGTGGAGTATTGTGGAAATAACAAAATGACTTCCAAACACAAGTTAGTATTATAATAAGAAAACAAGAGTAAGAAATAGATTTTACTAAAGTTTTACGCTGTGCTAGCAATTATTTCAGACATCATTTTGTCTTCACAAACAGCTACCTGATAGGTAAGGAGACTCAACAAACCTAGTCTCCTCACAGACACATGGCACAGTCAGAATTTAAGGACAGATCCAACTCCAGACATTCAGCTTTTAAATAGTCTGCTATTCTTGGGGTAGGGGAGGGCGCCTGGGTGGCTCAGTCACCTAAGTGTCTGACTTCAGCTCAGGTCATGCTCTCATGGTTCATGAGTTCGGGCCCCCAATCGGTCTCTCTGCTGTCAATGCACAGAGCCTGCTCCAGATCCTCTGTCCCCATCTCTCTCTGCCCCTCCTTCACTAGGGCGCGCGCTCTCTCTCTCTCTCTCTCTCTCTCTCTCTCTCTCTCTCAAAAATAAATAAAAACATTTAAATAGTCTGCTATTCTGCCCTTGTCAATCATTTGCTAGAGAAAGTTCAAAAGAAGCTAGAAAGAGCAAGAGAGCTTATTTCTGTACAAGGACGACGAGCAGTGATTTTCTTGTGGCTGTGGAGGCCATTATAGCAGATAGTTGCCTGTTACCCAGAGCCACAGTGAGAACCCACCACCTCCGATAACGTTCTCACTGCAATCTTCCCTGCTATCTGGAAGAACAGGATTCTGTTACACTGGAAATAAAGATCTTGGAGGAGAACAGAATGAGAGGGGAGTGGGCTGCCATTCATGTCACTTATTTTAAATAAGCACTTTGATGAGGCGCCTGGGCGGCTCAGTCGGTTGAACATCATCTGACTCTTGTTTTTGGCTCAGGTCACGATCTCACTGTTTGTGGGACTGAGACCTACGTCGGGACAGCCTGCTTGGGATTCTCTCTCTCCCTCTCTCAAAATAAATAAAGAAACTTTAAAATAAATAAATAAATAAATAAATAAACAAACAAACAAACACTGTGAGGAACAAAGATAACCGGGAAATTCAAGTCAACAAACGTCAACTGAGCACACATGCTTTATGCACACCTGGGCTTGCATGCATGTATGTGCTGGCACAGAACTTGAGGGGAAGGACTGGAAAAGCAAACGGCCAGAGTCAACACGAAGCAGTGGGCTTTCCTGTTAACTTCTCAGGGCTGTTATATTCATGACATCAAATGCTGTGTGTTGGCTCTTTCATTTTACCAAGGCCCTTGGGTAGATTTTTTTTCTTTATGAATGGCATTATTTGCTAAAGCAAATTTAATCAAGAAGTTCCCATGGGAGCAAAATGATGAGCTTTTTAAGCGCACATTTTGTAATTTAACGTTGCCCCTACATCTCTCTTTACCATGTTCATTCATGACCAGGCAATGAACTTTAAATCCACTCCTTTCATAATCCATCTCTAGAGAGGAATGAAGGTTGGGTTTAATGAGAGGTAAGGCTCAAAGGAGAAAGCTCCTCCACTGGATTAAGCATTCATGCTAGCTGGGAAGGAATTATGGAGAAAAGGAGCCATAAGAAATACCTAATCAAGCGGGGCACCTGGCTGGCTCAGTCGGTTGAGCGTCTGACCTCGGCTCAGGTTCATGAGTTCGAGCCCTGCATCAGGCTCTGTGCTGACAGCTCGGAGCCTGGAGCCAGCTTCTGATTCTGTGTCTCCCTATCTCTCTGTTCCTCCCCTGTTCACACTCTCGCTCTCTCTCTTTCCCTCTCTCAAAAATAAATAAACACTTAAAAAAATAATAAAATTTAAAAAAATAAAGCAACATGATAAATCCCAACAATGTGCCAACCCTTAGAATATTTTTTTTTAGGTAGAGATGAAGACTTAAAGGTAGCTTATTCCAGGATACTCAAACCTAAAAGAAAAATTATTTATTGACATAACAGAATTATCTAAGATCATATGAACAATGTTCATTTTTTTAAGTGAGACACAGATCTTTAACAGAAAAATGAAAGAATTATTATCATCAGTATGTCAAATGAGTTGTTAAAAAAAATAAAAAACATTCGGTCTAGGAATCACCAAAGATACTATAAAAAATGATTTATAATACCTCTTCCTTCCCTGCTTTTTCTATAAATAGTACTTTTACATTGGAAAGTTGGAAGGATTTACTATAGAATCATAGATCTGGAAAGAACCTGTCTAAAAATCCACTTTCTTCTAAACAGTAATGATTGCAGACCAGGCAAAACTCATTCCTATTTAACCTTTTCTTAGGAGACTCAGAAAAGGAGATACTACAGTCTTGAAAATGCCTATCAAGTCTATTCCCAACAACCTTGAAAGATCATTTTTAACTCTAGCGTGAGACCATTAAAAACTCAATAATCAGCTTTCAGAAAAGACATTTTTCCTAAATATTATCTTTGGAAAATATATTATTTTTTTTACCTTCCTCTTCTGGTTTAAAAAATACAAATTAAGGTATTTGTAACCTATTTTTCTAAAGCAAAAGAAAAAATTTTTTAGGTAAGTAAAGAGGCCAGCCAGTCCAAAGAAGAGCTTGAGAAAGACTCAGACAAGCATCAGTCTGGCTCCAAGGAGACCCTGTGTCTGCAGGAAGCAAATTAGGAAAGGACTAACTCACCTGGTGAATCACCACAGCTAATCTGCATCTGGAAATGGCAATGCAGGAATACTTAACACTCCTGTGCCTGATCTACAGTCAGGACCTTCAGCCTTAGACTTGAAAAAAACCCTCCACAGCCCAGCTTCTTTGCATCGGAGAAGAAGAAACACGAAGAGAAACCTCCCACTCTTCAGTGCCTCAGTGTGAGGCGATGCATGTTCGCTAAACTTAGTGTGAGTGTCATTTCGCGATATGCACTTCTATCAAATCATTATGTCGGATGCAGAAAACTAAGACAGTGGTACGTGTCAATTACATCTCAATGAATAAACAAATAAATAAATAGAACTGCACTTCACCAAAATAGGTATTTCAAGAATCTTAACAATAGAAAAATTATAATATGAATAATAATTTTTAAAAAACCAGAAGACAGGGAAAGCTGGAGGACACGTGCTCGTTTTCTAATCTGCAGAGCCTGGAATCCATCAATACTGTCTAAAATTTGACTCTGTAGTTTTAAGAAATGACTACATTCAATTTTTTTTTTTTAACAAGTTTCCCTGAGAGCCAATTTTCCTTACAGTAAACATTTATCTCAGCTCCTGCCCCCCCTTCCCGTGCCCGCTGTCTCTGA
This sequence comes from Panthera tigris, assembly GCF_018350195.1. Taxonomy (NCBI): domain Eukaryota; kingdom Metazoa; phylum Chordata; class Mammalia; order Carnivora; family Felidae; genus Panthera; species Panthera tigris. The sequence goes on from NC_056660.1 coordinate 50,397,407, forward strand.
CGGCGCGAGAAGCTTGGCAGGCTGGAAGTCGCCCCAGAAGGAGACCTCAGTGAACGAGGGGCAGGGGCCGGTGGATAATACTGGGCAGAAGGAAGATTCTCAGTTGTGTCCACAGTCTTTCAGAACCTGCTCGATTTCTCACAGTCCCGGTCCACTCGTTCTGCATGTTTCGTTGGTTTTTCTGCCTCTTTGCCTCCTTTCCCCCACTGTCTCCCCATGCTCCTGGGATCATACCTCAAAAAAACAACTTGTACTCAGGGTGTCTGGGTGGCTCAGTCAGTTAAGTGTCCGACTTCAGCTCAGGTCATGATCTCACGGTTCAGTTCGTGAGTTTGGACCCCACGTCTGGTCTGGCACTGTTGTTGGCAGCTCAGAGCCTGGAGCCTGCTTTGGATTCTGTGTCTCCCTCTCCCTCTCCCTCTGCCCCTTCCCCACTTGTACTCTGTCTCTCTCTCTCTCTCAAAAAAAAAAAAAAAAAAAAAAAAAAAACCTTAAAAAAAAAAACCTACTTGTACTCAAACCCTTGTCTCAGGTTCAGCTTTTGGGAGAAGCCACTTGTATGGGTCTGCTCAGGTGGCCACAACAAAATAACTACAGACTGGGGTGGCTTCAACAACAGAAATTTACTTTCTCACAGCTCTGGAGGCTAGAAGTCCAAGATCAAGGTGCCATGAGGGTTGGTTGTTGGAAAGGCTTTTTTTCCTGGCTTGAAGATGGCTGCCTTCCTGCTGTGTCCTCACATGGCCTCTGCTCTGTGCACAGGGAGAGAAAGAAATCTTTTGTGTCTCTTCCTCTTCTTAAAAGGACATTAGTCCTATTGGATTAAGGCTTCACCCTTATGACCTTATTCAACTTCCTCACAGACTTCATTTCCAAATATAGTCACATTGAGGGTTAGAGTTTAAATATATGAATTAGGGTTTGGAGAAGGCACAGTTCAGTCCCTAACCACATTCTAAGACCGGATCTCACAGGGAGGAGACATGTGCTCCATGCTGCTCCCACAGGAACTCTCCATCAGAAGTAAAAGAGCTGCTTAACTTGAATTGGTAGAGGGTCAGGTGAGATGTCCCACTGTCTGCCTACAAGGCTTACCCGAGCTTCCTCAGAGATCACCTTCAGGAGCCACAGGTGAAGACTCAGGATGGCGGGGAACCATGGCTTACAGATCTCCAGCCCTTCTTACCATCTCAGTGAGAGGAGTAGCATCCAGGGAGTGACAATGACAGGAATAACAGGCTATCAATGTACTCTCACCGAAGAGACGAGGTGGCAATTTCTCAAAAGAAAGCCAAGAATAGACACTTAGGCTTCAATCCAAGCCCCAAATACCCAATAAATGGAGGATATAGTTCAAAATATCATGGTACCTATATATTCTTTTTCTCCTATGTGACAAAGTCACATTTTCCTCTTTTGCATAACACTAATAAATAATGACACGTAATTTCGAGGTTATGGTGAATACATGAGATTGCAGCTATTTAAGTGCTTGGTCCAGTTCCTGAGCTGGGGGCATCACTCAACAAGCATGACTTCTCTTTCCCCTTCCACAAAGATGGGTATCCTTCTCCCCCGCTGCACAGGAAACCGGGACTGGGACTGGTCTCTGGCTTAGCCTGAATATCTCATTCACAGGTGTTTTATTGTTGTCACTACCAGTTTTTAAAAACCACCTCTAGGTTCTTGTGTTTCAGATCAAATTTTGTCAAAATGAAAACAAATGAAATGAAAAATGTCCTTTCCCATGGACTTCTTAAACTTCCTGATTTCTACTAAAATGAAATTTGGGATACAAAGCTATCCTTTACCTGATTTGGGGGAGAAATCAAGTTTACTTCAAGTGTGTATCAGTGTGATTGCCCTACCTGGGTCCTGGATTGAACCAAGGGCTGTGTCTACTTTCAGACCTTAGGGTGGGGGTGGGTCAGGTAACACCTGTCATCAGAGAAGAGCCCTGCTTCACAGGGAAGATGAGGCACAGAAAGAAGAGAGGCTGACTCCTATTTTAGATGGAACAGAATTATCTCTACTGCTTCTCCTCTAACTTAGTTAATAGGGATCTCTGTTTCTATAAGTCAATCTCATTTTCTTTCTCTCTTTCTTTCTTTCTTTCTTTCAGAGAGAGAGACAGAGTGAGAGAGGGGCACAGGGAGAGGGAAAGAGAGATTCCCAGGCAGGCTCCACACCCAGCTCAGAGCCCCACACGGGGCTCAATCTCATGACCCTGGGATCATGACCTGAGCCAAAATCCAGAGTCAGATGATTAACTGACTGAGCCACCCGGGTGCCCTAGTCAATCTCATTTTTTAGTTGATCTGTTAGCATCCAAAGAATGTCTCTTTTTCCTTTCCTATTTCCATGCTTCAAATTCCCATCCCGTAGTGATTTCTCTCCTCCACCTCCCCATACATCCATGTATTTCTCATACATCGCTCTCACTCTCCGAAGCCCACACTTGCCTTTTCTTTTCTTCCTATCGGCTTTGCTACACCAAAGCCATTCCAGGACTAGGCTGTCTCTGTGATGCCTTAGTGACAATATAGTGAAAATCTCCATGACAGCTGACTCCCTGGATGACACACAGATCTTAACTGATGTTTGGTATTCCGTTCACACTGTGCTTGGGGCCTCACTGAAAGGGTCTCTAGCTTTTAGAAGAGTGTTCTTTGGCAATCTCCACAAACACCTTGAACTTTCACCCTCCTCACTTCTCTAAAATGAGCAAGAGGAAACTCTTGTGATCCTAATGGAAGAATAACTTAGGCCTGGTAACGATAAACAAATTCCCCGCACCGTCTGACCAGACGAAATATGCGACCCTGACTTGTGACAGTAGCCTGGGTGCTCCTGGCTCCTAGCAGCCCCCTCCACTGGTGCCTGTTTGCTGACTTCCCTGGCTGTGAACTGGGACCACACCCTCACAGCTCACAGCAAACCGGAAGCAAGGGGAACCACTATGTGAAATGGGGTGATAGCCCCACGCCACCAGAAAGTCTCAATGCCAGACTGCCAGCTTCGGCCCCGATGACATCCTGTGCTTTTGTCCACTGGGTGACTTGAATTCTCTCCATGTCTAATGGACGGACCACAGATACCATCTGCCCCATGCTCTCACCCAGTGAAAGAATTTTGCATGAACATTCCAGAAGCTTAGTCACCCAACTTCTGCTAGACTATTTCTAGAAGGCCTTGAGGGACAATGGGGACAGAGCCTGCTCCCTTTTTCACATCTCATTTTGATCTCTTCTTCTGCAAGCTGAACAAATAGACGTGGGTCTTTCCCTCACTCCAAGGTATACATGTTTTGTGAGTCCTGAACTCCTGGTTGCTCTATTCTTATTACCCTTGGGTTTCAAAGCTCGTTTCAAAACCAAAGGTGTTCACAACTCCAGCTAACATTATTGATAATATTACCGATACAATATTACAGATACATTATTATTTGTCTCCATAGTGACAGGCAAACTCCAGGGGCTTCACAAGTGATTATTGACTATTCCTCATCACACACTGGGACACACGTTAGCCCCTATCTAGCTTCCACTTTCTGATTTTTCTCAAATAGCTGGGCAGGGACTGAAAAAAAAGTCACACTCATTTTCTTGCAAAATCAAAACACGCCTTAAAAATGTCAGATTTCCCAGGAACTGTGTTTTTTTGTTTTGTTTTGTTTTTTTTAATTTACTATTACACCATTCCTGAAAAAGAATCATCAGCAAGAACTAAGGAGCACTGAAATTTAATTCAACAAGGACTGGAGGGAAATACATGTTAAAATATGTGGAAAAATCTGTGTGACACAATGAGTCAGACACTACCAAGAATCACATTGAGTGGAGTAAACATGGAAACCAAACATTTTTAGAAGTTTGATTCTGTGTCCATGAGCTAAAATGCAGCTACACAAGTTGATCTTAACGAAAGCAGCAGACCTAAGCCCGTGTCCTTCTTCCTATATTAAGTGGGCAAATACTGGACTCTGGGACGTCTTTATACCTTAGAACCACTGCATAGCAGGCTGAGAATGGGAGGGGCGGGGGAGGAGGCAAGAAGGAAGGAAAAATAGGAAGGATTAAAATCAGCAACAGAACTAACCAGACCTGCTTGCCTCATACAAATGGCATTTCTGCCAAGAGAACAGAAAATGATGATAGAGCGTTTCCTTTTCGATAATCCATCTATCAACTGCCTCTGTTGTGTAGCCACTGTAATGATTTATGCTGTAATTAGTACAACCTTCCCTAGCTATATTCTCTAATGTGAATTTGCAACAAAGAACATAATGTAAATACCCTAAAATAAGAAGGTTCTATGAGACGTAAGCACACAGCCAAAGTTACCATTGCGCACAGAGAAATAAAAAAAGACAGAAGAACCACTGTTTTCTCACTTCAGAGCGTGCAGGTTTTACACAGGGAGGGAGGGAGAGTGATCTGTGGGTTTGTGCTGTTTTTGTTTTGTTTTGTTTTCCAGAAGATAGCATCTGCTGAGAGCCTTTTAAAAATGGAAAGGAAAGCCAGAGCAGGTTTAGCCCGGACAACATGAAGAGCCGTTTTTCCTGAATCACAAACAGCAGCAGATAAAAAGGAGAAAAGTAACTAAAGGTCATCGCACACTCACGACCTTCTGAGTTTGAGGCTTTCCTTTTTCCTTTGGCCACTACGCCGAGACCCATTTACATGTTGTTTTCTTTGTCGAATCAAGAAAAACAGGCAAGCGAAAAGCGATGATTTTCCAGAAGCCCTGCTTGTTTAGTGTCATGGGAATTTGAGGTTGTTGTCTGGTACATTTGGAATGATCTTTAGGGTAACAGTAAAACCTCTACAATGTTTACGGATTTTATTTTCTAGTTTGGGGTTTCTACCATCCTCACTCTTCCAGATGACTTTCAGGCACACCTGGCCCCCTTCCCTGCTTACCTGAAAGTATAATGTTCTAATGTTCTAATGTTCACTGTCCAGGATGCAGCCTTGCATTAATCCGAGAATCCTATGAGCAGAGAAATTTTAAAACATAAAGGAAGCAGGGTTTTTCTCAAAGTCTTATTAATCATATTTTGAAAGGAGTCACCTGGGTGGCTCAGTCGGTTGTGCATCTGACTTCAGCTCAGGTCATGATCTCAGGGTTCTTGAGATTGAGCTCCGCATCAGGCTCTCTGCTGTCAGCCAGGAGCCCATTTTGGATCCTCTGTCCCCCTCTCTCTCTGCCCCTCCCCCACTCATGCTCGCGCGCTCTCTCTCTCTCTCTCTCTCTCTCTCTCTCTGTCTCAAAAATAAAAAAATAAACATTTTAATTAAAAATTCTATTTTGAAAGGGATAAAAGACTTGACAAAATTTTCTTATTTTCTTGTCAAGTAAAAGGCAGGTCTTCGAAACATCAGATAAAATGTATTCAATTTACATCTACTGTGTGCCCAGAACTATAACCAGGCACTGTAAGAGATGTGGCCTTTTAAAACTACAAGACATGGTCTTTGCTCCTACATAGTTAAAAATGTAACTGAAAAAAATTATAGAATAATGAAAAGGCAGCAGGAAGAAGGGAAGTCTCAGGAGGAATAGAAAGTCCAGCAAGACCTTGAACCATTAGGATTCCTGGACAGCTACAGAGAGGGCTGTGGCCTGGGAACAGCGCGATTAAAAGCAAGAGGGAGGGAACGCTGTGAGTTTTCAGGAGTACCCGGTAAAGCTAAGAGGAAGCAAGCAGAGATAGACAATTAACATGTTAAAAGACAGCTTCCATTATTTTAATTCCAGGAAGGTGTCATTCTTCTGCTCACTAAGGCATCAGATGCTTTGAATAGATGTTTTATTTTTTTTTTTCTCATTTACCTCAAGTTCTATTTCCTTTGAGGTACAAATTCTTGGGGTGGGGGCGTTGTTTGGTTGGCTGGTTGGGTTTGGGATGGCAAACTGCCTGCAGGACCAGTAGAGCTTCCTCATAAGCAAAGTGTGACCTCTTTTCCTGCGGAAACCACATGTGAGCAGCACAGGTCCTCACACTGCCTGCCTGCCCACCGTTACTGCCCTGGGGAATCATTATTGGGAGGTGGGGGTAGGGCTAAGACAGGGTGAGAGCCAGATGGACTGGGTTTGAATTTTTCCATTTTAGGGATTTGGTGGGGATTTGCTTGTCAGGATTTTATAAAAGGTAACGTTCTATGAATAACTTCAACTCCATTGGAAATGGAAATAGTGCCAAAACCCATACCTGGAGAGAAGGACGATATTTAGTTCATTAAGCTTTGATAACATCCGTGGAACAATCTCCTTCTTTCTTAAGGCAGTTTATCTCTGAGGAGGCATCCTGCTATTCTGTGTTCAAGTTAGAGCCTGCAGATTATGGCAACACTGTTGCTTCTGTTGTTCGGCTTTGAAATTCAAATTCCCTTTCAATTCTCTTCCTTTAGTGGAGCCAATGTTCAGGTACAGCTGTGAAACAACCTGAAGACAAACAAGGGGGAGGGATTTCTAAATGACAATAGATACTATTTACTGTCCTTCTGTGTCAGGATCTCTGCCGAGTGCTTTACCTGCATTATCTCACTTAATCCTGCCCACCACCCTAGGAGGTAGGCATTACAATCCTCACTTTATAAATGAGGAAACTGACGCTTCTGGAGAGGCTGCATGTTTTCCAAAGTCACATTGTAACAAATGGTGGAGCTAGGATTCAAGGCCTGCCCTAGGCCACCATGCCAATTTCAATATGGAGGGTGGGGGAAGGCAAAGGGAAGAAAGGCCCCAAGGGGTGTGAAATTGACACTTAAGGGAGGCGCTGAAAAGGTGGCACTGGTGTGAAAACAGGTGGCTGAAGAAGAATTACAATCAGAGTTTACGACTGGTGAGAGATACAGTAGAGACGAATGATACCCAGAAAGTTAAATGCTTGGTCTCAGCCAGAAATCATTTGGGCCCCTAAATTCTCTACTCTTATAAATTATCTGAGTGGGATCTGCTCTGCATGGCTACAGATGAGCTGGGGAGAGAGGCCTTCTCAGAGAAGCCAAAAGACTAGAAACCGAGGGTGTTGCCCAAGGAGAAATTGTCTCCATTTTTACACGGGGGTGGAGACAACCTCCTATGTGGAAGTAAGATCACTAGAAGAACCAAGGAGCAGACCATCTTCAAAGCACATTAAATATCTGGAATATGTTGTCATTTTTTAGACCAACAGTGTTGAGAAGAAACCATTTAGAAAGATGATAATTTAAATGTGACAGCATGCTTTTCTGGTACATTAAACTGGGATGGTGCTGGGCCAGTATGTGGATTTAGGCAACTCTCCTGAAGTACTTAGGGTCTTTCCTAAAACCCTAAGAAGTATCTTTCACCATCATAGGATGTTCAGGGACATGCAAAAAGGTTCTAGCCACATTTCCGTAAGAAAGGATTTGAACAGTGACAACGATATTCATGTACATTAAATATGTCTGCTGGAGAAGTCCAGGGAAAAACAGATGCTTTAGAGAAAAGCACTGTTAATGAAAGGCTGGTGTGATGAGTGAGACTTAGCACAAGCCCTGACTACTCAAAGGGAAGGTGCCAGCAGGTACAGTGCAAGGCAATAAACTGACACCCACCCTTTAAAACTCAGTCTCTGGGGGCGCCTGGGTGGCTTGGTCGGTTAAGCGTCCGACTTCGGCTCGGGTCGTGATCTCACGGTCCGTGAGTTCGAGCCCCGCGTCAGGCTCTGTGCTGACAGCCTGGAGCCTGTTTCAGATTCTGTGTCTCCCTCTTTCTCTGCCCCTCCCCTGTTCATGCTCTGTCTCTCTCTGTCTCAAAAATAAATAAACGTTAAAAAATAAATAAATAAATAAATAAATAAATAAATAAATAAACAAAACAAAACTCAGTCTCTGGATGGCACGTAAGGCCTTGAACCCAAGCGAAAGGAATTCAGTAAAGAACATCTGGGTATCTCTGTCTCTTGGGATCCAGGACTCAGAATTTCAGCACAATCCATAGTCTTCGATATCTGCTCTCATTACTAGTGCCATTCAAACCCCAGGGAAACTTCACATTCTGGCCCTGTCTTTGAAAGACACAACAACTGTATCCAAATGCCACGAAGGTTGTATGGTCTATGCCACTGCCAGTTTCAGTGATTGACAATGCTTCAGAGCACAGGGAGGATTCAAGCAGCCCAAGTATTTAAGTAAGGGAAAAACAAATTAAAAAACGTGTCATAATCCTCTCTGATACTATGAAATAATGGATTCTTGCATAATAAACCATATCGTTTCCCACTGCTACTAAGCATCCGTTGTCTTCCTTTTCTTCATGTTCCAAGTTGAGGTTCTGGAGGCACTGGCAAATTAGCACACCACCATTCACAACAGTTGCACGTGGAAGATGAGGGACTTCCTTCCGTATTCAATAGTTCGTGTTACTCTTAAATTATGCATATTTAAGTTTATACTCTTAAGCTATACATAGAGATCCAGACATGACATGCATGAAGCAAAATATCATTTCTTTACGCCCAGCAAGTAGATGGACATTGAACACCAGAAGTAATAATAGTTTTATTTTTATGGTCATATTTAAATGATTTAATTTATATGCAGAAAATTTTAATGCCAGCTCTATTTAAAAGATTCACTGCAATGTATGATAGCCATTAATTCCAATTGGAATTTTATCTAATTTCAGTACATCTTTTTTAATATTTCAGAAAAAAATTGTCCTTTTGAAAATATGAAAAGAGTTTTTTCAGGGTTTACATTTATTTTCATTTATTTTTTAAATGTGTTCAAATCTTTTATATTGTTAGTAAAACTATATTTTATCTTTTTATACTTTAGATCACCGAGGTTCAAAACAAGCTAAAATCATGATAGAAAATATAAAACAAATTCAGAAACATTAAAAGGCTGAAATTTAAAATAGAAGATTTGTTGTAATAAAGAGATATTTGTCAAAATAAAAGGATAAGAGGGACGCCTGGGTGGCTCAAGTCAGTTAAGCATCCGATTCTTGACTTCAGCTCAGGTCATGATCTCATGGTTCATGAGTTTGAGCCCCAAGTCCAGCTCTGCTCAGACAGTGAGGACTCTGCTTGGGATTCTCCATCTCTCTCTCTCTCTCTCTCTCTCTCTCTGCCCCTCTCCCACTTGTGCTCATGCCACTCTCTCTCTCTCTCTTTCTCTCAAAATAAATAAATAAAAACTTTAATATAAAATAAAAGGATAAGATACATTTTATATAACATGTTCATTTGATTTATACTCTTAAGTCTTTAGACTTCTATATGTTAGTCTCCATTTTTACTCTTCCTCTGGGCCACAGAAATGATGGGAGGAGGACTGCTATGCACCCTAAAAAGGAGAGAAACATATAGAAAGACTTTTTTTTTTAATGTGCAGAGTTGTATTTCTAAGACCCTAAACCTCTCTGCTGTGCAAATTTTGCCAGAAGAACTTGGTAAAATAATGGAAATAGCTGTATCTCTTGGAGTCTCTCTCATGAGACAGCTCCCACACACCCGCATGGCCAAGAACGGAGGGAGGGGCTCTAGAAGGAAGGGCCTTTTACTGTTGACCAAAGGGTGAGATGAGCAAGTCCCAGGGGTCAGGAGGCAGAATTCCCGGCCATGGCAACTCCAAGGATAAATGCTCAGCTCATGAGAGGTCAAGGCCAAGTCTCGCATGCCAAGTAGAGACACAGAGGCCACTCTACTGGACCAGAGAGGCCAGGACAGCTGGATTCCCAGCAACAGCTGGGACTGGCAGCAGGCAGAGCACAAGGACAGCAGCCCCCCAGGCAGTGACTGTATTACAAGGGTCCCTCTCCTCCTCTGTCTTCTGGACGATTCCCTGAGCAATACAATAATCATGACACATCAGGGCTTGCCTCTTGAAAGAAATGGCTGTTAATCCATAGCACCAGAGGATTACTACCAGGAAAGTCACCTGGGTCAGGTGACTCCCATAAGCTGGTGAAATCTAGGAAATATTCAGGTTCTATACACATAGATGAAACTATTTTACATTAAATATTATTAATATATCACAATATCCCAAGGCTGGTCCTCAAGTAATGTAAAACTTAAAAATAAAGACATTATTAAGCAAGATTAATCCATTAAAATTTTTTCCTGAATAAAATAAAATACTATTTTGAGATACATAGTTAAAAATCTGGGCTTTTCAACTTTTTAAAATATGTTTTATTAAGAAATCAAAAAGTCTCAAAAGACAATTTGGTTGGTTAGGTTTTTTAAGACATGACAGATACGTTTTACTCTTTTAGGCTGTAAACGTCACAGGCACTACTTAACCAAAAGGAATAAACACACTTGAGAGAGATGCTGCATGCTCTAAATCAAACACAGCAAAGAAAAAGCAATGGGAAAGGATCCTTCCCCAGAGAACCATAAAATGTGTTATGCCTTGTCGGGGCAGGGGCTGGGGGCGGGGGTGATTCTATTCTTTTGCACCATTCCCTTAAAAATAAACTGGGAACTTCTCTCTCTGCCTGGGATTTTTGCCTCTGGGAGACAATTCCAGTTGAGAACTTGTGTCCAGTCATGAATGAAAGTGTGAGAACTTTCTAGAATAATATGTTCTGTCATTTCCATTTCACAAAGAAGCTTTAACTCCCTCAGCCACATTTAGGTCTGTCCAGTGATGCTGGAGGTCCATGAAGGAGGTGGCTTTTCCCAGATGGGTCCACCCTAAGCACATGAAGGGAACTGAAATAGACACAATCAGTGGAATTGTCTGCATGGTTACTATTTCTCCCCTGTTACAAAGGAATATTTTCATCAGACCATTTAAATAGGCATAATATTTATCACACATGTTAGCTCTCCTAGAACATTTTAAAAGGACTCTTCCAACCTTTTGGAAGACCAAAAGGTCTTCCTGACCTGCTTTAAACAATGATGCCTCTCTACCTAATCCTTAAGAGACAGAAAACAGAGATTCAGAGACATTGCCATATACTCAGGGTAGGCTAATAAATCCCAGTCTGCAAATACAAACAAGCCATCTGTCACCTGTGAGAGCTGGAAGCCAAAGGGACATGAGCTATCACAATCCACTGACGTTGAAGTCCAAACCACAAGGCAGCCTGAGTAAATTGGGGACTCAAGGCCACCCTGGAAGGGCAGCCACACTTGAAGCCCAGGTGACATTTCCTCCAACTGCGTCAGAAACACATGCTGAAGTCTCCACTGAGGATCCAGTAGGGTTCTGTATTAGGGCTCTCCAGAGAAACGAAACCAACTGCTACACACACACGCGCACACACACGCACACACAGAGCGATTCATTTTAAGTCATTGGCTCAAGTGATGGTAGGAACTGGCAGGTCCAGGACGGACTGGGAAGTTCCAGCAGGAGTTGATATTGCAGTCTCGAGGTCACAGACAGACTGCCAGCAGAATTCCTTTCTCTTCCAGGACCTCGGTGCTTTCTCAAAAGCCCTTCAATTAATTGAACGAGGCCCACCCATATCGTGGAGGTTAATCTGCCTTACTCTAAGTGCACTGATCGAAATGTTAATCACATCTAAAAGGTACTTTCACAGCCAGTATTTAGACTCGTGTTTGGCCAAACAACTGGGCCCCATGTAGGCAGGTTGACACACAAAATTAACCTCCACAGGTTCCAGCAAGCCTGGGCTCCCCGCCAAGATGCTCCAAGCTCTGCAACCCATTTGCCAGGTCACTTAGCAAGGGAGCTAATCCATCCTGCACAAGGACAAAGTCACCCCCCACGCCCCCTGGCACCATCCCAAACACAGGCAAGGATCCCAGAGCCCCAGACAGTGCTCAGCCGCCTCAAATCCCAAGGGCAGGTTTCTCCTCCTCAGAGCACAACACCCTGTCTGAACATGGAAAACGGGGTTCTTCTATCCCGTACCCATGCACGGACCCCAACAGCAGACTCTCCCTTCACAACTGCCTTGAACAAGAGTTGAACTGAACAATCAATGCAGTCACACAACCTACCCATCACTTTTAGTCTCTCAAACGTCCAAACAAGACAGTCTTAAATATTTATAAAGCACTCAGATCCCTGGATTGCTTAAAAACTGAGCACTTTCAGCATCCCAACACTTACACATACTAGCAAATATGTTCACTTACTCTCTAAGCCTACTCTAAGTTTTAGAAGTCAAGCCTTTCCCTACTGTTTTTGATAACAGAAATGACAGCAGAGTGAAAACACTGATAGAAGAAGATCCATCTCAGGCTTAGAAGCCACCGTGTGAAACGGGTCCAGGCAGCCACAGGGCTCATCAGGAGGCAGAGAACAAAAAACAAAACAAGAGGGAAAGCACAGAGCTCTCATCGCCTTAGAGCCGGAATCACTTTCACACACACAGGCTTCATGAAGAGTTCTGGAGGCTAAGGGAGAGGAATGTTGGTCAGCAGAGTGAAAAAAAATATGAACAGCATCACCACAAGGGATTACATTTTCCAAATTCTTAGTCATTCTCCAGCAAGACAACTGCAAGCCACTGTAGCATCATAATATGAGTTACTGCAGATCCTGGTAGCACGAGAGAAATTAAATTAGTCCCTCCATTCTTAGCACAATAGATTATTCACAGGGTAATGGACAGTTGCATCACCCAAGGAGCCTTGTTTTAAACAGGGAAGTGGCCATCATTTCTGCTTCTTGCTGTCTCTCCCCTAAGAGGGAAGCTGAACAGCAGGAACAGCTAATGTTGTGTACCTTGTTATCATCATCGGTAACTAACGTCTACCGAGCATTAAGGGGACGCTAAGTGCCTAGGAGAGACTAACACGGCCAAGAGGGCCCTCGGCCTAATTTTGGCCCCAAAACATCAGCAAAGACCAACCACCAAAATCCATAGCAAAAGGATACAGCAGACTTGCCTCATCAAACCGAAAACTGCCTGATTACACAACAGGAAAAAGAAGTGGCCAGAAAAGAACTTGAAAGAGGAAAGCTGATTTTTAGAAATGTGTCATTTCTTTCCTTTACCCATTGACCTCTGCTGTAGGATGTTTTTAACAAAGGGATAATTATTTACAAAAATGGCCCAAGGCATGCTAGCGAAAAGACCTGAAAATTATTAAAGATTCCTTGCAGGACAGAGGAGGTTTTGATTTCTGAAGAAGGAAAAAGTTCTTCATCTTTCAAGTCGTAGTTAGAGTCCCTCATAAAACCGAAAACTTCTAATAACCCTGTTGCCACATCTTGAATTTGACAAACAAAGGAAATTTCCTTAAAACAAACGGGAAATCCGCATTCCTGTTTTATAGTGGATCATTTTGGCCTGAGTCAAATCCCTTTCATACTAACCATGTGACTTTAAACAACTCCCTTAACTTTTGTGTCTCAGTTTCCTCATTTGTAACATGGAGATAACAATGAAACCAGACTCGAAGTGTTACTGGGAGGGTTGCATGAAATCACACAACTGCCTAGCCCAGAACCTGGCACCTAGTAGGTACTCAGTGAATGTTAACCATAATTGTATCGGAAAAGAGCGCTTTGCAAGCTGTCAGGTACGACACAAACGCGGGTTACCTTCCATGGCATGAACGGTCACAGAATCAGCTTGTAACTGCTTCCAAATTACATGTTTCCCTTCTGTAAACAGACCCACGGGACAAAATGTGTCCCATCGTGGTGAGTTTCCTGTCTGGCCAGAGGAGGCTGAAGTAACAAGGGGGCAAGGGGGCGCCCTCCAAAGCCGGGGAGGAAAGTGAGGCAAGAGTGCAGCTTCCAAACTCCCTGCATCGTTGTAACTGAGTTGAAGGCCCGTAACCCCTGGAAAGTGATTCTGTCCTGGCTGAATGACATTGCTGGTACAGCCGTAAGTTTCATCTTGCACTGGTTATTAACCCTTAAAGTTTTCAGCCAGTCAACTGACAGAGAGGATAACTTGCTGGTAGCATTAGGTACTTGGGAGCCTACCATGGAACAGCAAGAATGATGGACTCAACGTTCAGCCATCTTTCCCCTTTCTCCCCTCAATACACACACTCTGCTCAAGGCTGTCAGTCCTATACACAGGGAGGCAGCCTGCTGTGATAGTGAAGGGAAGGCCCATGGCCAGACTACATGGATTCAAATGCTGTGTGACTTTGAGAAAGTTACCTCACTTCTCTGAACCACGGGTATAAGCAAATCATGGAAATGCTCATACCAGAGGGTTGTTGTGACGATTAAATGTGATAATATATTTTTTAAAATGTAGGTGATCAATAAACATTGGCTATTAGAATCACCATCATCTTCATCATCATCTGCATGGTTATTACACACGTTCCTCCTTCCTGTCAGGGCATCCACCCGCAAGTCTGACAGCCCAGCATCCTCTCTGCAAAACTACCAAACCTTCCGTGGCAACCAGTAACACTAAGTAAGGAGAGAATAGGAGGCCGGGTGCAGACGGGTCACAAATGCACTACACCAGAGGCCTGGATTAGGACAGGTCACATGCATGCAAAAGGCCTAGCACGTGGGCATCCAGGGGGAATGAAATACCATAGCCTTCGAGGCACTAAGGTTTAACACACAGCACAAGAGAACATTCCTTGGGAACGACTAATCTGAGCCTGTTTCACAGATGAGCAAAGTAGGGTGCAGAGGTAAAGGACCTGCCCAATGGGTTTGCATCAGAGACAGGAACCCAAGCCTCCCGAGGTCTGTCTAGTCCAGGGCTCTTCCATCACTCCCCACCAGCTTACTGACAAGTTGTACAAACTCTGATCCAGGTTTAGGCAGCCGAGAAAGGCAGGTTCAGTGCTGAGCCTCACCCCCTGGGGACTCTCGAAGCTACATCTACCAGTAAGCTGACTTTCTTCCCCTCCCTCCCTGTTTCAGGTCAGTTCCGCTTTCCCTCCGAGGTCCCAGACAGCCCTGCAACAAGATGCAGCTGGAACACAGCTTTTGCAATAAAACGCGGGGCCGTGGTCAAAACCTACTCCCACCCGTCTCTTCTCGTCCTTACTCACCCACGGTTCCTCTCCACTCTGGCCCTCACACTGGGGCCTTTTGACCACAAGCCCTACAGACTCTCCCAGGGAGCCCTTATTTCCCTGCTTCTGTCCCCTTCTGCCCCATCATCTTTGTTCTCACCTTCTGCACGAATGCCTTTCTAACCCCCACCCCAGGCTCGCCACTTGGGTATCCCTCCCTTTTCCGGTAAATCTCAATAAAAGCATCCTGAGCTCAGCCTCCTTCTGAATCACTTCCACCCACTGCCCAGATGGGATTCAAGTACCTCCCTTGCTGGTTCCCAAATGTGTATTTCCAGCCCTGTTTTTTTGCACTCGCCACGCTTTTCACATTTCTGCTTGCACAGTACCTGCAGCTCTTCGAGGGCAGTGACCATCTGCTGTCACATCCCTGGGACATAGCACGGTGCCTGGATTCTCAATAAATATTTGTTTGAGTGAATATAACACAAGTAAAAATATCTCAACTCTTTCATTTAGCTAAAACGGCCGTTGTTTGCATGTTAGTGACTTAAACCCCTTTCACGTTCCTTCACTGATGAAATATGCAACTGTTCTTTTTCCTGTTCGCCTGACTATGATTTCCATACCTCCCCTCATGAGGCATGGTCTCTTCTCCCTTCTTCTCTCCTCCAAAATCCATGATTTCAAAATTAACCTCTCAGCTCAAAGAATAAAGAGAGACACAAGGTCACAAGTGTTGCAGGATGTGGAATATTTTTGACTACCCGGGAAGTACAGCCCTTGCGACGACAGATACACGGCAGTAATGGTAGAAGGATCTCACTGCATACAGCGTCCGCGCTGTGGCTGAACAAAGGTGCTCTTGAAAGCCCCATGGCCACACTCAGGATCACCCACCCTAACAGGCACTCCCAAGAAGCATGCAAGTCTCCTCTGGGGCATCCCTCCTGGCTCTCCTTCCCACTTTCCCCTTTTTCCTCAAACGTCCAGCCCCACCTACCCACTCTCACCCTCAGCTGCTTGTGGCCTTGCCTACTCTTCCACTGGAAAGACAGGGTCCACCGCAAGAGAACTCCTGCGAGCTCGCACGTCCGCACGCTGCCCCGTGCATCTACGTCTGTACCCTCGAACCCTCCTTGTCTCCTGAGAAAGGCCGGGGCTTCCACCTGCGCGCTAGAACCCAGGCTTTCCTGCCTCTTCTCGGACATTTCTTCAGCTGTTCTTTCCTCTCTCATGCAGCATCCATTTTTCCTTCTTAAGCTAGATGCCTCCGTCAGACACGACATACCCTTTCCTTCCCATCTTAAAAAAGGAAAAATTTTAAAAACCCAGACCTCTCCCTAGTTACTTCCACATTTTCTCCTTCCCTTTCTAGCAAAGTTTCCCCAGAAGTTTTCACGAGCGGTGAACTTAACCCTTTGCGTCGTGACTTGAATCTATGCCACTCATACTTTTACTCTCAAAGCTCCATCAAGGTGCCCGATGCCTGCCACATTGCTAAAACTATGGTTTTGTCTTTGTCGCATTGACATTTCAGCAGCTTTTGTGACAGGCTTTAACTATCTTTTTTTAACTCCTCTTCACTGGCTCTTCTCCAGTTTTTCTCCTACTTGTCCGGACAGTCCATCCTGATCTTCCTTCCTGGTTGCCGCCCTTCATCTCCCAAATCTCTAAATGTTGGAGTATCCCAAGCTCGGCCCTAAATTCTCCGTACTCACTCCCTTGGTAATCTCATCTAGATTTGTATTTCGAAATACCATTTCTGTGCTAATGATTTCCAAAGATGTCAAATAGGCATCTTAAATTTATCATGACTAAAACTAAACTAAACTCTTGATACATAACCCCAAATTAGCCCCTTTACGGTTAATTGCGACTGAATTCTTCAGTTGCTGAGGCCAAAACTCTTGGAGTAATCTTTAGATCCTTTTTCCATTTACCCTACATCAGCTTGGTCAGCAAACTCTGTTGACTCTGCTTATTTTTTGCCTTCATCAGCATCTTCTATTATTATTAAAGGGCTCTACGCCTCACACAACTTCGGAAATTGAAAAGGAACCACGAATACTATCAAGAATGCCAAAGAATGCAGAAGACCCCACGAAAGAACCACAACTCTGCCTGACCCTCAGAACCCTCTTCATTCCCTGCCTCCCCTGATGGTTCTCCCCACATCTGCTAATAATATTGCTTAACTTTTTGTTTTGAAGAAATTATGCATTCACAGGAAGTTGCAAAGATAGTACAGAGATCCCGCGTGCCCTTCACCCAGTTTGCGTTGAGGTTGCATCTTACGGATGACTATAGCACAACATCAAAACCAGGAAATCAACGTTGGGGTACATGTACCATGCCAGTTAGTAAAAAATGTGGGTTTCTGTAAGCACCACTGCAAGCGAGATACAGAGCTAGTCTATTGTCACAAAGGACTTCCCCATGCCACCACTTTATAATCACATCCACCTCCCCTCATGCCTCCCCCCTGCAGAGTACTAATCTGTTTTCCATCCCTTTAATTGTATCATTCTGATAAAGTCGTGTAAATGGAGCCACACAACATGTGATCCTTTGAGACTGGCTGTTTTTCACTCAGCGTTATCCATGAAGTCCTTAGAAGTTATTGTATGTATCAGGGCACCTGGGTGGCTCAGTCAGTTGAGCGTCCGACTTCTGCTCAGGTCATGATCTCATGGTTCATGGGTTCAAGCCCTGCATTGGGCTCTGTGCTGACAACTCAGAGCCTGAAGCCTGCTTCAGATTCTGTGTCTCCCTCTCTTTCTGCCCCTCCCCTGCTCTCTCTCTGTCTCTCTCTCTCTCTCCCTGTCAAAAGTAAATAAACATTAAAAGAGTTTAAGAAATTATTGTATGTATCACTAATTTCTTCCTTTTTAATTGCTGAATAGTATTCTATGGTATGGATGTCCCACAGTTGTTTAACCACGTACTTACTGAAGGACATTTTGGTTGCTTCCGGTTTTTCACTATTACATAGGAAAATGCTATGAATAACCCTGTATAGGTTTTTGTGTAAACATAAGTATTCATTTCTCCGAGATAACTGCCCAGGAGTGCAATTGCTAGGCTGCATGATAAGTGTATATTTAGGGTTTTGTGTTTGTTTGTTGTTTGGGGGGGGGGGGGTTGTTTTTGTTTTTGTTTTTTAGAAACCGCCAAACCACTTTTCAGAGCGACTGTATGTACCATTTTCACATTCTGGGATATTTCCAGAATCCAACCACTTCTCACCACCAGGCCAGAATCCCGATCCAAGTCATAGTCCTCCCTCCCCGGATCATGTTAGGAGTGCCCTAACTGTCCTCTCTACTTTGACCTGTGTTGTCTCCCTACCCCTTCTGTCTATTTTCACTCAGCTGCATGAGTGATCCCAGGAAGGTGAAAATCAGGCTCTGTACTCCTCTGTCTGAGACCAAGCACTACCTTCCCATGCCACCCTCAGTAAAGTCAAATTCCTTATCATGATATCCTTTGGTTTTCCCTGTTCTCTGACTCTATTCCCCCGTCACTCCCCATCACTCACTCCCCTGCAGCTATGACAATGGCCTTCCTGCTCTGCCTACATGTGCCACACACTCTCTTGTCAGTACAGAGCCCAATCCGCTGTTTCCTTTTCCTGAAAGGCTCTTCCACACAGCTCATTCCCAAACTCCTCCAAGTCTTTGTTCAAGCACCCCTCTCAGTTATGCTTTCCTAGCCATTCTACCTCCCTAGCCATTCTACCTCCCTACCAGTCTTCTGTGCATTATCACCGCATACGTAACTGACCTTGGCTATTCTCTCTCACCCTTCCCTAGAATGCAAGCACTTTGAAGGCAAGGATTTGACACTGCTGAATTCCCAGTGTCCGAAATGATTCCTGGCACATAATAGATGCTCAATAAATATGTTGTAAGTGGATGGATAGATGAGTAAACAATCACTGACTAGAAAAATATGATTGCCAGCATTTCATGTTTGTTCTCAACGTCCCTGTGTACAATGCCATTCAGAGCACATTGAAATGGAGGTGAAAACTGGGGCATCTGGGTGACTCAGTCAGTTGAGCACCGACTCTTGGTTTTGGCTCCAGTCATGATCTCTTGGTTCATGAGTTTAATCCTTGCATGGGGCTCTGAGCTGGTGATGCAGAGCTTGCTTGGGATTCTCTCTCTCTCCCTCTCTCTCTGCCCCTCCCCTTTTTCCTCCCTCCCTCTCTCTCTCTCTCTATCTCAAAATAAATAAATAAACTTAAAAAAAAAATTTTTAAAAATGCACCAAGAGCATTTACAGATATTTCCAGAAAATAGTAACAAATACATATTGGTAAATGGATACATCAACAGTGCCTGGGGATACCTGGCTAGATTCCTTGCATTTCTG
Organism: Panthera tigris; assembly: GCF_018350195.1. Taxonomy (NCBI): domain Eukaryota; kingdom Metazoa; phylum Chordata; class Mammalia; order Carnivora; family Felidae; genus Panthera; species Panthera tigris. Next base: position 50,416,698 of record NC_056660.1, read on the forward strand.
CATCTCTAGAACAAAACTCTGGAATAAAACTCTGAAGCGTCACATCAGAACACACAGCTCAGGAAGCCGCAAACCCATTCCCTGATAACCTAGAGAACAATGCACATACAATTCACTTCCACCCTTTGGTTGTCAATCCAAACCCAAGGACAGAATCTTTCATTCCTATGATGATTGTTTCTCAAAGCCTAAAAGAATGAAATGTCACCTCATTACCCACTGTATTACACTTTGAACTAACATTATGCTTAGTAAGAGAGAATTTAACCAAAACAACAGGCAAAGAGTTCGCAGCAGGTGTAAGAAAGTTCAAAGCCAATAAGGAGAGCTTGTTAATAGGCTGACAGGTACCATTAAAAGGCATGGATGTGCTAGAAAATAATCTAAATAGGCTAATTTATACGTTGCTTACTGATGTCAATTGTTATTTTTTTTTTGAGTGCTTGCTATGGAAATAGCCATATTATTATGTGCCGAGGTCATATTAATTCAACCAATCCCCCTGGATACTATGAGGAGGTAACACTGTAATGGGTCCCAGATTACAGAGAGCTCTAGCAACATGTCCAAAGACACACTGCCAACGAATGAGTCCCCGAGCCTCCCAAGCCCCGGCAGCCTGGCTCTGGATTGTGTTCTGCACTTTGGCTTTTCATCTTGTGTTAACATCTGAGCTAAAATATGTTACCCTCAGCATCTTGTTAAAAATTTAAGACCACCCAAGAGGTAAAGGAAGAGAGAACTTAAGAGCTGAAGTAAGTAACCTACCAAGTGGTAAAGAGGGTTTCCAACTCAGGGGCCTGACCCTTTTTTTTTTTAATGTTTATTTATTTTTGAGAGAGACAGAGACAGAGAGTGAGCAGGGGAGGCGTAGGAGAGAGAGGGGAACACAGAATCTGAGGCAGGCTCCAGGCTCTGAGCCACCAGCACAGAGCCTGATGCGGGCTCGAGCTCACAACTGCGAGATCATGACCTGAGCCGAAGTCAGACACTTAACCAACCCAGGGGCCTGACTCTTAAAGCCCATTTACTGGCCTCTTCTGGCCTCTCCTTCTACCTTTCTTACACCATCCCCGGGGAGGGGAGGGTGCTATCCACCGGCTGCCCACCCTCACTGCCTTCTCCCCACCCTGCAAGTCCCCCCTACCCACTACCTAGCTTCCTTTTCCTCCTTCCTTCAAAACACCTTTCCTTCAGTCATGTAGGAAAAGAAACAGATTCATCTATTGAGACTTTCCCTTCAACACAGGCTATTACTTACCTCAAATGAAGTTTTTATCTGTCAGTCTTCAGATGCCAAGATACGAATCTCAGAGAGCATCACGGAAATATTTTTGACTGGGGTAGGGGTGAGAGGTCTCTTTCTGGGAGACCACAAATCACATGCTCTGAACACTTGTCTTTGTCTACATACAATGCTGGCAAAACCATAGTAGGCCACACCGCCTGTGTGATCTCTGACAAGTCCTGTCATCTCTCTGTACCTCAGTTTCCTACACAAAAAGAAGATAAAAACAGACCTATGTCGTGGGGGTGTGGGAGGCTTCACTGACCTGCATACAGATAATACTGCTCAGAAAGTTCTTGGCATAAAATGAGTGCTATGTAAATGTTTGTTATCATTACCACTCTTATTAAATGCCCTGTGCACTGTCCTGGTGTGGAGTAAGGAGGCTTTCTCCCCTCCTCCGTTCCCAAACTCCTCTCGTCTAAAAAACACTTCTTGCCACTGGTTTGCAAGAAAGCTTGTTTTCTGCCTCTTGGAGTGGAGAATTGGGTTGACTTAATATTCCTTGCTATTCATATGGTGTGTTTCTTCCTTTAAAGCCCTCTTTGCCACCAACACTACTTTGCATGAGACTACACAAAGAAAGATTCTTGAAAAGGAAGGTTTTGAAAGAAATGTTTTGGGCCTCGTTTTCAGGAATGGCCAAGCTGGTTGAAGTCTGCTTATTGTGAGAAATGTGACACAACCTACCACAAAACAAGAATTTCCACAGTACATGGAAATGTACTTGGTTCAAATGCAAAAAAAAAAAAAAAAAAAAAAAGGTTATTTTAGATTTATCAGCACTTGAGAGTAAATTTGCATTATTCTGAATGCTTTGCATGCTGCTCCTTAGGCTTCTTTTAAAAGAAATTTAAGAGAAGGAAAAGAAAAAAGAACAGTGCAATAAAAAAAAGGGGGGGCCTCCTTTGCTTATATAACTCCCGCTATAGAGACTTAGCGAAAATCAACTGCTAAGCAATGTTATCCCATCTCATTGCACAATCCACTGATAATCTTCACCTCACTTGATGGAAACTTCTATGCTTCCTCCTACTTTTTCATGGGACTGTTCATCTTCCTCATTCAGAGTCTATTTCTCAAGCCATGAATTTTAAATTATTCTCATTTAACTCTTGCCTCACTCTGTACTCCGAGAAAAGCTCTGAGACTTACAGACAAGAAACACATCCCATTCTCTATTCCCTTCCCGAATATACGCTTCCATAAGTCACTGCAGTAACTCCCACACTATAATATGCGTAGCAACTTCGCATGAAAGGATTTGCTCAGGAAATTATGAAAGGAGCCAGATAAAAGGTTAAATATCTGCATGGTTGGGGATGAAGAGGTTTTCCTAAACAAGGTATCCTACGACACTCTGTTTCCTGTGAGCTTGAGGACAAGAACTCCTGCTCTCCGAGCAGAGGGATCAGTACCTGGCCAACAGTGACTCCCTTCAACTTGCACCAGTATGATTAAAAGATCAGCTTTTGTGCCTCCACACCTTTCTGCTCCCTTGTCTGGCCTGTACTTGACATAAAGACACTAGACTAAGTACTGTTGGAGCCCTGTGATTCTGCCCCACAGGTAAGACACGCTTAGCTGATGGCCCCATCTCAAATGATAAGTCAGTGCACTCTGATTGGAGCCACCACCTCCTCCTTGGCAATGGCTCTCCCACATACCCTTGGTTGTTCCTTCTGTCTGCTTCAGTAGACTGCCCTCCTTCAGCCAACAAAGCACCAATTGCTTTGACATCTTGTTATCACACATCCTGTTCACAAGCACAGATAAGAGGACCTGGGTCCAAATAAGCAGAGTGCTGTTGCATTCTCTTCATTAGATTGAGTGATTAAGTTACCTAATTAGGTGTCCTTAAGTCCATGGTGGCCAGATCTACACAGTTGAGCAGGATTTGTGTTGCTGGTTGAATCCAGAGAAAACATATGCTAATTTTGAGTTTTGCATTTATTTTATCCCTGTAGTTCTCCTTGGTTCCAAGAGTTCTCTTTGAAGTCAGCACACTGGTGTTGATCATTAGTGCACTGTTTTAATAACATCGGAGTCATTAACCCGCCTATTTGTCAATTAATGTCACTCAGTTCCATGGCACAGACTGCACTAGGTCTAGTCAATTGTCTCAGAAATAACTATAGGTTACCAAAAAGACCAACTTAAGAAAAAGTGGCTAGATCAGCATAAATCCACCATCCCAAGAGATAAAAAGGGGGGGGGGTCATTTTTCTTGTGTAAGCAGTTACATTGCATATAGAAGTGTTCCTTCAGGGGCGCCTGGGTGGCTCAGTCGGTTAGGCAGCTGACTTCAGCTCAGGTCAGGATCTCACGGTCCGTGAGTTCGAGCCCCGCGTCGGGCTCTGGGCTGATGGCTCAGAGCCTGGAGCCTGCTTCCGATTCTGTGTCTCCCTCTCTCTCTGCCCCTCCCCCACTCATGCTCTGTCTCTCTCTGTCTCAAAAATAAATAAAACGTTAAAAAAAAATTAAAAAAAAGAAGTGTTCCTTCAGAGTGCCACTCACTCAGTATTTATAGGAAGCCATAGACCAGCACCTGTACTAACACCTAGTAGGTGTAATTAAATACTACAGTGTCAAAAGTTCAGAGTCTAATGGTCACACGAGTACTGACATCACTATAACCAAAGCAGCTGTGGATTTTCTCTATGGTCTTGAAGCATAAAATGCAATGAAACTGGCTGTGCCCCCAGAGTAATTGTGACAAAGGTTAGCATACCATCAGAATCTATTATATTAATAAACTAGGTATAAAGGCTCTTCACCAATATAGATCATATTTGACATAAAAATATAGAGCCTGAAGTTGATAGTCCTCATATCAAAATGGCCATAAGGGTGGATATGCTGGCCCAAGTGCATGGCCCATCCTGTCCCAGAGGCAGATATATCCATATCGTGAAGATGAATTAATCAAGGTCCCTTTGCCAAACGCCATGGATTACTCAAATCCTGCCACCAAATTCCCTGGTTCTAAGAATCTTTGTACCTTGCCGATAGTTGTGAGATTCACTTGCTGCTGATACCGGCACTCATTTATTAACTGAATTCAATAAATAGGCCTTAACTATCTAGTTCAAACTTAGGAAACTTAAATTTTAGACAGCCATTGGTCAAAGAATTATATAAACACATATGAAATCCCACTTGTGATAAATGCTATGAATGGAAGGTATATAGTCCTAAAAGAGCAGAAAATAATCTGAAAATAACAGTATCGTTATTACAGTCATCAGGTAGAAATCAATCTAACATTTAAGTTTCAGAATCCTTGTGGGGATTAAATTTGATATATACAAAAACATATTTTTAACCTCCACATACTTAGATAAAACTAAGGATCATTTTACTATCAGCTAAGCTAGGTCGCAGAATAAGTAATAAATGAAATCTTGGTAACTAAATACATCAAAGATTCTCACTAAAGGCAAAAGCACCAGCAGGTGTGGCAGCCCTCCAGTGCAGCTCCCTCCAAGCAGTGATTCATCTTAGAATCCAGAGCATCTCAAGGTGTGGCTTCTAGATCACTATGGCAACAAAGGCCCATAAGGGTGAGGGACTTCAGAGTCTTGCATTGGCTCCCTATGCTCCACCATAAGGGCGCTAACAAATGTGGGGCGACGTGGATGTTCAGTAAATACTTCTGCCACGAGAGGGAGAAGCATGGCTCTTGAATGTGCGATCTAACTTTTTTGAGACCATTTCCCACTGATCAAGTGGAAAGGGTCGTTCAAGCTATCTCAAAAAGTTAAGAGGATTCATGTGAAGCCCTTATTTGCTGCAAGGAGCCATAGAAAAGGCTGTGACTGCTATTTTTACCACAACCACCAATGATACCAACACCAAAGAGAAGAATAAAAATTGAATTGAAGCATGATAGCCTGGACTAGTTTCTGCCAATGGAACAGGCCAGCCGTTCTGGCTGGGCACCTAGGAATGTGCAGCACCCTAGCAACCGTGTCCCTTGGGGACACAGTAGGGTAGCTAGAAACAGCACCCGAAGCAAACAGGTACAGACCCTGGCCCTTCCCTAACCTCTTGGAAAGCACAATTTCACTTCTAGGTCCCTGCACATTTACTTAGTGAGCTAGTCTAAAATTGCCTAACTGGGCCAACAGACCCAGTTCCAAAAAAAGCTAAATATACCTACTTACCTAAGTATTTTCTGATTCTAAATAATATTATCCTGGGTCAGAGATGAGCTATATTACTTGTTTAACTGCCATTATTGGTCCCTGTTTGACCATCATGGAACCAATGGCCCTGATCTCAATTACAGACCCTTCTTTACCCAACCGAAAACCAAGAAACCCATAAAGAAGCAATTCCTGGTTCTCGTTATGGCTCCCAATTGTCTTTGGTAAGATGGAAACTCAGGTGGTGTTTATCTATTTGAGAAATACTGTATTTACTTGTACTCTCCTAAGGATCGATCCTCAGCACCAGTATGTCTGCTTAATATGCTTCGCTTATTGCTTTGGTGATGGATACAACCATTAGGTGCACAGCATGACAAATGTATATTTGGGTTTGTGGAAATGATGTCAGGCTTTTTATCATGAATTTTAGTTGTCTGTCTGCATGTGCAGCTATTCACGGCCGGAGAACAGAAGCAGAAGAAGCAGCGTGCGAGAATGTGAAAGGCAATACCGAAATAAGAAAAAGAACGTTCCTAGAAAAAACAAGTAGGAGTGCAAGAGAATGAAATGAAAGTCATTGATTAGAAGAAAAAGTCTCAGAGATTCCAAAGATCAAAGGTTTAAAAAACCCAAAGGCTTGGAAGATTAATCTAAGCACTACCAAACTGCGAAAAACAATCTACAAGACCAATTGAAAACCAGATGGCTGTCCCAGAAAATAGAGTAAAATTGAGAATGCTGAGAAGCTAGAAATGATATGGTAAACAACAGTGGATTTATTTATTTTAAAAAGGTTTATAGCCACAATGTATATCATTATTAAAAAGCACTACGAAGACCCAAAGCAAATTAAAAAATAAAAACAAAAAACAGAAACACTACATGCCCGTTGTCTATTAAGAGAAGTTTTAAAACCTTGTAGGCTTGGGGCGCCTGGGTGGCTCAGTCGGTTAAGCGGCCGACTTCAGCTCAGGTCAGGATCTCACGGTCCGTGAGTTCGAGCCCCGCGTCGGGCTCTGGGCTGATGGCTCAGAGCCTGGAGCCTGCTTCCGATTCTGTGTCTCCCTCTCTCTCTGCCCCTCCCCCGTTCATGCTCTGTCTCTCTCTGTCTCAAAAATAAATAAAACGTTCAAAAAAAAAAAAAAAAAAAAACCTTGTAGGCTTTCCTACAAAAAAAAAAAAAAAAAAAGCTTGAGAAATCACACAAATAAAAGAGATTCACTATGTGGCCTTTTTACTGTTATTGGTAGAGATTCCTTCTTAACTAGAATAGGTTATCTGGCTGTTTTTAGCTTATTTTATGAAAAGTGTCTATTAATATTATGTCATATTGTGAAAATAAATAGGCTGAGGTGTTTCAAAATGTGCTTGTGCATGAGTGTATGTGACTGCTTGTATGTGCACAGTGTGTTTATGCACATCTGTGTAACTGGAGAGTGTGCAGGTATGCGGTTGTGCATGAGTGTGTGCGTATGCTGTGGTGTGTGTGTGAATATGCGAGTATATGTGACTGCATGCATGAGTGCCTGTGGGGTGTGTGATTGTGACTATGTGCAAGTCGATGCAAGTACGTACGAGCATATGTGTGAGTATGTCTGAAAGTGGGTATGTAATGATGTGTGAAAGAGTGTACGAGTGTAAATGTGAGCGTGGTGTGAATATTTGTGTGCACACGGGCACATGGAAGCATATGTAGAAGGCTGTTGCTAACGGCAGAACACTTCTAATAAGCAGAAGGAGTGAGGCCTTTCCATGGCCTAGAAGGAGACCAAGTATACAGATATCTAACGGGTAAATAGCATAGCAACTTGTTTCTTATGAGATCACTCAGACCAGAACCACATTCACCAAGAAAGTCATTTCCTAAATAGTCCCCTAGAGGCTGAGGCCTGCCTTCCCATCTGTCCACTCACTGCTCTTTTAATCCTTTATTGCCAAGAAGGCAACAAGATCTCCAGGAGTAGCCCTTATGAGCTCCCAGCCAGGTCTTTCTCATTTCCAGGCAGCTGGCCGCCTCTCCCTGTTCACTCAGGCCCAAGACTTCTTCCAAGCCCTGATTAAAAACACTTTCATCCAAGAAACCTTCCCTACCCAACCTCCTCCCACACTGATCTCTCCCTCAGCTCTTAAGAATAACGTTCACATCTTGAATGACATATCGAACTGAATTAACCGTACAAAGAGATGAAATCACATGGCTACCTACACCGGCTGATTTTAATAATTGTAACAGTTAAGTTTTATTGAGAACTTACTATGTGCCAGGCACTCTACTAAATAAACCTTTTATATACATCTCAATTAATTGTCACAACATTCCTTTGACATAGCTACTGTATGGCTTTCATTTTAAAGATAGGAGAGTGAAATCCAGACAGTTTAAGTAAGTTGTCTGAGGTCTGTCTCTCTCTCTCTCCGTGTGTGTGTGTGTGTGTGTGTGTGTGTGTGTGTGTTCTCTGTGGTTCATATTGAGTAAATTCTATTGCTCTGTCCTCAAATTCATTGATTTTAGCCTGTCTTCTCTACTCTACTATTGAGCCCATCCCATGAGTTTTTACTTTGATTATTATATTTTTCAGTTCTATAATCTCCATTTGGTTCTTTTTTTATAACTTCTATTTTTTTTTTGCTCCGATTTTCTGACTTTCCATTTGTTTCAAGAGAATTCATAATTCCTTGTGAAACATTTTTATGAGGCTGCTTTAAGTTGTGAGATCATTTCAAAATCTGATTCATCTCAGTGTTGGCATCTGTTGATTATCTTTTCCCATTCATGTTTTGATTTTTCCGGTTCTTGGTATGGCAAGTGACTCTCTATAGTGTGCTGGGCATTTGGGATATTATACTGTGAGACTCTGTATCCGATTTTACCTTCCGTTCTTAACGGGCAGGCCCTCCAGGTAAGGTGTCACACAAGATGGGATGGGTGTGTATGTTCAGATGCCCTCTGAGCCCTGCCAACACCACCTTAGCAAGAGTAGGGCACTGACTCACGCAGGCTCCTTGCAGTGGGGTGTTCCTCTGCAGCTCTCCTTCTGCCTCATTGACACCTTCTTGGTGAAAGCGGGGCGCTAACTCCTACACGCTGGACTCTGCTGCCCACAGGGGAACGGAGGAGGGGTCAGGGCAAGTGCCAACTAGCCCTGCCTCCCCCCATCTGATTCTGTCTTGTTGCTACTAGATGGAGTGGAGGCTCAGCTCCCCGCTCAGCCCAGTGACCCCGGGGAAAGCAAAATGCTCACTAGCCCCAACACGGGTGAAGAGGAAGTCTCAGGTCAGCACTGGGTCCTACTGACACCACCCTGACAGATTTGCACTGACTGGTTTCCACTGGGCAGGGCACGGAAGATCAGCTGGCCACTTGGTCCTGCCAACACCACCCAGTGGGAGGATGAATCAAAGCACTGCCTGCTTCCGCCACGCACAGGACAGAAGGTTATCTTCCCGCTCAGCCCTGCTGATACCTCCCTACGGGGTGACCAGGGCATGCTGCCTGCTCCCACTCAGCAAAGGGGTGGAAGATAGAGGGGTCATTTTCCACTGGTGTTTGACATTTGGCTTGAGTAGGCTAAATGTTTTCAAAATGCTTCCTGGCCCTTTGCCTAAGGGGAGCAGGCTCTTTTTGGAACTTTTCGTGGCTGTGCCTATGGGTGGTTCTGGTTTAGAAGCTTCTGAAGTGCCTGTACAAAATATAAGATGGCAAGAAAGTGTCCCAGGAACTCACCACGTGTCATTCCTCAAGTCCTGTGGTCCCGGGCAGCCCTTCATCTCTTACGTTTCGGACACTTCCTATGCTTGTTTATTGTATTGTGTCTGGAGATGTTTTGTTGTAATGGTGGGAGGGAGGGTAGAAAGCTTGTAGCAATGAGGTTACTCCCTCTTGGTGGGACTAGAACTACTTAAGGTATTGTAAACTCACAAATGGTGAGCCCAGAATTTGAACCATATTCCCAAGGAGAAGCTGGTATTCAACCACTGGCTAAGTTCACTTCAACTCTGACTTCCCCCAGGATCTCCCTTTGTTTCTGGAATGGACAGTCCCGACATCCCTGGAACCACATTTCTTGGCCTCAGAATTCACATTTATTAATTAAAAAAGGAAAGTGCAAGGTTATGTACATTTTAACACATTCTCTCAGGTTTGTCAAAATGGAAAGAGGACTAAACCCTCTCTTTATCTCCTTGCAGGGACTTCATATTCTCAGACTTCACAGGACAGACTATCTCCTTAATATCTGACTTTCAGAGAACAAATCGTTGAAACACATAGCAGGCCACTCAATGCTTTGACTATTTTTACTTTGAGCCTGCACATTTATATAGCATACGTCCTTATTCTTAAACTATGGATTTCATGAAGCAATGCGAATTCTGAGCACATTCTAAATACCTAAAATAAATGAGTTAATTATTGGCTCTGTGACCAACACAAGGATTTTGCATCACTACCAACCTGGTTTTCACAGATAACATTGTGGCTGGTGTCCCAAGCCACGCCGTGGCCATAAAGAAATGTTCCCGCTTACTTTGCACTGAATCTACAAAGCACACATATTTTTGCCGGCCTAGCATTGAAGCCTTTCCTCCCGTGTCAGAGTTATGAATTCTGTAGTACCGACGGCATTCCACCACACCAAATAAACAGTTAGTTGTGGTAGATGATTAGCAAGGGAATATTGCAGGTCCCATAGAAAAACTAGAAAAATAAAAAAGTCAAAAACCGGTCTCTTGGACACTCCTGTGGGTTCTCCCTGTGGACCAATTAACCAACACATTCAGATGTTGGCAGTCCTTATTTCCAGAACCGCTGGCCCAATTACTGGGCTCCAAACGGTTACATTTTATGGCTGAAATGATTTAGAGCCAACGTTTTCATTGCACAGTACGTGTTCCTCTTTAGGAAAACAAAACTTCCAGAGAAGGACCACAACCGAGGCTGGGAAAGGGGAGGCAACGCACGCAAAGGATCAAGTGCAAATTAGAGAAAAGAACAGCAGTCTTTGGACTCCAGCCCTTATTCTTTTGGATTCAGTGCCAAATGTGTATTTAAAGACACCCTGAAATATCACCAATTTAGAATTTGTTTTTTGCCTTTGTTGAGAATGCTGCTCTGCCATAGGGTTTGTTGAACGATAAGTCTAATTCAATTACCAGAGGCCAAAAAGTAGCAGTCCAATATTTTGCTTTCTTAATGACTAAGTCAGATAGACTATCAGAGACCCTAGTCATTGTTTAATGCCCAACCATTAAAAATATCTGGAGTGAAGGGTGGGAGGGAGGTAGGTTTCAAATTTTAATATAGATGTGGACGAAGCCTCAAACCTGTGTCAAGCCACCTGCTGAGGAGGAGAGTTCACTCGCTCTCACGAGTTTCGACCTATTTGGTTTAAATAAAGGAGACATCTACCTTCTTGATGTGATTGCCCAAAACCATTCTTCCATGAACAATGTCTTATAAATGAGTTTTCTGTTCAAAGTTCCATCTTGGGTAGTTAAGAAATGACAAGTGATAAAAAGGGAACCTAACTCCAAGAGTGGGACAGGTGTAACTGCTGTAAAAGCATTGTTCTCAGTGGTTTTCAGGGTGGGGAGAGAGGGATATTGCCCTCCGGGGATCATTGACAATGTCTGGACACAGTGGGTTGCTACAACTAGAGTGAAGGGTGCCACTGGTATCTAGTGGGTAGAGACCAGAGACCTAGTTAAAGATCCTTCAAGGCACAGGACAGCTGCCCACAATAAAGAATTATCCAGTCCAAAATGTCAATAGTGCCAAGGTTGAGAAACGCCATTTTATACTTTCATACAAATTAACAATCAGATCCTTTCAAAAGTTGAGCAGAGAGCAGGTTTCCATAAGGTTTTATCTCATCTGAACAATGTGCCTAGGGTGGGAAGGAATTAAGAAAAGGGCAGGAGGTAGCTCAGAGGGCGAGCAGAAAACTATAAAGAGCAGTGACTGGAATTGAACACAAAACCTCCCTACATTTCAGTTGGGCTTAAAAACTAATTATGTCCTGGAGCCTTATTAATAATCAGTCTTGTTACCTCGTCTCTGTTCTAAGAGATAACTCGGCCTCAATCCTGCTCCCACAGGTGTTCAAATTCTCCATTAACTTCTTTACATGAGGAAACAAATTTCCCTTCTTTCTCACCCTCTTGGGGCTTCTTTCTGGACATTTACATCCTAGAATTCAGCTTTTGATATTCCAGACAGAAAATAGACCTTGTTTATAACAACCTTTGAGTATTCTATTTCAAAGTCAATTTCACATTCATCACCCCAAATTCTATATATTTTGTCTATGAAACAACACTGGGAGGGACATGTCAGCCAACTTCGAGAATTCTCATGATAGAATGGGTACAGCCTGTCTCGGTTCTTTAAAAGTATTGATACACATCTCTATCTGTCAGATCAGAATTCCCCATATCGTATTTCCTGAGAAGAGTAATCTCTCATGTGTTGCCTCCAGAGTCATGCATTCAAATAAAATAATGATGTTATACTAAAAACGAGTAACTGAGTGTGGACTCTGGTCCTGGCACTCTGCCAAATGTCGCACGTAACATTATATTATTTTCTGTCCACAATAAGCCTATGAGGTTAAACTCATTTTTCCCATTGCTCTGATGGTGCACGGAAGATTCCCATCGTACAGGGAAGTAACTTGCCCAAATTTCATGGCTACTAGTGAGCCTGGGATTTCAGTCCAAGTCTTTGTTCAAAGCCGGTGCTCTTAATTAGTATGGCCTACTAGTGGGTAAAACAGAGTTTAAGGAAGAATTCTTTACTGTAGAATTTCTCAGACCCTTTAATATGCCATCTCTAATCACAAGCGCTACATTTGTCTCCCAGACTAATTTGTCCCATGCCCCCTTTTTCACCAGGAAGCATCCTACATGACCAATTCTGCACAGAACCTGTTTAGAACTACACCATGTTCCCCACCTGGAAGAGGCTGGTCAGAAAAAAAATCTAAAGAGAAGCTCACACAAGTGAGTTGTTCATTAAGGGACTGGTGACCACAGAATCACCACCAAAAAGCTTTGTGAGGCAGTACAGGTGTCACAGAGCTGATGAGAGAAGATCATTTCCCGAAAGAGGAGGCTAAAGAAAGTCGGACGGCTCTCATAGAGTCTTTTTTAGAATTTAAATGAAGCACCCCCCATCCCAGTCTTCATCAGGGTAATACATATCAAAGCCACACTGAGATACCACCTCACGCTGGTCACAGTGGCTAAAATGAACAAATCAAGAGACCATAGATGCTGGAGAGGGTGTGGAGAAACAGGAACCCTCTTGCACTGTTGGTGGGAATGCAGACTGGTGCAGCCGCTCTGGAAAACAGTGTGGAGGTTCCTCAAAAAATTAAAAATAGATCTACCCTATGACCCAGCAATAGCACTGCTAGGAATTTACCCAAGGGTTACAGGAGTGCTGACGCATAGGGGCACTGGTACCCCAATGTTTATAGAGGCGCTTTCAACAATAGCCAAATTATAGAAAGAGCCTAAATGTCCATCAACTGACGAATGGATAAAGAAGATGTGGTTTATATATACAATGGCATACTACTTGGCAATGAGAAAGAATGAAATCTGGCCATTTGCAGCAACGTGCATGGAACTGGAGGGTATTATGCTAAGTGAAGTAAGTCAGGCAGAGAAAGACAGATACCATATGTTTTCACTCATATGTGGATCTTAAGAAACTGAACAGAAAACCATGAGGGGGGGGAAGGGGAAAAATAGTTACAAACAGAGAGGGATGGAGGAAAACCACAAGAGACTTAAATATAGAGAACAAACTGAGGTTGATGAGGGGTGGAGGAGAGGAGAATGTAGGTGATGGGCATTGAGGAGGGCACTTGTTGGGATGAGCACTGGGTATTATTGTATGTGAGCCAATTTGACAACAAATTATATTAAAAAATAAAAATAAAATTCTTTAAAACTCGAGAAATTTTAACCCCAAAGGACAATAAAACATTTCTTTTATATTTAAAAATAAAAATATAAAATATAAACGAAGCACAATTTTCACCCTTTGAGCCTTGTGTTGAGGTCTTTACCAATGAACAGCTGGAGAGCATTAAAAGCTTTGTGAATATTTTCTTACCTTCTAGAACAAAAGATGTTAAACTGCCAAGGGAGGTTTGGTGACTTATGAAGTATCCTGCATCATGATTGGTTCATCATTGGTTGGTTCATCAGCTGCAAAATTGGTTCATAAAGGCCAAAAATGAAGTGTTACTATTGAATGAATTTCCACATTTTCATAATAACATTTTTAACTTGTCATGCTTTTCAAAACTTGCCTCTGCGTTCCTCACTTTTATAGTCAATATTTAAGCGGGATCATAATTCTGGGAGGATTCAGACTCTGGGGAACAAGGGAAAATCGGGTAAAGAGCATTATATCCCATAAGTCACATATACTTTAGGGAAGCCAAGAGGAGAGACAGTCAGCAAAATAAAACCAGATGTGAATTTGATATGATGATACCAGGCCTTCCAATAGGAAGAGCACTTTCAAATACACATTTTTTTTTTTCTTGGAATCAGTTGCATCATGGAATAAGTGAAACACTGAGCATCTCTTGCCCAAAAAGAATTACATGAAGCCCACACAGGGCTTTTCAAAATTCATTTACATTTGAATGATGCAAATTGTAATTTAGTATAATAAAGTCTGGAACTGAGAGAGAGAAATCATAGGAACAACTTGACTTCCAGTCAAGTCTAATCCTAGTCCTCATCTGAACATGCTACCTTCAGTCAACATGTCCCATCAGAGATGTTTTTTCTGTAAAACAAATCATATCCTTCCTAATCCTGCCACACCCGCCCGTCAGTGATAGGATCAAATGTGGTCTACAGATGTGGTTATTTCCACATAAGGTATTCTCAGAGATTCCCCGTGAACAACAGATGTTTCTGTCTGAAGCTTCTTTGGTACGACAGATACAGCATAATCATGCCACAATAAGAGTGAAGCTCTCTACGATATGTTCAGGTTCTGACGTAGAATTAGCAGAGTAACAAGTCTGTATCAACAAAAGACCGTATCTTTGCGGGACGAAACACTATTCACCAGTCGTAGACTAGTAGACTACAAACAACTATAAACACACCTCCCTACTTTCAAATACAAATAGGATAACAGCGCAAGAAAGGTTGTCTGATCTTTCCTCAGAATAGTTAACTCGTGTAATTTCTAAGCCTGAATACGACAACGTGGGGAGGAGGACTAAGGCATCACAATGTGGGGAGAGCTTGAAGGGGAAACGCCATTTTGCTTCACTGTGCATGTACGTTCGGTCACTGCAGCAGGGTACTGCCCCCTGAAGCTGAACCTATATTTGGCAAAAACACTTCAATAAAAAGTATGATTTTATAGTCTCTTTATCAACTTTCAGACTTCAGAGAGTCTTAGATGTCACCTAGCATACCCACCCAGCGCCCTCCAGTCATGACTTGGGTCTTAGCTGGTGGGCAGTATGGCTCCCTCTAACAGAGAGGCAGCTAAGGATGCATTGAAGTAATTATATCCTGTGTTGTGTTCCTACTCTATGAAAATACTTCCATGAACGAAAGCAGAATTGGACTTCCACAAAGTTCCTCGGGAGCAGCACAAACTGAATCTAGTCTTTCTTTAAAAAGACTGAAAGGCACACTACTCCACCCTGGAAAGGAGCTGTTCCCCTCAGAGCCAAAGTTGGTCCATTCACGCAACCTTTCCTCACGCGATGGCTGTGGAGACTAAGCATCCTGGCCTACCCTCTCTCTGATACACCCACCTCCCAACCTCTGGTTCCTCCACCCACCCTTTCGTGTTTGGGTTTTCTCATTTTCCTTCCTTCCCTCCTTTCTCTTCTCAAACCACATGCTCCCAGATGTCGCATAGATGAACACTACTCATTCTGAATCTTCAATGCAGATTTCTGTTTCCAGCTCAAGTCCTAACTGAACCACATGCACAGATCAGACACGTCTCAATCTCAAAGTGCCAAAGCGGCATCTTTCCTCTGCATCCGCTACCTCAATGAATGGAATTTACACTTTTGAGTCCTAATAAACAAACTTCCCCGTCAATACGCCCTTCCAATAAATCCGTTTCCTAGAACATCCTTGAATTCTCTTCCCTCTTCTCCATCCTCCCCCTGCCACTTTCACTCCGGTCATTGCCATTTCTCGCCCATTTCCCTCACTGTGGCCAGAGCGATCTTCCCAAAACCCAAGCATATCCCATCATCTTAATCACACAAAAGAAACCATATCTAACTAAACTCCCTTTCATGTCATGTAAAAGTACACTTACTGACCATATTTTATAGACAAAAAATATGCACATAAATGGCATCCTTTTTTTTAATTGAAGTATGATTGATATACAATGTTAGATTAGTTTCAGGTGTGCAACATAGTGATTCAATATTTACACACATTACAAAATGATCACGATGATAAGTCTAGTTACCATCTGTCACCATGCAAAATTGTTATAGTACTGACCATATTCTCTATGCTGTACTTTACATCCCTATGACTTATTTATTTTATAACTGGAAGTTTGTACCTCCTAATTTCCTTCACCGATTTCACCCATCCCCCCCACACTCCTCTCCTCTGGCAACCACCAGTTCGTTCTCTATATTTATGAGTCTATTTCTGTTTTGTTTTGTTTGTTCACTTGTTTTGCAAATTCCACGTATAAACACCATACGGTGTTTGTCTTTCTCTGACTTCTTTCACTTAGCGTTAATACCCTCTCTGTCCATCAATGTTGTCACTACATTGTATTCGGTTTAAGAAGAGGTTTGAGTTAAACAAAAGAAACAGTTGTCAGAAAGGAAGAGAGGCAGCTTTACAAAACATTTTCACACAGCTCATCAGTTCTAAGCTGTTAGTTGACGGTAAACATATGGGAGGAAACTACAATATAAGACAGAGATTTAAGAGCCCCATAAAAAAATACCCATATTTTAAATAAGACATTTCCCAGACCCTCATACCTGGGTAAAATCAAAGGACATGCTCTGAGATGCCTTTCAGTTTTTAAGAAAGAAGTTAATCTTCCATTTCCCCCATCAATAACTCTGTGGTACTTTTACACCTGTCCACTCACACACATTACAGGGGGGTTCAGATCGAGTTCTCTAGCAGGGATGAATGCTCTGGGTTGAAGAGTTTGAAAGGATTGTGATTCAATCACAGAAACAGAAAACTACCTTACATCCTCTTCATGAGGAAGGTTAACTTCTGTATTGTATGAATTGCCCATCATGAAGAGCATCACATGAGAAATGAAAGTGGATTCTGTTAACAGAATTAAACACAAAGCAGAGTGATTTAATTATACATTCGTAGGCTCCTCAAATTGGCTCTGTCTTTTCTTGGCTCTTCCAGTTTTCAATAAATACACACTAAGAGTCACAACTTTGGGGTTTCTTGACAATTCCCAAACAAAATATTTAGATTCATTCATTTCTCTAAATTTATTTAGAGAAAAATGTTTAAAGGATGATGATGGACTGGACCTAGCCACATTCCAGGTAAGCAGGATATCTCAAATTTTCAAATTCACTTACTTATTTTTGACAAAATCCACAGTATATTCTCATTTACAGTAGTATAAAATTAAAGGAAAAGTTCTTTTTTAGTATTGGTATTTGACCCTGAAGGTTAATAAACTCTCTAAAAACAAAAACAAGGGCGCCCGGGTGGCTCAGTTGGTTAAGCGTCTGACCTTGGCTCAGGTCATGATCTCCCAGTCCGTGAGTTCAAGCCCTGTGTCGGGCTCTGTGCTGACAGCTCAGAGCCTGGAGCCTGCTTCAGATTCTGTGTCTCCCTCTCACTCTCTCTGCCCCTCCATCACTCTCTCTCTCTCTCTCAATAAATAAACTTTAAAAAAAGCAGAAATATTTTGATTGAGATTTTTATTTTTCATTGTCCTTCCATGCTTTGGAATCTTATCAAGATCCTGTTATAATCTGCAAACTCACAGGTGTTGCCAGCAGCCCCTTAGATAAGTTGATCTTTGCTAAGCATAATTTTAAAGAATCGTTTTTAAAATGGGCCCATTAGCAGATCTTATTTGAATTCAATTTTCATAGTTCTGTTAATAATCAGAACACATGCTTTGGTTGCCATATCTCAAGCTCTTCAACCTCCCCAGAGACTCGTAAGGGTGGATACATTTATGGCCAAGTCACTACCCTGCCTGACTACCCAAACAAGATGATTTGGGCCAAAAGCATATAGAAGAATGAGGTTTGGTTCTCTTTCAAAAAAGGAAAATTAATCGCTATACTTTTTGTTCTAATTACGGGCATAACATGATTTCTTTTTATCCTCACCAGGAACTTAGAGACTATTTCAGATGCGACAGAAAACTTGAAGAAAAAAAAATGCAATAGGAGAGCCATTCTGAAACATGACATTAGTACAACGTCAATTCCCTACCTAAATGCAACCAAAAAGATGAGGACAATATCTTTCTACAGTGGATAAAAATAAATAAATAAAACTTGTGAGTGAAAAGGAAAGCACTCCGAGAAGATGCGTTTACAGAGGATTAACCTCTGCAAGGCTAATAAGATAGGGAAGGAAATGATAAGGAATTAAGACTGCATTTCTCCCTGCTGAGCCAAGAATTTGTGTATGTGTTGCCTTCTATGAAAATCTATAGATATTTTTGCCCTATTTTTATGCATGTAGAATATGAACATTTTAAACACCACAAAATAGCCTTAATTGCAGATATTTTATTTAACTTTAACCTTTTAACAGGATCCATACTCATTAAGATTTCATCTCTATATTACAGCTCTACATTTAAGGCCCCTGGTACGTATGTCAATCCATGGCTATCTAGAGCAGTAACTGAAAATGTCAAAAGTGTAATTCTTCATTACAGCAGAAATAGAATTATAAAAATTAGATCTTCCAATTACAAATGACATTTACCACTCCAATCGAGGTTAGCCTTACATGTGGTTGGGGTCAGAGGGCGAAGGAGAATCAGCCTGTACTCCAAAATAACCCCAGCACAGGTCTACCATTGAGGTTTTGTTTCCACCTTTAGTAAATTCTTCCATTATCTTGGTTCTGAGTCATAGTAGCCACAATAATAGCTGTACTTTATTTCAGATTTTCTGTGCACCAAATACTGTGTTCAGCTCTTAACAATTGACCTAAAGGAGTCCTGAAGTCTGGACTAAAATCAGACTCCACATATTTGAACCCTGGCTCTTGGGAAAACTCCCTAACCTTGCTAAACTTCTGTTTTCTCAAATGTGAAATGGGTTTGATTGTATCTATATCGTAAGATTGCTGTAAAAACGATGAGAGAAGATGACCAAGAAAATTAAGGATTTTTCCTAAGATCACACTCAACTAAAGAAATGGAAGAATCCGATTCAAACCTAGTTCTGACAGCTCCAAATTTCCAAGTTCCCATAACTTTCCACTGTATCACACCACCGCTGAGGGTGGCCAGGATGTCATGCAGACAGAAGGTACCGAAGAGGAGCAAGACCAACACGAGCAGTATTTCTATTCCTGAGAGGAGAGGTCCTGGGACAACCTAAAGCAGACAGACCCTGTTTGATGCTCAAACTATAGGAACTTCTATTGGTGACATGTTGTTGGGTTGTACATACCACGGGGGTGGAGGAGTTTCTGACCAACAGTGCCTGACACACCATAGGAAATACACACACACACACACACACACACACACACACACACAGGATTGAGGGTAAATAATGAGTCAACTAATGAACTCTAAGAAATTCTATCTAAGAAAGAGAAATACTCCTTCTTGCAGTGAAACATTTCACATCCCTTTCCCAACCTCAGCACCCTTCAAACACCCGGATACCTACATTTTATGACAGAAGATGAGGGGTACAATTGAAGCTGGGATGAGTTATGGTTCCTCTTGATTGTAAGCTCCATCAAAGTGGGATGATCATCAGTTTTTGTGACCACTGTACTCATACCAGCCAGCACATGCTGAGTTAACACTCAGTCAGTACTTCTTGAATTGAATTGAATTGAATTGAATTGAATTGAATTGAATTGAATCAAATTGCTACTGTGATCTTCCTCCACAGCACACAGATATTTGACCCTCCTGTTTTGTCTTGAACTCTCAACGTCTAGCAGTATGTAATTTGACATACATTTGGATCCCATCCACATTAAGCATCTGCGAGGCAAAGACCCAAAGCCACACAGATCAGACATAGCAACTCAGGGAAAATGGCAACATCCCACATCAAAGGCATGTGCATTCATTTAAATGGCTCTGTTTAATATATAAGATAATGCAACTTGAATGGGGAGGTGTGATATTACATGATACTAATCTGGATTTAAATTTTTTTAATGCTTATTTTTATTTTTGAGAGAGACAGAGAGCAGGAGCAGGGGAAGGGCAGAAAGAGAGGGAGACACAGAATCTGAAGCAGGCTCCAGGCTCCCAGCTATCAGCACAGAGCCTGATGCGAGGCTTGAATCATGAACCTGAGATCACAACCTAAGCCAAAGTCGGACACTTAACCGACTGAGCCACGTAGGCACGCCGATACTAATCTGGATTTAAGATAGACTTTCCTCCTTCATGAAATCCAGAAAGAGTCTCACAGTGGTTTTTTCTTTGTAAGACATCACAGTCATCTGAAGACTTGACTGGGACAAAGGATTCATTTTCAAGGTGGTTTACTCACAAGTTGGTTCTCTTTGTAAGGTTCAGTTTCTCCCTAAAGAGACCTCTTCAGAGGCTGCAGCCCCCTTATCATGGTGCCTGGCTTCCTCTGGCTTTATGTGGTCCAAAGAGCAAGGTGGGAGCTGTGATCTTGTATGACCTAGCCCCAAAGCCACATGCCATCACTTTGCATCTTTGATACCATTTGGCAGGTTACCTACCACAGCTTTTCTCCCTAAAGTTAAGTTGAGGAAGCCAAAATCACATTGTTCATACGGCTATATAATTTCTGTAAAGCTTTTCAGAAATACACGTCAAAAACCTTAACAATGTTTATATTCTTTGACAGAATAATTCCACCTCTCAGAATCCATCCCAAAGAAATAGTCACAAATGCCAAGAAACACTTGTATTATGAGAGAAAAAGGGTTTTGTTGTTGTTGTTGTTTTATAAATACATAAAAGTTATAAATAAAAGACCCAGAATAACAAAATGGTTAACTAAATTCAGGTGCATCCCTTGATGCTAAGATTCACCTTTTCCCGCATTTTCACATCTCTGAACTTGGAATATGTCTTAGAGTAGTTAGCACCTTATTATCCCCAGCAGACACGCAGTAGGCAAAGAGTAGCTGTCAGTGCCATGAACTTGGTCACAGATGTTCATCTTCTCATTACCTCAGCTGAATCATGTACTTTGTTGGTACCACACACGTTGATTTCACTGCTACTTAAAACATCTTCCAAGTAACACTTCGATTCAGCACTGAGATGAAAAGTTTTGTGTACACAAAAAGGCATGTAAACAGAAGGGCAGGGGTCAGGTTTTTTATTAATGAGGCAAATATTCATCACAGGAGGAATGATCACTATTCCAGATTTTGTTCCAAAGCAAGCAAATCATGTAGGTACTTAATAAAACATAGGTAGACGAAACTGTGTTACATTTTGTTTTGTGAGGCATGCACTGTGTATGTATCTTTCATATGCCACACAACGCAACTGAAGGCAAAAGAACTGCCAAATCCCTGGATGAGATCAAAGAAATATTAAAGCTTTAAAAGGCTGGTGTGACCAACAAATGTTTCATGTAAGGCGACCATTAAGGATTTGTGCCACAGCTTAATTCCAAACAATTTGGGGGCGTCTGGGTGGTTCAGTTGGTTAAGCGTCCAACTCTTGACTTAGGCTCAGATCACGATCTCACGGTTCATGAGACCGAGCACCGTATCAGGCTATGCACTGAGTGTGGAGCCTACTTAGAATTCTCTCTCTCCTTCTCTCTCTGTCCCTCCCCCATTTACACTCTCTCTCTCTCTCTCTCTCTCTCTCTCTCTCTCTCAAAATAAATAAACATTTTTAAAAATAATGATGATATTTACAAATATTAAAAACAGAGATGGAACTGTACCCTCCCAGCACTTATAACTTCCTTTGTAACCCGTTGCTGCTATCTACCTAAACCTTTTTTTTAATCCGTTTGTATTTCATATCTTTCTTCTTCTGTGAGAAGTACATTCTCTAGATTCACAAGCTTCAAGTTCTCCCTCCTGCATGGTGCTGCTGGATCAGGCCAGTGCATGTCAACGCAACCTATATTCTTCACACTTTTGTGATCTGTAATAAACCTTTTGCAGGCTTTGCTATTCCAGCCACAAATGCTGGTTTATTAGTTTTTTTCTCCAAATATTGAAACTCTTTCAGAAAACTTAAGGACTTTTCCAGTACTTAATCATTATTCTGACCTCCCCACCCTAAGCCATTCTGAGAGCAGATCTACAGCAGGCCAAGTATATGCCCAACTTATTTATCCAGTTGTGACATCTTTCCATGTTTTTCCTATATGACAGAAACTAAGAGGAATAAAAGAGGAAATACATCTTTTCCTGGGCATTTGAGTGATCAAAGGGCCTTTTACCTGGCATAGTTTGCAACCATGGGCTTTTGGATAGTAACTTTAACTTAATTTAATCTTTCTCTCTGCCTTGGATCTTTCTAAGTTTTATTGCGTTTGCAAAATCCAGCTCTTTCTTCTTTTCTCCCTCTCACTCTTCTTCTACAGCCAAAACAAATTGTGATCAATTGCCAGAGGCAATCTTGGATCGCAAACAGGAAGCAGGATGGATCCCCACTTGCCATGTTTGGGCTCTTCATCATCAACGCTGACAGAAGACTTTCCCCAAAGCAGCATATCCTTTTGTCTCTGCAGTTAGCAAGTTTCCACCCTTGTGCCTCATACATTCTTCTGTCACTTACCAAATCTGATGTGGCCCCGCTGCAGATGTGGTAAGGGTATCAGAGTATCACCCATCAATTCTACAATTCTACCGTCAAGGCGACCATGCCCCAAACTACGCTCTCCCACTGGCACCACCGATCAGCCAAGTCCCTAAATCCAAAGTTACTTCCAGAAGTTGTTTCCATTTACTTTCTTCTACAGGTAAATTCATCTGACGGTATAATTTCAACCCATTTAGGCATTTAACCTGCAGCCCATAAGCACGTTCGACTGCCTGTCTGTGTCCTACTCCCATCCCCAACTAGTTCAAATAATAAATACATAAAATCAGGCTTTCATGCTACATATTTACTCCTAATAATAACTATGTCTGACTGGTCTGAGATTGAAGTTCAAGACTTATTTTGCTGGAGCTAGACTTTTCCCAGAGACTTGGACACAGAGGCACAGCGGAGTAAGACGAGATGCAGGGGCGCCACAGTAATAGAGAGCTCATTTCAAATCAGAGACATAGCACATCTGCTTGGTGCAGGGAGAGGCTCATCCAGGACACAGATTTGGGGGAGGAGGCAGAAGGGTCTGCTAGAAGTGTCTCGTCACCATTACATTAAGACCTAGACTTTGTAAAGTCAGAATTTGCCAAAAATAGTCATAGAAGGATATATTTCATTGCTCTGTCATGTGTGAGACGTTCATTAGCATTTCATGCAGGCAGGCAGAAAATTTCTGGAGAAGCGGAGAAATCACATTCCCAGCTCATTCCCCACGAAGCACTGCAAATTTGGCATTTCTGCGCAGGAGGAAACCATACCCTGCTGGCAACAGACTCATCATCAACCCAACTCACAATGAAAACACAAAGAAAGCAAAACACCCCTGCATCTTTATTGCTCTCAGTACCTGGTGAGTATTTATCAGACTCAGGAACATTTCCTGGAATCATTACATCAAGTCTCTTTTCACCTGAAGTACCATGCTCCCTACCTGAATTCCGTTCAAGTCATTGGAACAGAGGTATAATTAGCTTCTTTAATGATCAACATACCAGGAATCTGCAAAAGTGGGGAAGGAGAGGAGGAATGGCCTTATTGTGGCCAGAGCCCCGGGGGGGAGGCTGGGTGTCATCTGTGCCTCGGCCCCATTCGCTCCACCCTTTTCCAGAGTGGGGTCCTCTCTAACCTAACAGGCTAAGCTGCCACCCAGCACCAAGTGATAAACAGCCTTGATGCTGAATTTGACTTGCACCTTTGAGGTTATGTTGGTGCTCCTTGCTCTGCAAGTCTCTTGATTATCTATGGCAACACAGAACTGATGAAGTGCATGAAGGCCAGCACTTCAAATATTTGACCTCACTTTCCATCATACCTTTTAGCAGAACTGATTAACAAGGAACAAAGTGGGCAGTTTTAAACTTTACCTCTTCCTCCTTTAATGGCCCTGCTTCTGGTGGAAGAGTAATAAACAGCGGCGATCTAAAGGCCGTGTGTCCAAGGGGACAGGCTGGATAATCAACGTCTGAATTCTGAGGAGTCCATTATGCACCTGCACCCACCCGGAAGGGGAAGGCTTTGTCTCGTGGCGGCCTGGAAGGGCCAGTCTGTGGCCTGAACAGTGCTTTGCATTACAAATTTATGCCGATAGAGAGGACAAAATAAAAAACTATTACACTGTCTTAAGTGCATGTCTTTGAATTGACTTTCTGTCACCTGCCTCTCAGCGACCTCATGTTGCTGCTGGCAGAAGACTGACTGCCACTGTCACTGTCCCCTCCACGCTGACATCTCAGATCATTGCACCAAACCTCACCACCCTGTCTTTTAATTCTGTGTCAGGATTTATTCTGCCTCATCCAGTCCTAACAGTTCATCACTGAAAACAATAAAAATCAAAACGAACGACCCGAGAATATTAGTTAGTTATCTAAAAACCAAGTTTTTTACAGAACATTCAGTGACATGGGGAAATGCTCATATATAATGTTAAGTGAAAAAACCAGGAGACAAAATTATGTATATGCAACACGATCTGATTTGATTATATGTATATGCATGTGTGTATAATTCCACAATATTAATCTATTTTTTAAGTGTTGGTTTATTTATTTTTATTTTTTATTTTTAAATGTTTATTTATTTTTGAGAGAGCACGAGCAGGGGAGGGGCAGAGAGAGAGGGAGACAGAGGATCCAAAGTGGGCTCTGAGCTCAAACCGGAACCGTGAGATCATGACCTGAGCTAAAGTCGAACACTCAACAACTGAGCCGCCCAGGCGTCCCCACAATATTAATCTTGATCATTTCTTGACAATGTCGTTAAAAGCAATTTTAATTTCCTTCCTTATGCTTTCAAAACTTTACTAAATTGTGCATGTATTATTTTTATAGGCAGAAAGAAAATAATCTTTTCAAACTGCTCTGCAGATGTAAACTATTCCTCAGCTTAACCCTGTATTTTTATTGTTGATTCATACTATATTCTACTGCACTAACTTCACAACCCCATCAGCTGGATTCCCAAAGTTCCACCCGCATGGCTCAACTCTGTAGCATCCAGAATGCACATGAAGCAAGCAGATGACTTATGGGTGACTTCTCAAGATGTCATGTGTCAGGAAGCAGAATGAGCCAGAAGAACTGGCTTCTAGTCCCCATCCTTCCCCTAATAGTAATGCAAGGACCTTGGAAATCCCTCTGAGCCAACTTCTCCCATATATGAACTGAAAGGTTGAGCTGGATGACCCAAGGGCCCATCTTGCTTGAAATTTCTGCTTTTCATGAGCTGCCGACCTAACTGCAGCAGAAGGTTCCAGTCACCATGAGTGTGAGGTTACTGCAAAGAAGCTCATGAGGCAAATGATTCTCATTCAACAGGAAGTGGTGAAAGCCAAGAGTCATAAATATCCAAATATATGTGCTGTTTTATCTCAGAACAAATCTCTCAGGCAAAACAAATCTATTTTGCCTGAGAATCATTTGCCTCAAGAGCAAAACTTTGCAGTAACCTCACACTCATGGTGACTATTTACATTTACAGATGTAAATACAGCCCAAATATCTACAGTAGTGAAAATGGAGGGTGAAGGAGGGGTTCAGAAAAGAGATCAGTAAGGCAGTCTTTCAGAAACATCAAATTATATAATGTCCCAAACATAGACAAGGAGTTCACTGCACACCCAAAATTTAAGTATAATAAAGTCTGAATTCACCTGAATCATTAAGTGACTCAAGGATAAATACCAGGAATGATTACAATAACCTGAATCTGGACATTTAGTCATAGAAAATATAACCTTTAACTTGGATGAGATTACTGACATGTTAATTTCTTTTTTTTTATGTTAGTTAATTTCTTAAAATTATGCAAGTCATACATAAATTCACCATAATATAAAATTCAAACAACATAGATGAACACAGGATAAGAACATGAAAGTTCCCCTCTGGTCTTACCTTCTGGCATCCCACATCTCTGCCCACAGACGACCTACATTGTAGACCCTTTTTGTTTTAAATGTGCATATCTTCACACGGTTCCTACCTATCTCTCCCAAAGCACTACAAGAATATCTATAAATATCAGATGTCTTTGTTCTGTCACATTTAACCAAAAACTTGACAAATTTCTTATTAAAATGAAATCATTCCTTTTCAAAGAAGAATCCATTCTTTGGATTCTACAATGGATTCTAGCCATTTTTCCCTATCTGTTAATCTTCCTATCTGTAAAATAACAAACAAATCAACACGGATATTAAAGGAAGAAATGCTACTGGGACAGCAAAAACAGCACAGAAGCCTCTCTGTGTGCACAGCTTCTGACCTCCCAGACACAGACATATGCAGACCTTCACTAGCTCAGACTCTTGAAGCTCCGAAGATGCCCCCAGCTTAGTTACCATCTGAAAACACATCCAGTCTGTGGGAGCTTCTGGAAAACAGTATCACAGCCCTTCCTTCTCCACCCTTCCTCTCAGTCTCAACTCTTCCTTCTCTGCAAAACTACTCCCAGGCAGAGCTGCAGTACAAGAAAAATCAGGTATTCTGGAGGAGCGAGAAGCCCAGAGATGCCTCTCAGATTAGAGATCAGTCCCGAAGCTCTCATTATTTAAATGCTGACATGGAAAATGTATTACTGGAAGCCCAAGTTTGTGGAAAATCTGAAACTCGATGAAGGTTTTTTAGCAATCGCTTATGTGTGGAGACAATAGAAAATGAAATAATTTAAAAAATGAAATATAGTTAACCAAACAGCACACATCCAAAACATTATTGAGCTCAGAGAAGGGAAATGATGGAAATGATGCTTTTTTCTTAACACAGAGGAAATATGCTGTATCTACTAATAAGAAATATTTTTTGAGTGCTTACTATCCTAAGCATTTTACATAAGTTAAACACTTTAATTTCACAACAAACCTACAGGAAAGTATTATTATCATCTCCATTTTAAAGATGAGGAAACTAAAGAACAGAGAGCTAGTAAGCTTCATCTCCAGGATCTGGGCTCTCCCTCCCAGTAGTAAAATGGCTGCAGCAGTGTCAGCCCTCACATCTCCTCCCTATACCATCCAGAGGAAGAGAAGGTCTCTTCTAGAATTCACACTCTCATTGGCCTGATGGTGTCACATGCTCTTCCCATGTGGACAGGGAGACTGGGATATGCCAATGAGACTAAGCCTAACAGAGCCACCTGAATAGGTAACTGGAGGCAGGGTCAATGTCACCAAAACTTCCTGGCTGAAAATGGAGGTAGTAGGAAAAGGGAGATAATGGATCCTGGAGAAGTGGCCTTCTCTGAAATGTCTACCATAGTATTCATCAACCAGAAAAAGCAGCACAGAAAATTTCTCCAATGGTACCATTATAAACATCCTCCAACTTGAAACTATTAACTCTTATTGGCACTATTTGTTCTGGAACAGTATGTCCTCCAGCAATTACTTTTTAAACAAAAGTCAAATTTTTATTCTATCCTTTGTTCCCCAGAATCAATTTCTCCCAGAGACAAAGGTAGATTTGTAACACATGCTGGGCACTCTCAGGAACATAGGCGATAATACTTTATCAGAAAATTTGATAGTGCAGAACCAGGACTACCTTATACCTTTCGATTAGAGGAAAAGGATGATTTCAAATAAGAAGATTCTTTCTACCTAGTCGTCTTTTATGCATGTGTTATTTCACCCCTGAGTTAAGGACTCAGTGCTTTGCTTACACACAAGCAAAGCACACAACTGAAATCAAGAACTGTATGAGTCCTTATGAAGTACTCAGAACTATCTCTGCTTTTATTCTAAACAGATAATTAGCTACCCAATTTCAAAGATGTTCTCAAATGAAGATGCCACCGTGTTCCTCGGGAACACATTTTAAAGTTTAATGATCTTTACTATCAGCAGGACGCCCGTATTGAAACTACCATTGAATTCAATTTAATACAATGAATATTTGTTGACTATGGAGTACCTACTACGTGACCATCCTGAGGCTCCCACCCATGTCTCAGCAGAAAACATCCTCCCCATTAGCCTTCACAAACCAGAAGACCAGGGCCAGTTGTCCACAAGTTAATCAACATATACGCATTTGAGTAGCCGTGCTAGGAAAAGTGACATGCAAACAAGCGTAAACATTGTCTTCAACCTCACCTCCCCAGGATACTTGTTTGCATTTCATTTTCCCGGTCCTCATGTTTCCATGGCTTTCCTCTGAACCTCCTGCTGGTTTTCCACTGCTGTGATAAATAGATATCTCACAATTGAACTCGGAAGCAACCAAATGGATCCTAGGAAAAAAAAAACCAGTGGCTTATTTGGGGAAACAGATTCCCAACCACAACCCTTTTACATTAAGTTGTGCTTAAATGCAAAAGAAAAATAAATACAAAACACTGAAAGAGTAAACATAACAGATATCAACTAATAATCCAGGGAGCAACACTCCATATCATTAGTACCAGGCATGACTAATCTGATAAAGCCCTCAGCTCACACCAGCTGTCCATAATCAGAATAGACTAGCAACCATTCCCAGGCCTACAGTGGGCACACAAGCTGCTGAGAAGGGCTGATTCTATCAAAGCCTAAGCAGCTCCAAAGTTCATTCGGTTCTGCTCCTGGACAAGCTTCAAAGCCATTTGAGACCTCTTCAAGGGGCGGTAAAGCTCCAGAGCAGGTGTATTAGGGAGTGATTGAAGTCATCTCATTTATTGCGAGAATCCCTTTACAACCATGGCCAGCCATTGATCCAGCACGGCGGAGCCGGGCAGGGCCGCGCCTGTGACCTTGGCCATGCTCCCAGTACTGGGAAGCCGTCCCCACCACAGTGTGTCCAACCCTCCTTCCGGTGACAGGGCTTCAAACAGAGGAAGACCGCTCTCATGGGCCCTAAGTCACAGCTCCCGCTGTCTTCTTCATAGAATATCTGACAGCCTGCATACAGTTTGCATCTCTCTCTCCTTGTCACTTTGCTTAAGCAAGTTCTGTGATACAAAATCTAGACTTTTTGCAAAAACTTACCTACTTCCTTTTCTGTCATATTCCTTGTGTGAAAGGTGTTTATATTTACTTTGTACTCACTCCGAGTTGAACGAGTGAGTGCACCAGTATACATCATAAGAAGTCTTTAACCTGAGGATGCCCTTTTTGTCATGAATCAACATTTATGCTGCTTTGTGCCTATTTAAACTATGCTCTGCCCGTTTCCTCTGCCTTTGAGTCTCTCTGTATTTCGTCTTCTCCACTCAGCCCTTCTTGCCCTGTGGATTAAGGTCAGGTAGCAAATGCCTCTCTTCTACATCATCTAATTGATCGTGCTGGTGTGACATTTCAATCTCTGCTTCATCGGGAGAAGCAGCTTCATGTGACATGGCAATGCTGTGGGGGAAAAAACAGAAATAGAGAAAGCCTATTAACCTTCAGAAAATGATAGTACATTTTGTGCTTCTTTTACCACCTGATTATTTTCTAAGCAGTAAAACCTTCAATTCATTAAGCCTTAGGTGGGTAAGTGATGCTTTATCCAACAGAGAACATGAGATACCACTTTTAAGTGATTTTCTGACATTCACACACACTGGGAGAGATTGGACCGATGACCAACTATGAAAACCACAGACCTGAGTTCCCAACACTGAGGTGCTCTGTCTACACGTTTCTACATTGACATTTACGCAAAGAACAGCAACGTGTAACTCCAAAAGGCAAAATTCAGACCTCATCTGAAAGACCTGGGATTATAACCCAAAGTACCCAATATAGACACAGTTTCTACTGTGTGTGGCAGCTTTACTTAACTCACTTATCCTTACAAACATCCTGTCAACATCTGGAAGATGGGCTCCATTTTACAGGTGAGATCCTTGAGGTGTGGACACCTGTGACTTGTTGAAGCTTACGTGTACAATGGAACTAAATTAAAAACAAACCGGTCACTGAATCAGCATAACACATCAAGTGTTTCTCATAATCCCTCCTCTCTGAGATCTAATATTACAAAATGAACTTCTGCTTTTACCTACCCGAGATTTTGACAAGCAATTAAAAGCAATAATCACGGGGCAGGCTGGGTGGCTCAGCGGGTTAAGCGTCCGACATCCGACGTCAGCTCATGATCTCGTGGTTCAGGACTTCGAGCCCTGCGTCAGACTCTGTGCTGACAGCTCGGAGCCTGGAGCCTGCTTCAGAGTCTGTGTCTCCCTCTCTCCCTGGCCCTCCCCTACTTACACTCTGTCTCTGACTCTCTCAAAAATTAAACATTTTTTAAAAAAAATTTTTAAAAAGAAAAAAGAAAAGAAAAGAAACAGGAGAATAAGGATTCCAAGAAGGCTGCCAACATATGCTCTGAAGGATATGTCATGAGGACACTGCCTTGCAGCCAACCCTGACCTGGGCCTCAGTGGCTTGAGGGCAAGAGAGAAGCCATCATGTTCTGCTCTTCACGCAGGAACACACCACAGGGCTGTCGTAGCATCTGCTGGTGGCCACCGGTCCGGCTGCTGCTTGCTGCAGAGACCTGACTCCAAAGACCTCTCTCCACTGCGAATATAGGACCATCCGAAATATGGAAGCCCTAAAACAGTATCCAATTTTCCAGTATCTCTGGGTTGAGGTATGAAAGCCCATTCTTTTAAAAATGTTCCAGGGAGAGGGAGAGACATTTTTTTTTTCTTTCTGGTTTTCTGAGAGGATTGAGAAGTTTCCCTCTGAAATTTTTGTCAAAAAAAAAAGGAGAAGAAGAAGAGGAAATCCTTGGGTTGGGGATGCTATTGTCCTTCTGAAATTCTGTGGGTAGTTTCGAACCTTCACACCACTTGCTCCCGTACTGATCACATGAACATCGTGAACTTTTTTAGGTAATCAAGCA
This sequence comes from Panthera tigris, assembly GCF_018350195.1. NCBI lineage: Eukaryota > Metazoa > Chordata > Mammalia > Carnivora > Felidae > Panthera > Panthera tigris. Next base: position 50,447,454 of record NC_056660.1, read on the forward strand.
CAGAACAATTTTCTAATCTCTGCTTTGCCATTTTCTTTATAATTGTAGGCTAGTGACATATGTTCTCTCATCTGTAAAATGGTGATAATATTAGCCTACTCCAGGGAGATTTTGTGAGAATCATAGAAGAAAAGCCTTTAAACCCAGTTATAGCAACCACCCCCATAGACAAAAGTTGCTAAGGGATTGGGGAGGGGTGGGAGGGAGCACAGAGGGAGTAGGATGATAGGAGGAAACTCCGAGAAAGCAGCCCAGCCCACTTCTCCCCCAGTGATAGCATCCCAGCTTATTTTCCCCTAATACAAACTCTCTTTTACGATCTCGGTCTTCTGACCCAGCAGTTTCTCCATCAGACCTCCTCCAGGTCCCAGAGACTATTATTTCCACATTAAGTACCCTTGTTTAAGATTTTGTTTGAGATTCTCACATTTCTATATATGCCTTGCTGCTTTCCAGACTACACAAAATATGCTAATGCCACGGTTAAAGATCCTTTCATTAAGAAAATTATAGTAATGTGGAATCTGTTGATTTTTCACCTTGGACATCAATTATATTACTGTCCATTTCCTGTTTTAGTTTTACAATGGTTGACAAGCTCCTAAGCCCCATATCAGTAGTAAAGGCAAAGCTGGTCTACAGGGCTGACCATCTGGTAATTCTTATACAGCCAGCCAGCCTCAGAAGTAAAAGTATTATCCAACATTGGAGAGCTAAGGAAAACAAAACAAACAAACCTCTGAACCCCAATATGGCAGAATTTTGAAAAAATAAAACCATACCTTGGTTGGATCTTTTTTTTAATGTTTATTTATTTTTGAGACAGAGAGAGACAGAAGCGCAGAGAATCCGAAGCAGGCTCCAGGCTCTGACCTGTCAGCACAGAGCCCATCGCAGGGCTCAAACCCACAAACCATGAGATCGTGACCTGAGCCAAAGTCGGACACTTAACCGACTGAGCCACCCAGGCACCCCTTGGTTGGATTTAAAAGGAAATTACCTAGGGGAGCCTGAGTGGCTCAGTTAATTAAGTGTCCGACTCCATTCACCTCAGGTCATGATCTCACGGTTCCTGAGATCAAGCCCAGGTTCCTGAGATCAAGCCCAGTGTTAGGCCCCACCCGGAGAGTTTGGAGCCTGCTTAGGATTTTTCTCTCCTCTCTCTCTCTCTCTCTCTCTCTCTCTCTCTCTCTCTCTCTCTGCCTTTCCCCCTGCTGTGCACACACACTCTCTTTCTCTCTCTCTCTCTTAAAATAAATAAACATTTTTAAAAAGAAAAAGAAAAAAATGAAATCACCTAAAGAAAAGAATATTTCTTTCGGTCCACTCAAATTCATAACATCTAACTCTACTGAAAGCACTTAGTTTGCAGTGAATGTGTATCAGTGATTATAGGTCAAGCCATTAACAGAAACTCAGGATTCAAATGTAACAACTTAGAATTTGCCTTTTTTTTTTTTTTTACCATAAATGTCAGTGTTCTCATAGAAACAAAAACAGAAGACAAAACAAACGTCAGGGTTTTCAAATTATTGGAATATGTTTTAATAGAAATCACTCTAAAAAAGTTAACTGTATTTGTATATGAATTGAATGTGTATTAGGGGAAGGTAACTGTATTTGTATATGAATTGAATGTGATTACCCCACTTTTTAATTAAATTTTAGTATCTATGGTGAATTTGATCAAGATTTTTAACCATAAATATAGCTAAATAACTATTTCTAGAAACAAACCCAAGACAAAAGATATACTCCTCAAGTACAAAATCTGATAATTTTTTAGTTTAGCTTCACAAGCCTCAAAAAATGACCTAGACTGGATAATTATATATTCATTCCCCTCTTCCTTTCCAACTACCTACCTGCCTTGTGTCACAAGCCAGACTCTTCTACACTTGTGACCCTTTTCCTTTCAAAAGACCGGTGGTCCTACAGTAATTTCAACCCCTCCCTCTCTCTGCATTTCCATCCACCTTTTCAACAAGTATCAAATTAATGATCTGTTCATCTCTAAGTCACCATTGAGGCACCCCATAAATCAACAGATGTGCTTTTGATTCAATACATTACCCTCTCTCCTTCTCTGCTAGACGTATAAAAGAAATCATTCAGATTAGGGAAATTATTTCCAGAAGAGAATCATCAAAACGGTGTTTCACAGCATTCAAAATCCACATCAGGTCTGTAAAACTTTGGTTGTAAAGTATTGGTTAAGTGCTACCATTGCAAGATACTATTTGAAAGTAGCATAGGCCTATGTATATACACAAATGCATATAATATGTGTATTATAATATAATATGCATTATTTGCATATGCATATATAATAACTTAAATCAAATGTAAAGACACAAATATAAACGATGGCAGTAGAGATTTACGTGCGTGTGTGTTTAATATTTTTGGCAGCTCAGTATTCCCATCTCCTTCCTGTAGGACACACATTTTCTTTTGGAGAATTACTTCTTTCCCATTATATTGTATTGGCAGAACAGTAAATCCAATGCCTCAATCCCACTGAGAATGTCACATTAACCAGCTTTCCCCACACTTCCTTGGAAAAGCCAGAAGCCCAGAATATCAGCTGTTGTCTTCTAGGATTTGCATCTTATGTGAGAGACACTGAGATGGAAAAAGCTGTTGGAATTCCATAGTTCTCACCCATGGTGCCTGGACATGATTGTTCCTGGTCTGGAAACACTCCCAGCACCCAGAGCAGCCTTAAGTAATGACTTACCAAGCCTGAGTCTCAGCTTTCCAGTTGATGTGCTGAGTTCCTGATAAATTTCCCTTCTTAAATTGTCCAAAATCATCTTCTGTTGCCTGCAACCCAACGACCCCAATCATTACAGTTACTTACGAAACAAACACTGAGTAAGAACACACATTAAATATATTATTTACATTCGGGGTGATTAGTATATATGTATAGATGCATTTTGTTGATCAATGAGTAAAGAGGATCAGGGAAGTTGAATTCTCAGGCAGGAAGGTTTTCATGAGCTCTGTCCAGGAGAATAAAAGCTGAGAAAATATCTTTGTGTGTGTGTGTGTGTGTGTGTTTCAGATACCATACATATATATAACCAGTGGTATGTTCTGAAATTTTATTAATACCTTCAATGGAACAACAATTAAAGTTGGCAGCAAGGATGTTCAGGGAGAACTCCACTAGCAAAAAAGTCAGTTGCCTTTCTGTGTTGAAAAATTTTGTATTTTATGCAGCCAGTTAAAAGAACATCTCATCCAACTATTCAATATATGTGAGTTTACTATGCACAAATGGCTACGGATATTTATCATCCGCCCTTTGCGATCTTTTTTAACAGCTACTAACTATCCTGATGTGCCCATATCACCCCGTTAGGAGATTTCTTCGCTTTGTTGATGCAGAGCATTAACTTAATGTTGCAGAATTTAAGGTCTTCTCTTTTATAAACTTATCATATCCTTTTTCTCCCTGTGCAGTTAAGTCTGGTTTAATTATCTCCCAGAAATCAGTAAAGGTACGGTTTTTGCCTTTGCTTGCCCTTAATCCTTATCTGATTAAAGTGTCACATGCTTAATTGGGCTGTGTGTACCTCAGCCTCTTCAATTCCAAATATCGAGGGTGGCAGCGGGACCCCTAGGACTGGCAAACGGCTCACAGATAAGCAGCAAATGCGAGTAGTGCACAAAATACCAGTCCCTCTTCTTGGTGCCACCCTGCACTGCCACCCCACCCCACCCCCATCTCTTCTCTTTCGCCCATCCAGCAAGGAAAGAGGAGAGATTTTCAGAAATGGAGAGGGTGTTTGACACCTATTACTCTCCGTTCAACAGGCTGGGATCTTTTCAATCTTGCAAGTCTTTGAAAAGAGTTCAAGTGCTATTTGATTGAAGCCTTGCAGTACTGACAAGACAGGGCTCACTAAAAACCTCAGCACCTGAAAAGGAAAAAGAAAAACATAGGCCCCTCTCAACACATATTTTTAAAGAAAGTATGGATATTATTGTGATCCTTTTACCAGTGAGTGAACTTTGAAGATGCCAACAGAGAGAAGGGGGGGAGGAGGGAGGAATGAGAAGGAGAGGGTAGGGGCAGGGAGAGAGAGAATTTCTCTTGCTTCCAAGTGGGAACAATATTCCATCAAAGTTCTTTTCCCACCAGTAGGTATATCCCGGGCCTCCATGACAAAAGGCACAACTGTGACATAAAGTTGGTGGAGGAGATGACTGGTTTCAACATTACCCTCAGAGCTGGTTTCCTGTGGGGCCATCATAACAAAGCACCACAAAATGGGTAGCTTAAAACAACAGACATTTTTTCTCTCAGTGTGGAGGCTGGAAGTCTGAAGTCAAGGTGTTGGCAGGGCTGGTTCCTTCTGGAAGCTCTGAGGGAGAATCCATCCCATGCCTTTCTCCTCACTTGCCAACAGCCCCTGGCATTCTGTGGCTCACAGCTGATTCATTCCAATCTGTGCCTCTGTCATCACATAGCACTCTCCCTGTGTGTCTGTGTGCACAAATGTGCTTCTTCTTACAAGCACACCAGTGAATTAGGACCCACTGTAATCCAGGATGACCTCAACTGAACTTGACTATATAAGCAAAGACCTTATTTCCAAATAAAGCCACATTCACAGGTACTAGAAGTTAGGATTTCAACATATCTCTTTGGGAAACACAAATGAACCCACAATACCCTCCATAAAGAAAGTAACCTTATGCTATTTCCAAGCTATTCAGTGTTCATCTTTGTATGTTCAACCGTTTCTAGAACCCGCAATGGTCCACAGTCAGTGGCGACTACTCATGGTGTGCCCTTGCATGGGTGTGCTGCCATAATTTAATTTAAACGTTATAGAGTAGAGGACGATGTGCTGTGAATAAGAGGTAAGGAACATAATTCATCTGGATCCAAATAAAGGTGTTTGTTCACTAGAACCCATAAGAATTTTTGCCTTGTGGGTATATCAGAGGAGTTCAGGGCAATCAATCAGTCTACCAAAGTGGACACTACTGGGGCAAACTGGTGAGCAGTGTGGGGGTGGAGAAGAATGTTATACACACGGGAGGCATGATTATCCTGTGACAGAAACTGCACTGTAACTGTTATGCTGTTCTGAGACTCTCAATCTCTTCCAGTGTGCCATCAAATCTATTGATGCCAAACATCTTAAGAACCTCTGTTTTCAATTGGAAGTGTAGATCAAATGTTCCAATGTCATCATCTCTCCCACTAAATAATATCTTCATAATTTACCTATTGCTTAACTCAGTTGCATTGTCTAAAAACGAAAATCTCAGACTTAAAAGGGAAATTATTTGTGGCAGCTGAGAACTTTTTCAAATTTATCCAGTGATTTGTTTAATGGTTATAGGAAAATGGACCCCACTCAGGGCTTGGATAAAATCACCCAAATTCACCAGAAAAACATTGTTCTCAAGAATATACATCTCAAGGATGCATCTACAGCTTCTAAAGAGCCCCTAGGAGGATCTGCCCAGGATACAACCTCCAGAAATTGTTGGGGAATCAGAAATCCCATCAACAAGGATTTGTTCTGAAGATGAGTGAAGAGAAATCTGACACAATGGAAATACTCACCCCACACAAAAGTGAAGATCTTAGAGAGATTCCTTTATCAGGTATTTTTCCAACCAAGAGAGCTAGAAGTAAGCTCAGGAAAGGCACCTGCCGGAAAAACACAAAATGAAAGGCAAAGGTACCCAACAATGTCACCTCCTTCATATCTGTCCTGGAGGGCAGCCCTGTGACTCTTCTCCCCACGGAGCTTCTGGACAGCATGTTCCTCAATGACATTTTACATAACATGGATGATGGAGGGGACCCAGGAGGGAGGATATCTGCACAAATACTCTCTTAGAGGGAAAGTTACATTCAGTGGGGGGGAAATGAGGGAAAGAGTAGAGATCAAGAGAAAAGAAAAGTGTTCTGCTTTTGCCCCAATGGTCAGCTTCTCCATCTCTCTTCCACCCTCTTCTCTAACCTGCTGACTGCTGAGTCTTATGTGTTTGATCCTGCAGGCCAAGTGAACATGAGGTCGAAAAATGGGAGCCCAAGGCCCAGTGGCCTTCCACCCCTGTCCACAGTCCACGGCAAAGCTATGAAGAAGATGTGCCCCGTGCCCTGCTGAGACTCTGGGTCAGGTGCAGAGATTTCACCAACTAAAAGCCAACCTATGAGACTCATAAGTTTACAGAAGGGAGAAGGACCCCAGACATGTGAACAGTGCTGACGCTCTCTCTCCTGACCACGCCTTTACTTCTCTGTCCTTCAGAAACCTGCTCCTATTTTGCTCCACAAAATACTCTAGCCAGAACTTTCAGGCCATTTTGCTGAGGCTATACCCAAAATAACACATCCCCTCTCACAGGACACTCTAATGCTGCCAAATTAGTTGTGCTTTTCAACATAGAGGTGCAGCAAAGCCACCTTGGGGTCAAGACCGCTGGCCACATTCCTAGTCTTTCCTAGACACACACTTGGACCTCTCACATCCAGTTCCCTTGGAGTTATATAGCTACAACATTGAACTCTAACAAGGGGATATAAGGGATGTGTACCACTCATAGGTCTGGTCCATGGAACTTCTGTGCACAGTAATCTGTGCTCTTTCCACATCCACTGTCCTCATGCAACAAATGAAACCACTTTGGAAGCCACACAGAGAGGATGGCAGAGCCACATGGCAGAGCGACAGGGTACAAGGAGGCTGGGTCTCTGAATCACCACTATGAAACTCTGATTAAAGAACACCTTTTTGGGGGTGCCTGGGTGGCTCAGTCCATTAAGCGTCCAACTCTTGGTTTTAGCTCAGGTCATGATCTCACAGTTCATGGGTTCAAGCCCCACAACAGGCTCTGCGTTGATGGCACAGAGCCTGCTTGGGATTCTCCCTCCCTCCCTCCCTCCCTCCCTCTACCCCCCCCCCACTCATGCTATCTCTGCCTCTCTCAAAATAAATAAACAACAACAAAAAGACACCTTTAAGGGTATTATGTAAGCAAGTAATAAACTATTATGTGTGAGCCATTATACATTCTTTACTCCAATTTGTTTATTACTGCAATGAGTCTACCTTCATTAACATGTACCTTCTTTCTGAGGTGCCTACCACAGAAGCTGTGTGCTTTCTGACACTGTTTTTCACTAAAGCATTTCATTGGGCAATTGTGCTTCTTAAAACACTGCAGATGGCATAAGAAAGTCTTCCCCTATTGATAATAAAACCTTGTTAAATAATAGATGTCTATATTATCGTGCAGAGGAAATAGGGCAAGCTGTAGAGTCAGACTGAGTTTGATCTCTTTTCCACAATATTCTGCCCAGGTGATTAATATCAACTCACTTTATCTTTCTGATCCTAAACCCTTCTGTGTAATTGGAACAACTAATTATCCCAAGTAATTATTAGGATAGAGTTGCAAAGAGTAGAGTTTAAGGAGTAGAATCAAGGCACTTAATACGGTGCCTGGTACACAGTAGATTCTCAACAAATAGAAGCTATTCTTATCACTATTAACTATATTTACTAGTATTGACTCGATTGTACCCTTTAGGTACAGGAACAGTATCTGATTCATCCTTTTAACTCAGCATAAGTATGAGTTCCTAGAAGACATAGGTTATATCTCATTTATCTTTGTATCCCTACATCTAAAACAGTGATGGTTACTTCTGAAGGCAAGCTACTCTTAGTATAAACATTATTATTCACTGTCACCTCCAAAGCATGGACTACATCTATAAATCTGTCTCTGGAATCTACAAGGGTGACCTGCACATGATAGGCCCTCGACAATAGTAATTAGTAAACTGATTTCTCCAAAAAATAAAAATAGATTAAATAAATAAATAGACTCATTTCTCTCTGGTAGGTAGTTACTGTGATTCTGGTCACGGGGACTGGTGGGAGGCAGTGGTCTCTATAGAGCAGGTGGGTCTGTGAGGGCATCTGGATTCCAAGTCATTAGCATTCTGGAGTTCCCAAGCCCCCTGTACCACATATGTGGCATTTCTCCCCACAACCACCAGAACATTCTTTCTGAGTGGAGCATTCTCGGGGCACCTGGGTGGCTCAGTCAGTTGAGCATCCGACTTCAGCTCAGGTCAGGATCTTGCAGTCCATGGTTCAAGCCCCGCGTCGGGCTCTGTGCTGACAGCTCAGAGCCTGGAGCCTGCTTCGGATTCTGTATCTCCCTCTCTCTCTGCTCCTTCTCAACTCACGCTCTGTCTCTGTCTCTCAAAAATGAATAAGAACGTTAAAAAAAAAAAGAAAGAAAACAAAAAACAACCAAATGCAGCATTCTCCAGTTCCTACTGTGTCATTACCTCAGCCTACCTCAAAAACTTGTCATGAAATTCATCCAGTGCAAAAACAATTTACCGAATTCAAGTTTTTCTGGAAAATGAGTCATATTGCTGTATCACCAATGTACCTTACATAACAACTGACAAATAGTTACTTTCCCCCTAATTTCCAGAATCATAAGTAGAAATCATGCCTGTATTTTTGAAGTTCTAATTAAAAAATACTGCACTATATAATTTTTTAAAATTTTTATTGAAAAGTAAAAACAGTACTAAAACCAAGTTTATGTGAAGTGATAGACACATATGGAGGGATGTTGTTACTGTTATTGTTATCACAAAAGTCATCTCCAGTCTTCTTCGTTGTCAGCACTCTTGTGTTTTTTATCCTTTTCCCTCATCTGGTGGGGGATCCTGTGTCACATTCCTTCCTTGTGTGAGGCACGGCCATGTTTTACTTCAAAACATTATTATTCAGACAAATACTCCTTTATATTACATAAAAACAAATATCTTACATAAAGACAAATATTTGTATTATTATATTGTCTGGGTGTTTCTTGGAAACACACTCCGAAATGACTCATTTCTTAGAAAATAAGGTAATAAAGCATTCCACTTTGTCCAAGACAAGACTGTATCACACACGAGTAAGGCTAGCACGTAATAAGTCACATTTCACTTTCTCAAGATTGTTTCAGCAATGAGTAGACTCATAAACTGCCTTTGCAATGAAAAACAGGAACTGGGAGGAGAAGGCCGGGCAAGAGCTTAAATGAGAAAAATAGGTTGAAATTAAACTTTGACGTAGCTGGGGGAAATGTAGTTCAATTACACTGCATATAAATAATTGCCCTGGTTACACATGTAAAGAAATTTGAAAGAAGGCACAGGTCACGTTAGAAGTGTCACCAGGAGGTACCGCCTTAAGGCTTAAGGTCAAATGATCCTCAAACTGACATTTACCTTGAGGCTTTCTCCCTTAGACAAGGCCAGTCCTCCCCTTTGCAGGCTGTGATATTTCATGTTGTCAGCACAGTGAATTTGGCTCTTAAGGATTTAAGCTCAGGGGAGATCGAGGGACAAACAAGAAAGCCAACATACCCATTTACACTGAGCCGTGCAGTTTTCAGGACCCTCTCTCGGGTCTCCTCCGGCCAGCCCAGGGACACAGCCTGAGAGCCGTGCATTTTGTGAGCCTGGCTTCAGAGCCAGTTACGTGACTTTTGGTCCTTTCATCGCCACAGCAGAACACAACTGCCTTTAGGACTCAATGCATTAAGTTGCGGGGAGATGGGGGTCTTCTGCCTTCCTAGTGTGCCAACCTTGACCTCTCAGTCCGTCGTCTTCCTGCCTCTCACATGGCACTTGTCCTTACTCCCCCATCTCTTCCTGGATGGCACATTCTTTCTCCTCCTTCATCATATTGATCTGGTCAAACAAGGTTCTTGAGCTTCCTGTTGATAGTATGTGAAATGCTTTATTTTCTAAGGTGAATCTTGCCAATATTTGATCTCAAGGACCACATGATGCTTTTATTCAAGTTTTCAACTCTGCTAGTAAGAAGTAGTGTTACTCTTCCCCAGGGAAGAATATATGTGGACTGCTTTTTGATGGTATCATCTCCAAATCCTTAGCTTTCAACTTCCATCTGAGGGACAAATATTCTTACTATTAAATTGGCTTCATAAGCACAAATTTCTTGCAAGGGAAGTCTGGAATAGGAGATTTTATAACTAAAGGAACATCTGGTACCCGGGGCACAAGAAGGTGAAATATTGAAATAACAATAGACTAGAATTTGAAGCACCTGGGTTCTCAACCCTATTCAGCTTCAAGAGCTCTGGCTCTCCCTCTCCTTCCCCCCCTTCTCTCTCCCTCTCCCTCCTCCACCCCCTCTGCTCAGGTGAGGACAGCCAGAGGCAGCTAGTATCCACCAGCCAGGCATCAAGCCCCCACCAGGAACCAAATCAGCCAGCATCATGATCTTGGATTCCCAGCCTCCAGGGCTATGAGAGATAAACATTTGTTGTTTAAGCCATATAGTCTATGATGGAATCTTTTAGGACCCTGAGATACCCAAAGCCCTATAGTTACTACCAGCTTCAAACCCTGTGCTAAAAATAGATGCCAAATGAAATTACAAAAATGTCTGAAGAAATTGCCCGCAGGGCAGCCTACTAAATGCCAATAGTCCCAGATCTTGGGTGCTGCTACTCTGAAGGCAGAATTAAAAATTAATTTGTATTAGTAATACCAGCCCTCCTCCCGAAAACGTAACAATTACCTAGACGGTCTGATTCAAAGGACGGGCACTCCAAAGGGCACCCTGTGCAATAGCAATCTCCCCGGCCCTGCTGGGCCACCATTCACAGGTTTGTTCTTCTGGAATAAGTACTGCTTTCCTCCTGAGGCTCTTTCAAACCGCAGATTTCACTGAGTTGGGAGGGAGAAGCCCATTGGTCCAAGCTGATCGGTCTGATGCAGCTGCCAAAGCAAGAGAGCCCCAGAGGCCTGGAGAGAGAGTGGGGGTTGGGGTTGGGGTGCTGAAAAGAGGGAAGGGAGTAGAGGAGGGCCACCACCGACTTCTTCCTGTGCTGACACTAATCCTACAGTAGAGAATTCCGCTCCTGGCTTGAGCTGGGGTGCTAAAGCCATTATTTATAGCTTACAGCCTCCCAAATCAGGCGGCACTACTTACACGGGAAGGCAACCAGAAGAAGCAGGGAGCCCATGATGGTGGAGACATTACTACAGCAGATGGTGGCCATGTGAGCTGTGGTGGCAGCTTGTTCAGTGTAAATTCTGTTCTGCTTTAATGGCATCTGTTTCCAAGCTAGTCTGAACCTCCGGATGCTGACACTGCTGCTCCTGAATCCAAGTCGGTCACCGGCTCAGCATCCGGACCCCTCAGCCTTCAGGCAGACTGCACTGAGCTCCGGCAGAAAATGGAATCTCCCCTTCCTGCGTCGGTAAAAGAGCCATCCAAGTTCACTGCTCCAACAGGAACAATTTGGGCTGAATTTAGTCTTGGGCAGCGATGAGCAAAGGCATCAAATTCCACGAGCCTCCATTGTGTCTCAGTAAGAAATGCACTGGAGGAAGAAAAAAAAATCTCTGCACGTGTCCTTACTCCCATGGGGAATATGCAACTCCATCTGCTGCTTTCCACGCTAAGTGCTATGGATGGCAGTCATTTCTAAGAAACCATAAAAAAATTTTTTTTACAGACCACACTTGGCATTTTTACCTCCATTGAGCATATCACGGGGCACCAGGCAGAGAATACTATGGGTCACAAAATCTCATTGTCTTTAGATGTATCTATATTCAGGAAGCAAGCCATTCTGCAGGTTCCGTCTGGAATATCCAGATAATGAAGGTACTGCATTGATGAGATGTTTCTTATAACATCTCTTTTATTTTAATCTGTTTACTTCATTTCCCATGTGTTGACCCACCTTTCATTTCAGCTTCTTTGGCTCCATCTTGGGCATGAGATTTGTTCAAGTGTGGACTGGGAGGAGGAAACTCTAAGAGTGAGATCATAAGTTTCACTAAACCCCACTGCCCCAAAACACAATGAGCCACTTCTGGCAGCCTGGCCAGTTGGACAGGAAGACCAGCGGCTGAGGAACAGTGCCAAGCTTTAGCTGAGTGCTCAGTGTTGAAAGGTTTCATGCAAAAATCCTGGAGCAGAGAAGAGAAATTTTCAGGAACCAGAGCCCCTCAACTCCATCCTGGACTAGTGTTTATTGGATGGTCTCTTGCTTCCAGCAACCCAGTCTCAATTTCCATCAGGCACATAGAAATGAGCACAACTTTCCACCACCCCATCCTCCCCACCCTCCCAAAGCAACCCAGGCTTGCAACAGGCTCTTATTTCTCTCACTTCCTTTCTGAGCTCAAGCCCCCAGCACCCTCTTTTCCACACACAAGGTAGGTGACAAATAGCCAGGCTCTGGGGCTGTCAGGGAAGCAGAGACACAAAAAACAGACACCTGGGTGTGTGGGCCCACCATGGGGAGAATGAAGGGGACATTCTACGTGCCCTTGGAGTTTAAGGTCCAGGCACTACAACGTAAGAGGGACCTCTGTCCACCTTGGCCATTTACTGACAGAAACCCTAGCCTAGATTGGGTAATGGGAATCCAGGATGACACAGAACTAGAATTCAGCTCTGCTGCAACTCTCTGCCTACTCCTCTTCACTGACTTCTTGTGCATGGGATAAGAAGAGAAAGGAAGACGATCTTGGAGCAGGAAAGTTTGAGAACCTCCAGCCCCAGGGTTATCTGAATCAGAAATTGTGCACTTTTAATCTGTTCTGCCCACACTCCAAACAAGGCATCTGGTGGGCTGCTCCAAAGACATGTCCTCATCTTGCTGAGCCAACTTGGAATGTGGTGCGGCAGGAACAGAACTCAGCTTACCTCTGGACCCCAGGGCCTCTCCTCTTGCAGCCTGGGCAGGCTGCAGCTACAAAGGAAGCATGTGGAAACTTATAAAAAGGAAGCTGTGGTTCAGCATTAGCAGGCAGCATACAGAGACGCAGTGCTGAGGGCTTGAAGTTTACCCACAGCTGGGATCCCTGTCACACCTCCAAAGCCACTGTTCAGAAAGGCTGGTGTGAAATAAGGTAGATTTCTCTGCCTCTCCCTATAGGGTTTTGAGAGCTTTAAAGCAAAACAAAACAAAACACAAAAAAACAAACAAACAAAAACAAACAGTTTCATCTTCTTTAGATTGTGGATCTACTTATAGCACAAAACCTAGATTTTAACCCAGGGCCATGCCACCTTTAGGAAATGCAAAGTCATGGTGAAATCCAGCCTTCCAGAATTTTTCATGTGGGCCCTCCAGATGTTGTTACTTATTTGAGCCTTCTGTGTACAAAGACAGCAGTAATTACTCTTTGTGATCCATGCCAGGGATCTCAAACAGATATGGCAAAGTAGATGTTATTATTCCCATTTTATCGTCAGATAAAAAGAGGATAAAAATGGCTGGTTGCATGATCTGCCCCAGGTCCTACAGCTGGTAACAGGGCTGTGATTCAAAGCCAGGTCCGAGTCTGGATCCTGGTTTCTTTCTGGGGTGATGCTGTGTCCACACACCTCCAGTACCACTGGTCAGAACTCACTCAACTCCTGATTCCTCCCCATAAAGCCAAGCACAGAGAACCCCCAGAACACCCACCCACCTCCAACTCTCTTTGACCACTGAGACTCAGCAAAGGGGAGCTCTGCTGGCACCATCCCCCCAAAATACCAACCAGAGAGAGGCAAAGTGCTCCTTTTCCTTGAGCTACCCCAGTTACCTACATACCTCCTTCTCATATGTCAGTCAGAATGAGCTCCCCTTGCTGGCTGCTATCAAGCTGGTTTCATCTTTCTGTAATATTTATAAATTTACACCGTAGGCTATTATGTTTACCCTAAGTTATAATCCCAGACAGAGGAAATACAGACTGCTTAAAATGTTTGCTTCAGTATCAAGCAGAAAATCACGCAGAATTAGGCACTTAATGAAGATGATGATAATGATCTTGATGGAGGAGGAGGAGGAGGAGTGGGGGGGTGGGAGGAGGAAGAGAAGGAGGAGAAGAAAGAAGAAAGAAGGTGATAATGAGATAAAGGCCTGGAACGCTCTGTCCTGGTAATACATCACCAAATTATCCATAAAGATTTCCTAACAGGCTGCAGCACAGGACTCAGTAGACACGGGCATCAGAGTCTGTGGACGGGTTTTCCCTGGCAGTACCAGATAAGCGTTTGGCATCTCCTTCTCCCTCTCCCTCAGGGCACTGAACGAGGGGGCCGAGAGGCTCAGAGGCTGCAGGAGGCAGCTGCCTCAGGAAGAGGGCCTGTTAGCAAACAGAAGCATCACCTGCTCCCCGCAACAGGGAACCACACATCTCTGAGTCATAATTCACCAAGCTCAGAGCCAAGCTGACAGGAAGCTTGGCTGGAGGAAGAAACCAACAAACCTTCACATCAGGTGCAAGGACTACGGGTCTCCCTCCTAACATGCTGGGCACGGCTCTAAGTGGGAGAAGCTAGGGCAGAGAGCCAGTCCCCTGGTGAGCCAGCTGCTTGTCCTGCCTTCCCAGAGAAGGCTCTGCGTCCCAGTGACTGGCCCACAGAGTGGGATCAATGCCACAGTACAGGGTCTCACCCACTGCACAGCAACAGCTAGAGCTGTTCACACAGGATGGGACTTCTTCCGGAAGGCACTCAGAGCCTATCTCGGGATATCTTTTAAAATGTTCAGAAACTTTCCCCCAGGTTTTCTGAGCAAGTCAAAAATCACCTTGATCTTCTAAAGCAATTAGACTTACGTGATTGTAAATAAAGAGTCCATGGAGCTCATACACAGAGTCAATATACCACTTATGCCAGACTAAGAGCCGTTGCCCTGATTACATCTCGCATTTAGGACATTTGCTCTATATTGCCCCCGTGGCTTGCTGAGTGCTTTCAGGGAGAATAAATAAGACTTTGAAGGAATAGCACAGGAAATTTATAAATTGGAAGTCTTTCTTACTTTTAAAATAATTTTACACTTAGAAGCAATTGTATGTCAATGGCTTGTAGTCTTTTTAAGAAGCTGTACATTTTTGGAAAGGAAATCTACTTTAATATGAACACTTCCTTGTTTGCTTTAGAAACAGGACACGAAAATCAATCTACAGACATATTTCAACTATTTCTTGTCATTTTTGTTACTCTATTCCACAGCTTATAGAGATGAGGACTGGAAAAGGATAAAAATGTGCCATTTGACTCATCCTTATTCTGTTTTAATTGCAGGCAAAGATGAGAGTTATAGTGAGGACATTTTATTACGATTCAGAAAGAAAAAGGTTGAGTGAGTTATGAGCTGTATGGGATGGGAGCACGGAAAGATTCATGATGGTTCGGCTCAGAAATACCCATCATTTCTCTGTATGTGGTATTGCAACAGATAGATAACCCTCATGTCAGTGATTTCATCTGCTCAAACAAAAGCATTGGCTTGCTATAAATATTGAATATTGTCCTTTATATTAGAGGAAGCATTAGTATTGATACTCCTTTCTCTGCATTTGAGGTCAAATGAAAAGATTAGTGTGCCAGGTCCCAAGATGAGGAACTCTGACCATTCCTTCTCTCTAGCACCCACATCCAGGTCCCAAGCCCGCCATGTGAGGTTAGGAGTGGGAGAGAAGAAGAAAGAACACACGGTCAGGAGCCAGCCTGAGCCCAAATCCCGACTGTCCCACGTACTAGCACTAAGACCTTGATGAGCTGCTCAGTCTCTCACTCTGTGCCTCATTCTCCTCCTCTGGAAAGTGGAGCAGAAATACGGCCTGTTGTGTGGATTGATTGAGTTACACGGAAAGCACTTAGAACAGTGGCTGGCACATAATAAATGCTAAATAAGCATCAGCCCTTGTGATGACAATGATTTTTTTTTTTCATATTGGTGCCTTCTTGAGTACTGCTATTTCTGTTTCTCTCCACACCTACTTCCCACCCCCTATCCCACCTCACCCACTTTGGTCAACTGCAACAAGTAGGATCCTAGCTAGGCTGCCTGCTTTCTGTCTACCCACCTTGCACACCCCCAGTTCAAGTCTAATATTCCCTCCTTAATGGCTCACCCAGTGAACATATCCATCACAGCACCCACTACACTTTTTATTTTCTTCATCTCTCTATACTAATGTGTAGCGGAGCTGAAAAAGATGTGTATGTGTGTGTGTGTGTGTGTGTGTGTGTGTGTGTATTCTTGAGAGAGAGAGGGTGAGGGGCAAAGAGAAAGGGAGACAGAGGATCTGAAGCAGGCTCTGTGCCGACAGCAGAGAGACTGATATGGGGTTCAGACTCACAAACCATGAGATCATGACCCGAGCTGAAGTCAGACACTTAACCGAGTCACCCAGGCACCCCAAAACACCTATTTTTTAAAGGCTGATATCAGAAGCCCACTTAGATTCTAAGTGGAAAATTATCTTCATTCAGGATAGCCCTTTTAATAAGCAAACTTTGGCAAGAAAGATGAGTCCCAAAGACTCTAAGGAAAGACTAACTCCTCCACGTGAGAGGTACACAGACATTTGGGGACTGAGGAGAATGGTGCAAAATAAGTTCGATGAATGGAGAAAGGTCAAAACGATTTCAACTTGCAAAAAAAAAGTTGCCAGTGAGAGATCCCTGGTGGCAGGGCCTGAGGGGTATTTAAAACAAAGTTCAAATTGTTTGCATTTCCGAGATGTGAAGAAAAGCCAAAACTGAAGTAAAGCCTGATACACACAGAGCTTGTTTGTGGTAAGTAAGATGGGACCAAATCAAAGGAAAAAAGCTGAATTCCATGTAGGAGCTGAGATGACATAGAGGAAAGAGAGGAGCCATGGAAAGGAAACAGAACTGAATGTTGGGAGTTCAGGGGCTTGCAACTCAGAGCCAGAAAGAAAATATAAACCTTTGAGAATTTGCAGAAGTCTTAGTGATGAGTTTGGGCATCCAGAGATATGTACATTAAAAGGCTCAAGGCTGTATTATTTAAAATCCCAAAACCCAGGTACATTGGCTCAGGTCCTCCAAGAAATGCACAGGATTGGATGTCTAAGAGGGTTACCAGGGAAACACCTGTGAAGAAGTCAGGGAAGAAAATTCAGAGAGATACTGATCTGACCGGTGCAGAAGGGGAGGGTGGAGGGGAGGAAAATTGGATAGAGAGAACCTCAGATCATAGAGAGTTCTAAGAAAGATCCTATCAGGCTGATGGAAAGCCCTTGAGTCAAAGTCACCGTTGGAGGAGTCCGGCATCTCACAGTCGGTGATAGTACCCCCACTGTGCTAACGACAGCCCGCTCACAGTGTGTGCTCAGTGCAAACATGCTGGTAGATCCAGAGGACAGCATCCGGGGCTGTCAGTCGGCCATGGTCCCAGAGGAGGGGACCGGAGCTCCACAACTTCCCTCGCCACCACGTAGGGTTACCTCGGCTAACAGGAGTCATGTCTGACTCGTGACTTGAGGCTCAACTGCTCCATAAGTGTTTGTTGAGTTAATACACTGATCCATGCTACACACCACATAATCATCCTAAACAACCACTGGCATCGAATGTGGTACACGTGACAAGTCATTTCCCTAGTCTTTCTAGTGTATTGCATTTAAATTCCCCTTAATAAGGTTTATTAAAATGTTTTCTATAATTTATTTTTTTAATTTAAAATCAAGTTAAACATATAGTGCAAGAATGATTTCACGAATAGAATTGAGGGATTCATCACTTACATACAACACCCAGTACTCATCCCAACAAGCGCCCTCCTTCATGCCCATCGCCCGTTTAGCCCATCCCCCCACCCAACACCCCTCAGCAACCCTCAGTTTGTTCTCTGTACTTAAGAGTTTCTCATGGTTTGTCTCCCTCTCTGTTGTTATCTTACTTTTGCTTCCCTCTCCCTATGTTCATCTGTTTTGTTTCTTAAATTGCACATAGGAGTGAGATCATATATTTGTCTATCTCTGACTGCCTTATTTCACTTAGCATAGTGCACTCTAGTTCCATTCCACATTGTTGCAAATGGCAAGATTTCATTCTTCTTGATCACTCAGTAATATACCATTGTATACATATGCCCCATCTTCTTCACCCGTTCATCAATCCTGTGGCGGTTCCTCAAAAAATTAAATATAAAAAAATTAAATATAGAATTCCCAGCAATTCCACTTCTGAGTATATACCCAAAAGAATTGAGAGCAGGGACCCAAACAGATATCTACATTCCCATGTTCACAGCAGCACTATTCGTAATAGCCAAAAAGTGGAAACAAGCAAAATGCCCATCAACTGAAGAATGGATAAACAAAACATGGTATACACATACAACAGAATATTATTCAGCCCTAAAAGAGAAGGGAATTCTGACACGTGCCACAGCGTAGATGAGCCCTGAGGATCATTATGCTAAGTAAAACAAGCCAGGTACAAAAAGACAACTACTGTATGACTCCACTTATATGAGGTAACTAGAGTGGTTTCAAACTCATAGATACCGAAAGGAGAACGGAGGTGACCAAGGACTAGGAGGAGGGGAGAATAGGGAGATAGGGTTTAATGGGTAGAGTTTCCCAAAGGGGCCATGGATGGTGGTGATGGTTGCACAGCTTAGTGCCACCAAAGTGCACATCTAAAAATGGTTAAAATGGTAAAAATGCATATTTTGCTACAATAAAAATAAAAATTGTTTAGAGATTATATGTGATAAGGAAGAAAACTACAGCTGGGAAACTTTGTGCTACCATATGCTTCAGGCTGTGATTCTCTGCCTCCAGATCCCCAGTGAGGTCAGTGCAGCTATGACTTCTCCCGGACCAGCCATTTGGCTGGTGGGCTGGTTCCAGGGCTTTCTCTAATTGTCTTCCCCCCAAAGTCTGCTTAGGGCAACTTCTCAGACTCCACCCAGGAGCTTCCTCTTAGAGCAACCATTCCCAGACAGCCGTTCCCACAAAAGGTCACAATGCCCAGGTCAGCTCATTAAACCCCAGATGCTGGCCCTGTCCTTTGCCCACCCCCTCTTAATTGAGATTTCTCTGTTTAAAAATAAAAGTAGACTCATTTTGGTAAAAGTAGTCAGATGACGTTTCTTTCTCTGAAAGACTTCCGTCAGGATGATGGCGTGAGAAAGAAAAGCCTAGTGAGACATTAACTGAATCTCCGGCAAGAGTGTGGTCGTGGGCTGCCCCCCCAACCCCCGGGGGGCTCGCACTCTGGGTTAACAACAAAGAGGATCAAAGGAGGGGCAGACCTGCCTTTCGTGCCTGCTTCCCACGCTTCTGCTTTTCTCCTTCTGGCTTTTCTGATCCTTCCAGCTTTCCACTCTGCTTCAGGCACTAAATGATTACCCTGTCATTCTCTCCACCTTCCTCCCTGCGTATCTTTCCACTCATTCTATTACTTTTATCATCCAAGTAGTTCCAATCATCAGGAACCCTGAGTTCGGGGCACCTGGGTGGCTCAGTCAGTTAAGTGGCTGACTCTTGATTTCAGCTCAGGTCAGGTGGTTTGTGGCTTTGAGCCCCGCATCGGGCTCTGCGCTGACAGTTCAGAGCCTGCTTGGGATTCTCTCTCTCCATCTCTCTCTGCCCCTCCCATGCTTCCTCTCTCTCTCTCTCTCTCTCTTTCAAAATAAATAAATAAACTTTAAAAAAAATCATAATAAAGGACCCCAGAGTTCAAAGTTTGGGCTCCATATACTTTGTGTTCAAGTCAGCACATCAAGTGTGTCAAACAAGGAAACATGCATTCAGTAGGAGCTGTGGGAGCACTGATCACCCATGCTTATAAAGGATGCAAGACAGCTGACCCATGCTGCCAAAGGGCCTAGATCTACAGATTGTTCAGAAGGTCAGGCGAAGGGGGACTGAGAGGGTATAAGATGTTTAAATAAAGGATGCAAAAAGTATAGCTGTTTCCTACAGTGATGGCAAAACACTCAGAGTGCCTGGCCCCCTGTCTTCCTGAGCAGTTTCTCACGTCCTTTTTTTTTTAGGGCACTCAAAAGCAATTCTAAATAGTTTAAGAAAACAACATATATATATATATATATATATATATATATAAAATACATATTTCTTTTTTTTTTTTTTTTTAATTAAAGGAGATTAGCTCACAGGACCTTTAGAAGAGCCCATCAGTAGGCTTGGAAGCTAAGCAGCCAATAAAATGTCCAAATCACATTCGTCCAGCCCTGTGGCTCCAGAGAGCTGGGCCCACACAGCCGGCTCCACCAACGTGGGCCCACCAGGCTGCTCTGGGCCCTCTGCCACAGGGTCTCCAGAAGCTGGATGCTCTTACCACTGCGCTAGCTACAACGATCTCACACCATCCCCAGCTTCACTGGCTTCTAATTCAAAGTCTTATTGGTAGGACCATGCCTGCACCCCAACTGGAGGGATGCTGGGCAAGCATCTGGGGAACTGGTAGGTCTCCTGGTTGGGAAAGTCTCCAATCATGGGCACAATATTCATCGGTTCTACTTATAAATATTAGGCAGCCAGAGAGAATGGAACACACCCCTTGGAGGCTCTGCTGCTTCTGCTGCTCTGAGGCGACACTTCAGATAAAGCTTTGCCGCCCAGAAAACTGGATTCTATCTTTGCTAAGAGAATAAGGAAGGCCAATTATGCAGACTCGAAAACCCTTAATAGTGCCAGAAGTATCCCACTGCCTTCAGAAAAAAAGAGCAGACTCCACAGAGCACCATTCAAAGTTTCCCACAGCAGGCTCCAATCTGCCTTCATCACATTTCTCTACTTACCTTGCCCAACCCTCTCCCCTACTACAGGCACGCTGGCTGGCTCCAACTCCCCATCCAGTCCCAGCACCTCGGGCAACACTGCTCATGTCATATCTCTGCAGGGCCATCTGCCATCCACTGTGCCTCCCCACATCCCGCCTCCTGAAACACACAGCTCTAATCCCACATCCATCACCTTCCATAGCTCCTAAATGGGAGGACTGTCCTCCAAACCTCCACGGTAGCTATTTTCTTTGTAATGCATCTGTCAGCAGATCATGTACTGTGAGACATCACTTCTGGCATTGTCTTAAGCTCTTATCTGTGTCTTTGTTATTTATATATTTATTTATTTTTCCATAAATATGTCTTATCTCCCCACTTAGCTGCTATAGTTCTTTTTTTTTTCCTTTTTTTTTTTTTTTAAGTTTATTTATTTTTGAGAGAGAGCATGCAGGGAGGAGCAGAGAGAGAGGGAAAGGAAATTCCAAGCAGGCTCCACACTGTCAGCGCAGAGCCCAACTTGGGGGTTGATCTCTCGATCTCACGAACCATGAGATCACTACCTGAGCCCAAATCAAGAGTCGGATGCTTAACCGACCGAGCCACTCAGGTGCCCTGCCTCTATAGTTCTTGACGGCACAGGCTCTTTGTTGGACTTCTTGGAATGTACATAGCATGTCACATAACAATCTGCACATTATAGGTAGTCTGTAATAATATGTGACTTTAAGTGTTCTCTACTCCACAGAATTTTTATCTATCCAACTGAGTGTGGATGCCTTTGCTTATTAGCATGGCCCTGCCCCACAGGCTGACACTTATTAATTTTCTTAAGTAGGACATCTTTCCTGGGGAGCCGGGGAAGAAGTCAGCAGATGATCCTTCTCCAGCAAGCATGCTGGACAGAAACAGAGATAACCCTTCAGCGGTTCCCATTAATCTGGGAACACTGGGATAATACTTATCTGAATAAGGCTGGTACCTCCTGAGAGTTTACAAATCCTTATGGCAACCCCAATAAATAAATGCCATTATTCCCATTTTACAGATGGGAAGCTTGTGTAATTCAACCAAGGTCATGCAACGCATAAGGGACAGACCCAGGATTGAACCCAGGCAACTGGCTCCAGAGGCAGTGTTCCTCACCACCAGCTACTGACCAAGATACTTTGTTTATACAGCACACTTAATCATGGTGTCTCCAGAAAGAGTATATTCTAAGAATTTTTAAAGTAAATTTTCAAAAGCCGTTCAATTGTAACATGGCGAATGGTTTCACAGAAGAAAGCTTACCAATATTTCTCTGTCTCTCGCTTTATTTGAGGGGTGTTGGATTCTCACCCTCCTGAAAGAGTCAAGTCAGATAAGGCAGGTCAGAGAAACATCTGCGTTTTTTTGTGGTGCAGAAATTCACACAGAAACATCTCATAAATGCAAAAGCTTCTGTGAAGGAGCCAAACTTTCCCTTTCCTCTTCATTTAATGGTATGCTAATCATAATATCTGAGGCCTGTCTGAGAATAAAGTCCAAAAGCTGTGGTTTTCAAGAAAATACCAAGAGTCTAATATAGATGAGTATCTACATCCTAGAAATCAAATTCTTTCATTTGAATATTTATAACAAGAAGTTACATGGCAAGGTTAAGATTTCCTAGTGGCCCAGGTCACTGGAAAGCCACTTTCATTGCTTCCATTTTATTATGCTGTGTTCAACCAAGGAGAGGTATTTTAGGAACCTGGCTAAGTTCTCAACTTTTTTTTTTCTCTTATCAGAAATATATAATCGACTTTACTTTCATAGACCTTAATGTTTCCTTAGTATGATAAGCTTCTAAATACCAGTGTCTGATAAATAGTAAGATTTCAGTAAATACGTTAACTGTTCAGCTTTCACTGAGGAAAACTATAAAATTATAAGAAATTCATTTTGGGTAGATGTCCCTTTGGGAATTTTGTGCCCTCCGTTTTCCAGTGTTTTCCCAGAAGCAGGTATCATATGAGAAATTTCTTCTAAATTTTTGTTCTAGAAAATTTTTTGCCTCACCTGAAGAGTTGAAATTATTTATCTTATAAAAAATGAAAACTAGTCATGTTTCTCATTTTACTTTGGCCACCAGGAAACTCAGTGCCAATTCACAGGCCAATTATGTTTGGATCCATTAATTTCCATTCTAGTCGAAGCTATTAGAATTCTATGGCTCAGTATGACAGTTACCAACTTACTGCCTCTCTGCTCCAAATTCATTCTTTGTGTCTGCTGTGTAAAAATGGATATGGTTCCTTTAAATGTTTTTCCTTTGCCAGCTGGCACTGTGTTAACCTTTGGCAGTACAGTGCTCTGAAGAGACATTCTGGGAGGAAAAGGTTTTGTTTCCTGGTTCTGGTGCTTAATCTCCAGGCTCCCGCAGGGCTCATAACTTCTTGAAGGGCCTCTTACAGCACATGTGGCTTCCCCAAGGCCCAGCACTTGCCGCACAAACAGCTTCTCCGTTGCCAGACTCCTGCAGGGCACAGTGGTCAGTATCACGGAGCCAGCAGCTCTCCCAGCATCCCTTTGGGCAGATTTGCAGCAGAGTTTGTCTGGTAAGACACCTCCCTGTGAGCAGCTCTCTCCAACCCCCGGGAGGGCAGGCTTCCAGCAAGTTCCTAAGGGCGAATTCTAGATAATTCCAACAACACAGCATCACACTGGCATCTATCTCTGCTATCCAGTCAGCCTCAGCTGTATCCTCTCCAATGAAGTCTGGGTCTCAGCCCTGGGGTGGTGGCTGTTCCACCTCTGCCATTCTGTACTCTATAGAGTTCTCTTTACTTCTCCCCGGGCAACCCCTTGTTGCTTCAATTCCCTGGTACAGTCAGTAATTCTTTATATTGAAGTTTCCATGTTCAAACGACTGTGTGGTTTTCTCTTCTGATCAGATCCAGACTGATACGCTTAGCATATGTGCATTCTCCATTCTCTTCCTATCCTGACATCTACATTTGCCCCTTGATTCTCTTATTTTTAAAATTCAGATTTCACCACTCCTATTGTGTACATACTTTCTTTAGCCTACTCTAAAATGGTTTACGGAATGTAAAGACCAGCAATTAATTGAAATGTACATGCAAGTGAGGGTCATGCCTATTTAACTTGCTGCTCACCTTTCCAGAAAACAATCAGTCTCAATGCAGTAAACCAATTCTTTCTGATGAAGCTAATGAGACTAATGATCCCAGGCACGTCCCTCCCAGGTTAGACTTTTCTCCAGCTGAAATAGGACCCCTAGAAGTTTAGATGTTAGTGCCAGAAATAACAAACCAATAGACCCGAGATAATAATAGTTCATCATTGTGCTTCTCAAATCAAAAGTTTCTTTTCCTACATATTTCCTGAAATTCATGTGACCTGCCCCAGGCTAGGAGCTGATTCAGGAGATACTAAACACAAAGAGATGGGTTGAGATGGATGTGGAAAATTGTGTGAGATAGAACAGAGATTTTCAGACTGGTGTGACAGAGCAGAGGATGGCAATTTCTGACAAACGTAGGAAAGGCCGGTGAGCACTGTGACAGTTAAGGAGTAACGTCTCAGACCAAATTCCCAGGGGAGGGGGGGCCCCCAAACTGCGAACCTCCCCAGGTTAACCATCAATTCCATCACCGCTGCCCCTGGGACTGAGAGCTGGGGCAGAGGAGCCGGCTTCTGTGAAAGCCCAGGCTCCACTGAGTACTAATTACAAGCCCTCAAGCAACTCCTTAACCTCATAGGGTAACAGTGCCTACCTCCCAGGGCTGCCAGGAGGATAAAAAGAAGCACTAATTATGAACAACCTCATCACAGTGCCTGGCACATTCGAAGTCTTAGCAAATGTGATTAACTGCTCCCCTTCTATTCGTTTCCTAGTGCCGCTCTAGCAAGTACCACAAGCTGGGTGACTTAGTGCAACAGAAACGTATTGTCTCACAGTTTTGCAGGTGAGGAGCCCGAAATCAAGATGGCAGCTTGACCCTTTATTGTCTGAAATCTGTAGGGGAAGGATCCTTCCTTGCCTCTTCCAGCCTCTGGTAACCGCAAACATCCCTTACATTGTGGCAGCACAATTCTGATCTCTGTCCCCATCCTCACTTGGCCTTTTCCCTGTGGCCTCCCACCTCGTCTTCCCTGTGCAGGCCTATCTCTGTGTCCAAATTTCCTGTCAGATTAGATTAGGGCCCATCCTTAAATGAGAGTCACTAGAACCTCATTTTAACCCAATTAACTCTCTGAAGACTCTATTTCTAAATAATGTCACATTTGGAGGTACTAGAGATTAGGAGTTTAACACATCGTCTTGGGGGGGCACAATTCACCCCTCCTTAGTTTCCTGGCAAGAGGTGGCAGCCTAATATCCTCCCTCTATAATGAACTATCAGTTAGCTATTTAGAGTACAGGTTCTACTTTATCAGTTTCTTGAACATGGGCCAACTTTAATACGCCCATGGAGGCAAAGCATGGGTAAGTTCATCACTTAGAAACCTCCTACTCTTCTCTACCACTCCCATTCTGGGCACTGGCCATGAGGCGCCCTGCAGCCTTCCCTGGGCTCTAACCTCCTGCCCCTGCCTCACTTAGCCAGCCCTGCACTCACCAGATACTGTTCCTTTTTCCTCCCTCTTAATCAGACTCCATACCCCAAAAACCTATAACCAAATATCAGGTATATTCAAATCTCGAATTTCTGCCAAATAGATGTAATCTATAAGAAACAGCAGAGATGGTAAGAAGGACATTTTAGTTGATCTGAAGGAAAACTCTCCATACTCTTATGTCGAAGCCCAAGTCCTTATTTGAGATGTAAGAACTTTGGGGGGGCGGGTAATACATGTTGCCACTAACTCCTCCATATGAATTGCAGGGGCAGGGGTCTTATTAAGGCACTGGGCTCCTCAGTGGAATAAGAAGACCATAAGGGCGGGAGCACAGACAGTGGGCACCTGTGTGAGCAGAGGCACATCAAGGTACACTCAAACTGGCCCACGCTAAGAAAAACCAGGAATTGAGAGGTGTTCCTAAGTTTTGTTACAGGCCCAAAGTCTCGGCAACAATGGATTCATAAGCACGGACCCTGTGTCCCCACGGTAATCATGTTTGTGTCTCCCACTTCAGAAATCCCAAACAGAAAAGAAAAGATGAATGGCTTATAAGAGGCTGCCTGCCTTAGGCAGTCCCATGCATGGTCTGCTTTAAGGGGAGAGAAAAACTCCCCAGTCTAAGGTCACCTCCCCATCTCCCCATGGGCCCCCATCAGGGTCTAAAAGTCACATCATCAGGATCACTCTTAAGTAAAAGACATCCTATCGTCCCACAACATTTGATAAAAGCAGAACACTTCTGGGGAAGAATGCACTGTGCCCTTAGCGCCCACTACTATTTCACGAGCACCTGATATTATATTCCCCAGTGGTCACCTCAGGCAACTGTCCCAAAGGAATAAATCCAACCATGGACATGTGTTGGTTTGATTCTCGGCCATATCCTCAGAGCTGTACAAATCCCTGCATGTAAAATGTAAAAAATCTGCCTCTATAAAGTGGGACCAAATTGTAACTAGCACATTATGTTGTTGCGAGAGTTAATGAGTAATCCATCTAAAATGCTTAGAACAATTCCTGGCACAGAGTGAGATCCCAGTAAATATTGACTCTCATCATTGTCATTATTATTAATGACTGAGAAAACACACAAGTCGAGGGAGAGCAGAAAGGTCTAGAGAAACAACACCAGAAGCCCCCATGGGGTGATGCCAGAGGGGAGGGCCTGGGAGGAAGTGGGCGGCGGGCTGAAAGGGAAGGAGAGCAGAACCAGCTTCTCCCACCACACAAGTACACAGAGAACCACCCTGTACACATTGCCTATGTCCCAGGCACACGGCACCCACCAAGTCCCGCTGAGAACCTGGCACTGAATCGCAACCATCTCCTCCATCTTGGACTGAGCCAGAAGCATTCGCCTAACTGCTTTGCTGTCGCCAAGGAGGTGTGATCAAACCCAGGCGAGTGCAGCGGGGAGAAGCCTCCATAAATTAGAAAGTGACTATGTCCCAGAATCTCTGAAACTGGACCAAATAAATAGGGAGCCCGGGGCACTGGAAATTAGGTGTCCTGGATACCCAGCAAGGACCCACGGGACACCACAGAGCCTAGAGAAAAGGCAAAGGGCCACAACACAGTTTCCCAAAGTGTGTTCCAGGTGGCTCAGGAAAAGAAAAAGTATGCAAATAGGTTTCTGGGTTAAACAGAGTTTAACGTATTTCTTTAGAATCAGGTTTTCAAGGCTTCTCACCTGCCCAAATGTACTGTGAACCTCCAGAGGTGGATACCGCACAGTGTCTCCCACATGAACTGGCTAAGAGAAGCCTGTTTTTAACAGAGTATCCAGAGACCAGTGTCCTGCTAGAAAACCCTGAGGTTATTGATAAATGCTAGACAAAGGCAAGTCACCTAGGGTTCCTGAGCCCCCTGTTTTCTCATCGGAAAAACGAAGGGCTTCAATCAGCAGCTCTTGGCTGAGAAGCTGGTAAAAGCTGCGGATTTCCTCCCTGTAACGAGGCGCATATTACACATGTGCCAGACTTTTTTCCATACAGCTTCAGGAAATCATAAATCTCTCAACTCTCTGACGTTCGAAGAACCCTTCCATCTCTAAAATGGTGAACATGCCTGAATTAGAAGGCTATCATGATAGATTTATCCATTGCTTTCTCCCAGCATCCCTTCTGGTACCAGCACTAGCTTCCCTTTGTGAAACCACTTCTTTCCCACTCTCCGTACATATGTTCCAACAAGAGTGGACCAGCTCCCCCTCCCACCTCCAGAAGCTGGCATGTCACTCAAGCCCACTGACCAGTCAGAACACCTCATTCCCATGGCCACAACGAAGTGGAGGGCGCAATGCTGTAAGAATTCTCTAGGACGCAAGCTGGAGCCATCAGATAAGGAAGAGAGGGAGAAAAGACTCCACATTGTGGCTACTAAACTAGCAGAATAAAAGCCTGCAGTCTTGGTAACCTTCTTCATCTTTGACAGGGAAAGCCATCCCTGATTATATTAGCTGAGTCATCTCTGAAATCCACTTCATCCCCCAGAATATCCCATTTATGTGAGTCAATAAATATTTCTTCTGTTTAAACTAACTTGCAACTGAAAGAGTGCTGAATAATTCAAACATCAATCCTGGGATTCCCGGGGCTGCTGTGAGGCTCAATTAAGAGGCTCAAGGCGTTACTGCTGAGTCTACACTCAGCAGAGAACAACCATGGAAGGAGAGTAACAGATGACGGCGCATTGGCAGGTACTGGCAGGACCTGACCACTCTCCCATGTGAGCTTTGCACCAAGAAGTCCTCAGAGACCTCAAATAATTTCTTCCACCTGCTACCTGCTTCCTGCAACGTCATCATGGATCATCTGTGATGGTGGGTGGAGGGTATGTAGGGAGAGGTGTGGAGGATGTCACAGAGTCATTTGAGAATCAAATGAATTTAATCAATCCTCTTCTTCAAAAAAGATATGCAAAAATATTTGCCTGCAGTTTCAGGAGTTTATAACACTCCCTGAAACTCCAAAGAGTCTCCCTCCTCGAGGGTCTCACTGTAGGTATCAAGGAATTGCTGGACTTGTTAAGTGACAAATGCCAACCACTCAAATGGCTGGGGATGGGAAGGATGGAAACAGGGAGCTCTCCGGGGACACGAGAAGGGAGAGGAGAGTGCCTTGATAATCCAATAATCCGCAAAGACTCTGGCATTTAAGCAAACAGCATGACATGGTGGCACCACCTCCCACCTACCCTTTGAGGAATTTCCACCTCATGGCAAAGGGGATCCAGCAGGGTGAGAGCCCCCATTGTCAGACAATGGAATTAACCTGTGGCCTAAGGTTAGATTCCTGTGAAAAGGGATCCCTTGAGAGGGGGCACTTTAAACTCCTATCAGTCATTCATACCATATCTCAGTAACTTTTTTTTTTAATTTTTTAATGTTTATTTATTTTTGAGAGAGGGAGTGCCAGTGGGGGAGGGGCGGAGAGAGCTGGGGACAGAGGATCCCAAGCAGGCTCTGCACTGTCAGTGCGGAGCCTGAGGTGGGGCTCCATGCGGGGCTTGAACTCATGAACCTTGAGGTCGTGACCTGAGCCAAAGTCAGATGCTCCACCGACTGAGCCACCCAGGTGCCTCTCCCAGTAACATATTTTAATAAGGAGAATCGGTGCTTCAGTGGACGTGGAAAGGAGAGTTCAGACAACACATGAGATCCACCGTCCGCCTTTGCCTGGGTCTGCACGGCAGAGGCACGCGTTTCTCAAAACAGCAACTGATCCCTACCTTTGGAACATTTTGCTAAATAATTGTTTTAAATGGCTATATTCTTCCCAATTGTGGGAGGTTTTTAAAAAAAAAAAAAAAGTCAGTCCTTATAACCAAGGAAATACTGAGTTTATAGTTGACTTGACATTCATGAGTGAAGTTAGAAGCTGATGGTTTGACAAATCCTCATCCATTTTTCTTTCCATCCTTAAATTTTTTTTTATCAAAAGTGGCCTCTCCCACTGAAGCCCAGTGGTTCCATTCCCAGCCTCCCACCCTATGCCCAGCAAGCCTGTCCTTAGAAGCCTGCCCAGCATCCAGAAGGCAGGGAAGGCAGATTCACGGCTGCAGCTCAGCTCCTGGCCACAACCATTCCACCCAACCAAAGTCTCCAATATTTTTCTCCTGCCCTAAAAGATGTCAGACCTAGAGCCCCACGTCAGGAGGGCTCAGAAGACTCTCTGTGAAAGACACATTTTACAAGCCAGAGCCTTTTGCCAAGAATAAGAATGGTCTCCCCTGTGCTTATTTCAGATAATAATTTATGTTTGCCTGATTAATCCACAGCCTAGAAAGTGCTTTTCTTTATCTTTCTGCCTGTGATACTTGAGACCCCAGAGGGGAACCAACATGTCATATGTGTTCCCTAGCAACTCTTATTTCAACAGCGCCCCAGTCCTCACCACTGCGTGTGCAGATGCAGTCTGAGACTGGGGCTGGGTCCTCAACCTCGCTTCAAGGTTATTGGTGCCGGTAAACGTGAATTGTTTTAACTGTTCGCCACCATAAATCCTTGAAAAATAAGAACAACTGATTCTTATATGAAATAAGATGTTTATGTCTAAAAAGCAAAACATTTGGAGCTCCTGGGTAGCTCAGTCGGTTAAGCATCTGACTCTTGATTTCAGCTCAGGTCATGATCTCACAGTTTGTGGGATCGAGCCCTGAGTCAGGCTCCGAGCTGACTGTGTGGAGGCTGTGTAGGGTTCTCTCAGATTCTCTCCCCTTGTCTCGCTCTCTGCCCCTCCCCCACAGGTGCATGTGCATGCTCTCTCTCAAAATAAATAAATCAACTTTAAAAAAATAAAAAGGAAAGAATTTAACTAAAGCATCTAACTTCACTTTATTTGGAACGACTTATTTCAGTACCCACATCACTCAGCTTGATATCTTCCCATAGGAAGCTCATTAAAACCTGAGAAATATCACAGGCAAAGGCCTTACACCATCAGCTCATATTGGATATGAACACATGGCAAGAATCTGGATCTGTGTTTTATGAACGACCACATACTGGCATGGCCTCGGGCCTTGAGGATGGACTTCATCTCAGAGCCACTAAGGAGAATCAGAAAGAACAAGAAGTTTGTATTGGGCTCTCCTCCTTTCTGTCTTAGCATCCTTTTACACTTCATAGAATCCCTTGGAAGCTTCCCTTTGTTCT
This sequence comes from Panthera tigris, assembly GCF_018350195.1. Lineage (NCBI taxonomy): Eukaryota > Metazoa > Chordata > Mammalia > Carnivora > Felidae > Panthera > Panthera tigris. Next base: position 50,477,839 of record NC_056660.1, read on the forward strand.
CCATCCTCAGACCCCATCTTCATGCTGCTTATCCTTGTCAAAGGGCTCTCTGCTCTAAAGTACCTACCCGGATGGCAGCTGTTAAGACTGTTGCAAGAGCAAGTTTGGCCTGTTAAAAAAACAGTTTCATGGAGATGTCAGGCACCATCTGGCAGGACGATTTTGCCTCTCCCTAGCAACTGCACCCCCTCCCACCTCCGTGTCTCTGGTTACCTTGCCTGCTTCCCTAGTTACCAGTGCTCCCCATCTCGATCTCCTGCACACCTCTGATACCACCCCCCGCCCCTCCATTTGCAGCTTCCCTGGTGAACAAGAACTCCCCTGGAGGTGGACCCCAGGGATTCTGCCGCATGGAGCCCAGACCGACCCTCAGCACCAACTCTGGTTTTAATCCTGCCAAGCTCACAGTATGTTAGTCAAAACCGCCAGTTCCAACGTGTTAATTCAGTGTTAGACGATCTAATCAGTTATCCCAATGGATGTCAATCCTGAAGCTCAGTCGAATCCCTCAGAAAACCTTAAAAATTACTAATGCCCAGAGTTAGTACACAGACCCAGAGATTTTGATTCCATTGGTCTGGGGTAAAGCAGTATTTTTTTTAAGCCCTGCAACTAGTTCAAAGGTGAGCCATGGTTATGACCTAACCCAAGAGAGCACAGTGCTGAACCCCCTTTCTCATGCAAGAATAATTGATTAACAATGACTGTTTGGACAAATACTAAAGAAGTTATGCCAGTTTAAGTTAAACAAGTAATTCCTCTAGATATTTTCACATGCCTGACATTCAGGAAAATACATATTTTATTAAGACCAACCCAATTTTTGTAAGTTTATTTATTTATTTTGAGAGAGGGAGAGAGATACCACGCAAGTGGGAGAGGGGCAGAGAGAGAGGGAGTCAGAGACTCCCAAGCAGGCCCTGTGCTGTCAGTGTGGAGCCAGATGCAGGGCGGGCTCAATGCAGGGCTTGAACTCACAAAGAGCAAGATCATGAGCTGAGCCAAAGTCAGACACTTAACTGACTGAGCCACCCAGGCACCCCAAGAGCAACCCAATTTTTTATGGAACTGCATCACTACCTGTTAAACACAGACTTTGTCATGTGACTCCCTGGCTGAATATCATGCACCTTTGGAAACTGTAACTCTTTCACACCTCTGAAGTATGTGAAACCCTGAAATAGTCAGTTATAGAATAACAATGTCATTAACCGTTTTTCCAATTAAATCTTTAAAGTTTTTCACCTCATCCTCCAATCTCTTGTTATTCAAAGTGAGGTCCACAGATTAGCAATATGGTAGCAATGCAGAATCCATGGCCCCACCCCAGACCAACTCAATCAGAATATGCATTTTAAGTAGGTCCCTGGGAGAACCTGTAGCCACATTCAAGTTCCAGAAGCCACTACATAGCAAGATGCTTTTATCAGTCTTGGTGTTAGAAAACATCTTTCAAGGCCCTCCCTTTGCGGCCCTTGCCTTCCATAAACCCTCTGCTCCCCCTACATCGGACCACCTCCAGCTTCCAGGACCTTGCCCTCCCAACCCCCTTCTTCACCATCTGCAAAGCCCTTTCTCTTCTTTTTGCCTAAAAAGCAGCATTCTCATTTCTCAAAGTCCCCATCGGGCCTCTCTTCTCCAAAATGTTCGCAGATCTCCCCAGCCCTAGGGTTCTTGCCTGCCTCTAATTTTATAGCACTTGTCTAGCTACACATTCATCCAACATCGCGGCTATTCCTGTTTTATTATTCAACCTTTATTTTGCCCTTAACTTTCCAAGTACTTCTGCCTTGTCTCCCCCACTAGTCCATCACTTACCCGCCTTTGTACCTGCCATGGGACTTCGCACTAATAGATTCAACAAATATTTGGTGTTTGGCTTTGACTTAGATCTCTGATGGCACACTACATGATATATAAAACCTATAAATCTGAGTCTAGAAACTAGTAAAAAATTTACAACATCTAAGCTTGGCTGGTATTAAAACTCCCAATATGCTGAACACAGGAGTTGCAGAATAACATGCTGTATAAATAGATACTGGACTATTTTAAATAACTTGAGAAAGTAAATATCAAAAAATGAAAGCAAGAGAACACAATATCAGGTATCAGCTAACAATGTAAGTAGACATATTTTATATCATTGCTGCTAACGACATCTAACGAAATATAGTCCTTTAGCTACCAATAGCCGCCATTGACCAAAATGCACTGGTGACCAACCCCCAGGCCCATGATGTGAAAATAAAAGTATACAAGGCTCCTGAATATAGGGTTTCCACCAGGGTACAGGCAGTCCTGAAACTCATTTCTTTCCACTCCTCCACAGAATGACCCCATACATTGCAGCAGGAAAATTCAGGGGTGTTTTAATTTTCTTTTTTTTTTTTTCAAAGAGTCTAGTTTTTTTTTTTTTTCTATTTCTTTTTCATAAAGTCCAGACGAAGACATGTCCTTCCAGCAAGCTGTTCACAGTCTTAGTGGGAGGAGTCACAAACAGATCATTTTAACACCATGTGGAGCATACAGTACTAGAGCAGAAATACAGAGGGCATTATTGGAACACAAGGAAGGGCTGCCTAACTCAACCTGAAGCAATCAAGGAGGGCTCTCTGGAGGTGGTGATGCCTAAGCTGAGCCTTAGAGTTGCAAAAGGCATTAACCGAGTGAAAGATGAGGATGGATATTCCAGTCACGTAAGGAGAGGGAAGAGGTAACCGGTGTCATGGTGTGTGGAAGGAGCTCAGACAGTTCTGCATTATAAGAGGCAGGAAGTGAGGAGGTTCCCTTCACAGGGGCAGTGACCACTTGGTAGCTGATAAGCTTGGGTTCAAAAGACCTTGGACTTTATCCTAAGGGCAAAATGGAGAATGGCTAGGCTTGAAAGACTTCCTGCACTTTCCAAGATCTAATGCGAAAAGTAAGACCAGCTTAGATCCTACGTCAACCTGATACATTAAGTGCCATAGAATCCTTGTCAACATGGCTACGAGACATGGATTCAAAAATTTCTTGGACCGTCTCTATAGATGGATAATGGAGAAAATGATCTGAGATAAATCCCTTCTAGCCCAGATTCTACTTTCCGGTTCTAAACGGCCAACAAAACAATGGACCTATGATACAGGCCTGTCCTTCTGCATGTACTAACCCATACTGCAGGGCAATACCACAGTGTTATCAAGGTATGGTAATAAAATAAAAACAGCCATAGAATTAAAGAAGAACTGAGGACAGGAGCCTGATTCTTCTCACCCCTAGCTAACATCTCTTTTCAGCCAACTACTTCTCCAATTATTGCTCATATCAGGCATATGTGTATGTTTATTATTTCTTATTCTTAGTTTTAATTTAAAATACTTAGGTTTTTTTTTTTATTTGCAACCAACCGCTTGAGTTATTTGCTTTATACTTACAAACACACACACACACACACACACACACACACACACCCACCACCCATACAGATTTTTATCCATCTTGATAGGTGAGAAGCTGGTTGATTTGAATGTTGGCATTTTGTGAAATTTTGCCTCTGTATAAAAAGTAAATTGTTTAGTCTAGATTTTCAAAACCATTAGCACAGAAGAAAAACACCAGCAGGAAGTAATTCTGTTTGGCTCCTGCAGGTGACAAAATAAATTATACCCAAAGTTACACATAAGCTGGAATCATTCAATTGCCTGCCTTTAAAATATGTCATGTCTCCAACCTGAACCTCGCATACTGATGGCTCCTATTATAGACCAGACTTTTCAAAATGGATGAAGCTCAACGAACACAGCCCTCTTCTGCCAACCTCCCGGAACATGGGTACAACATCTCATCCTCCCGTCTCACCTGTGAGGGTATTTGTTTTTCTAGCAGTGATTCTACTCTTTGGAGATGGGGCAAATGTGCATATTTATGTTGTTTTTCATCTTTTCAGGACTGTGGCATTAAGTAATCATTAGGATAAATAACAATGATGACTAAACTCAGAATAATGTTAAAGAGGTAGGTGTGATACTTAAGATAAAAAGCAAGTGGTAAATAGCATGAGCCCTGGAGCCAGACTGCAGAGCGTGACTGTTGGTTTCCCCGCTCACCAGCTAGATGGCTGTTCAAAGGTCCCAGTTACCCAATGTGTAAAATCGGAACAATAATGCCCGTTTCTATCTCATAGTGTTGGTGGCGAGTTTTTTAAAAAGTAATTTATATACAGCATTTAAATTAGAGCTCAGCACATAAGAAGCTGCATGCATTAGGTATTATTACTCCCATCATCGTCATCATCATCATCATTATAAGGCACCACAGTCTATTAATCTCACTAATTCTCAGAAAAAAGTGTCATGGACTATCACAGGATATTTCATATTTACACACCCCCTCCTTTTCCAGCACTTCGAGGAGTGTTTGGAATACACAAGAAAAAAAAGAAAGAAAGAAAACTCATCTCAAGAGATTTTATTTCAAAGATTAGTTAGCAGGAAAGAACAATGAAGCAGATGCCCTTTTCCCAGGGTCCTCTCCCAGCTTGGAATGTCCACATGACACAATGCAGCGGGAAAGGGCTTCTCCCTTCTTCCTGATGAAATGATGGCTGGGCTTCAGGAACTTTTCTTGGCCAATGAAGGAAATCCCAAAAGAATCAAAGACATCAGTACTAACATGATCGGGCCCCTGAACCAGTGCCAGCAACAACTCACCTACAGATTCTTCTCTGTGTGTGAAAAATAAACCTTTACCATTAAGACAGAATATTCAGATTTTCTAATACACATAGGCAATGTATCCCTGACTGATACATGTACAGACTCTGCATTGCTCTTGAGACTCACGGAGAGGTATCAGTCTGCACCAGTCAGATTCAGCCTTTGCCACTAATGGGTGGCAAATTCTTTTCCTATAGTAAAACAGGTCTTTGGTGCTGGTGCTTCTACATGTTCAGCTTTCCTCCTTGGCCAGCATGTGCTGAATCCTGGAAATATCCAGGAAGCCCTTCCTTCCAGTTCTCCTCCCTTCCATCCTCAGATACTGCCCCACTTCCTGCCACCCACTCTGTAGGCTGTCTACTTCCGGCCTTCCAGGAAGCCACATTCTGGATAACCAATGTACCTGTTTCTGCTGCACTCGTTATCCTTGACGTGAACATCACAGTGTTACCTAGGAGGGAGGCACACATCTCCCCATCACTTCTCCCTCTACCATATCAGTTTTACTATGGTGGCTGGTTTTTCCAGTCCCCAGTGGTTTTCAAAAGGCCCTCCTGCCTAGCGAATCCTCAGCCCCTTCCTGCTCTCTGCTAAAGTCTATTACAGCTATAGACACGGTAAAATTGATAAAATCTGCACAGCTTGTGAATGGTGTTTTGGAGGAGTGTTTCCAATTGTCCTTTCATGTTATTGTTATTTAGACAATCAAATTGCTCACTGAAATTAATATATTATTAAACTAGTATTAAATTGTCTATGGACTTATTTAAGATGGCACTTCTTCAGATCTAAAATTATTCAACCAGTTCAATAAAAAAGGAAAGAAAAGGAGAGAGAAAAAGAGAGAAAGAACGAATGAACGAACGAACCAGAACCTAGACGAAGCGATTGATAAATTTTTCTTCATAAAATTAGTTCATAGTCTGGAAACAAAGGTTTGTCTGTTTAATATCATATAAAAAATTGTAGTGATCGTGGCTAAACAATAGTGTCAGTAAATAGCGTCTAGATAAGACTGGGGAAAAAAAAAAGAAGCTATATTCTTGCTGCTGGCAGAAAGATAAATTTTGTTGGCCTTTGAAAGCCAGGGGATTAACTAGCGTTCGGAGGGAGATGCTTTGAAAGATACAGAACCTGTCATATTTTCTGCTCCATGAACTAAACATAAACACTCGGAAGGCTGTTATGGGTGTATTACAGCTGTCTACCAACAGATGAGGCTTTTGAGGTTGTGAGCCCAAGGAACAGCAAACACCATTCTGCGTTTAATAAGCCATATACCCTCTAGCACTGAGATTACCCCTGACAGGGAGTTAAAATTTAGAAATAACTAGTTCTTCCAAGTCATGGAGGTGTAACATAGGATCCTGTGATTGTAAGTAAATTACATAGATTGTGAAGGAAGTAATTGGGAGACACTTTTTTTTTTAATTCACTAGAATTTACAAATGGGGGAAGGGGGGAGAAGGCTGATACTGAATACTGATAAAGTATTCAAATCATCCAAATGACTGTTTGAAAATGATTTATGCCACAGGGGACACAAAACAATATATTTGTTTTCTAACAAAACGTGCATATGTGAATCAAGGCGAATCAGAAACTCTTCCCAGATAAGAAAAACTTTAGGGGCATCTGGGTGGCTCAGTGGGTTAAGCGTCCGACTTTGGCTCAGGTCATGATCTCATGGTTCTTGGGTTCAAGACCCATGTCAGGCTCTGAGAGCCTGGAGCCTGCTTGGGATTCTGTGTCTCTATCTCTCTCTGCCCCTCCCCCACTTGCACTCTGTGTCTCTCTGTCTCTCAAAAATGAATAAACATGAAAAAAAAATTTTAATTAAAAAAAGAAAAACTTTAAATTATAATAGTAATAAACATAAAAGTCATTTTCAGGCAACAGCTCAATAATATATTGGGAGTAGAGCCACCACATATATAATTCAAGTATAATATAATCCCCAAGATACATATTCCTAAAATAAAGAGGCAGAGAGCTTGGGTGGGGATCTGGCTCTTGCTGTGTTACTCTTTCTGTGCAACTAACTTAACATCTCTGGGCCTCACTATCCATATCTATAAAAAGTGGGTAATAACTAACTTACAGGGTTGTTAAAATAAGTGAAATGGTTGATATTTATACAGTGTTTAGAACAGTTCTGGATACATCATAAGTGATATGTAAGTACAAATAACAAATAATAACAGCTGAGTAGTTTATCTGACGGGACAAATTTAAACTCATCAGTCAGTGGAAGGAACCATTGAAGCCTCCAGACCAACCTCTTATCCAAACTAATCTCTTCTCTCACACAAAAATCCTCTAAAAACAAGTTACAGAGAGGGAGGGAGGCAAACCAGAAGAGACTCTTAAATACTGAGAACAAACTGAGGGTTGATGGGGGAGAGGGGAAAGCAGGTGATGGGCATTGAGGAGGGCACTTGTTAGGATGAGCACTGGGCGTTGTATGGAAACCAATTTGACAACAAATTATATTTAATAAAAAAACAGTCCTCTAAAAACAAAGGAACCTTTGACACACTGTGAGGAAGAGGACACTGCCTCTCTGTAATTCCCACCTCGAATCCTAAACCTAAAACAATAGCAGATCACCCCAAGCCAGCTTCCAAACGGCAACACATCACACTCTTTAAGGGGCTGTCACTGCCTTTTCTGCCTTCTTTTCTTCAAGCTGAGCATCCTCTATATCTTCATCCTTTACGATTTTGATGGGGCCCCAGTACCTCCACTGTCTCCAACACCTGCCTTTACAGGCACTAAGTCTGTCAGGTCCCTCGGAAAAATGGGGCAGGGTGTCCCCAGGTGTGGTCTGTGTGGCATATTTGACCATCTCTTCTGGATCCTGATTTCTGGTAAACTGAGGCTCAGATCACATGCCCATTTTTGGACGTCCATGTTACCCTATTGCCTTGTACTTAGCTTTCAGTTAGTAAAACTAGCCTCTTGATCTGCTGAAAAGCCAGAGCACTGAGCTCTATCCTTACATTGACATTTTAAGCCTAAACTCAAAACTGTCTGTTTATCCTGATTAATCAACCCTACTTTATTATTAATCAGGACAAATGTGTGTGCACATGGAATCTTAGTACACCAAATCAGATTTTAAATGCCCAGAGGAAATTAGGGTTGGTTTTTTTTTTAACAGAAATATTATAATGAAAATTTTGTAAAGCAGATAACTATCCTCCATCTGATTTTTTTATGTAAATATCTACTAACATATTATAGCTGCCTACAGCAGGATACAAATATATTAAGCCTTGGATTATACCATATTATGTTATTACAACCGATCTGCCTTCCTGTAACTTTGATTAGGCTAATACTAAAATCAGTTTATTTTCCCTGAATGTACTGAAACCAGAAGATTAACATACAGAAGACAGAGCCAGGAGGCCACAGACCAAAAAACTACATCCAGGTCTAAAATGTCCATAAGGCGAAAAATAAAAAATGAAAATAAATAAATAAATAAATAAAATGTCCATAAGGTGTACAATCCTCACATGGCAAACAAACCAAATGTTGATTCTTTGGTTTAAAAGTTTCCTCCCATCCCTTTTTATATAAACGAAATAATATTATGAAAACAGAAACATTAGAGTTGACCCTTTCCCATTTGTTCAGTTTCCATTTAATATGATTCTTCAGCTTTAGGCAAAGCCTTTTATAGGCCGACCCTAATTTACCTCTTTTGCTTCATCTCTGGTAAGACTCCATCACTGTCGCCCTAAACTTTCACCAGCCCCACCCACCTGTACACTCAGCTCCACCCATTTTTCCAAACCACTCTTGACAAAGGAGGCAGTAGGTAAGATCTGAAATCAATCCTGTGGTAAAACAACCAATATCTAATGTGCCTGGGTGACCTCTGGGAACCAGAGCTGGGATGGGCCCTTCTCTGATACTTAACTCTTTCCCACACCTCTGAGCACACTATGCATGGCCTTCTAACTCGGTTTCTGACTGCACCTCCCACCCCATTACTGAGACTGAGGGTCTTCCCTATGCCCAGATGCTTAACTGAGGCCTGAAAACTTTCCCAGCCCACTTCCAGACCAGTTACCACTTGAGACCCTGCCATAAACCAGAGAGACCTCAGAACACCCTCTGGCCACCGTCCACTAGACTTTCAGTTATCAGTTCTCCTGCCCAAAGTCCTCCCACCACATTGGAGAATTGGCCCAGATTTACCATGGGTCTTTTGACATCATGATTTGGGCTGCTGATGCTAAAGAGAAGCTTAAAGAAGAAATAGGCAAACGCACGTATAAATAAAGAAAGCTTCCATTTCTTTTGACGAGGTATAAAAGGAGTCTCATATAAATGAAGATAACAGGCCATGTTCCTGGGTGTAACAAGGAGTCAAGGCCAGGAAGCACTGAAAACCCAGGTGAATCCATTAAACCTTCAGCGGCACCAATCTGCTAGCGGGTAGATTTTCTAATCAGAAAGACTCTGGTGTAGAAGACCAATGGTTGGATTCACCCAGGCTTGATGTTTTGCCAAGCAGACACGAGAGAAGGACATGGGAACAAGAGCTGACGGTCTCAAAAGAGAGACTGGGGTGATGGGGAAAGAACTGAATATAGAATGTGGATGACAGACCAAGAAAATGTAGAGGAATGGAGAATGTGGAAAGCCTAACAAAACAAAGTGCTAGAAGCTCTTTGGTGGAGGTTATGTCCAGAAAGAGGAACTCTGGATGTGAGATTTCAGTGATGAAGTGTGGAAAATGACAAAATGCATAATTATGGCTGTTGAAGGACTTGAAGGGGGAGACGAGGGGAAAGCTGTCAGAGAAAAGTAGGTCGAAACCCTTAGAAGCTGTGTCATTCAAGTAGATCTGGACCAGAAGGACCAAAGCCACATGGCAAAGTGGAACCCCTCTTAGAATGGTTGGGGAGCTAACTTATTGAGGACAATCAATTAGACACGGAGCAGAAAAAAGAAACCTGAACTGTCTTTAATTCTTCCATTTCTAAAGTTGAGGATGAGGAGATAAAAGGAATCCTCAGTGTAAATTTTCTGGTTGATTCTATAAATACAAATGTAACTTCACCAAGAAAAGTTATGAAGCATAATTCCCTGGTAGGAATAGTACCATTCTGGGTGATATGATACCACAGCATGAGTTTTCAGGGATCTATATTTCAACATTAATGAAATAGAACCCATCCCAAAGTTACCTTTAAGCGTGGCAAAAAATGAACTCAGGGGATAACTATTAAAACTTAAAACAGAAAAAAAAATTACATTTGGCACATATTTATTTCATTAGTTTAGAAAGCTATTTACAAACCATTAAAAGTTGTGATACATACAACTAAAGAGAAATGGCAGAAGAGAGGCACCTAGATGGCTCAAGTTGGTTAAGTGGCCCATTCTTGGTCTTGGCTCAGGTCATGATCTCACAGTTTCATGGATTCCAGCCCCGCATTGGGCTCCATGCTAATAGTGCAGACCTGCTTGGGATTCTCCGTCTCCCTCTCTCTCTGCCCCTCCACCACTCACGCTGTCTCTGTCTCTTCCAAAATAAATAAATAAACTTAAAAAAAAAAAGACAGAGAGAGAAAGAAAGAAATGGCAGAAGAAAAAAATGACACGTATTCTGTTAAGGTCAGATCAGTGTCACCATCCACTAATTTATCATGGAGAGCACGAATCTTCATCAACAGTTCTGGAAGAACCAGAATTCTTGGCAGGAAATTAATTTTTAACTAAACACTTTTTACATTTGTCTTCCTAGGCGGGCCCCTCTTTTAAACTTGCAGTTGGGTTTATTATTCATTTTCTGAGAATCAATTTTTATTCATCCTTGTACACAGAAATTGGGACCTTTAATTGAGACAACAAAAATCTCTAAAAAAATTAATTAATGTAATTGTTGAGGTCTCATAAACTTTAACAGTCAATGTTTGATACTGATGTTTGAAATGAATTTCAGTTTTAAAATTGTAAGTAAAAATTGTGCAAAATAATGAGGAAGAAAGGAGAAAACACACACACACACACACACACACACACACACACACACGCACCCTTTTTGTTTCTTTCTTCTAAATCCCAAAGTGACTCAGATGCTATGGATCACTTTATTTCCAGCTAGCATAAAAGTATGCCAATACTTTTCTCACACTGAAATTTTTGGGAGAGAGTGGGTATCTTTTCTATTGACTTCAAAAATTTAGGGAAAAAACTGTGGCAAAAAAAAGAAAAAAAGCCAGATCAAATGAAAACATATCTTTTTAACAGAACAAAATACACCAAAGAAACAGTTAACATGTGTGTTATAGGGGGGAAAAAATCATACCTTTTTACTTCATGTTTCAGAGATGAATTCAATTATTTAAAATTTTTCCATCAAAGATAACCCTCTCACTTTAAAATAAGAAACCTGAGAATCAGTAAAACTATAGTTATTTCGTGTTTCATTCTCTGAGATACATGCATTAACATAAAGCTACTTTTCAGCTTGACATAGTAATGGTTAAACCATCACAGACAAGGATTCTATACCTATCTTTTTTTTTTAATGTTTATTTATTTTTGAGAGAGAGAGACAGAGCACGAGCAGGGTAGGGGCAGAGAGAGAGGGGGACACAGAATCCGAAGCAGGGGCTTAAACCCACAAACCATGAGATTGTGACCTGGGCCGAAGTCGGACACTTAACCGACTGAGCCACCCAGGCACATCTATAACCTCTCTGTCTTAATTTGACAACTTAATCTCCAACACTGGATCGGGAACACTTGCTGACCAAAATATTTTATGAACTATTCCTGGAATTATCCAAGATAAATAATAAAGCATATCACACTGAGTGATTTTTCTTTTTAGAAGACCATGGTAAAATCTTGCAAAGATTCGATTGAACGGTAGTGTCCCTCTGGAGATTAATTTGGCAAAGATGCTGTGGCCGGAAAAGTCTTTTTCTGGTGAGATGTAAGAAAAGATAAAAGCAGTAAGTATTCATTTTTCCTTTTCCTCCCTGTGGTGACAATATAAAAAGGGTTTATCGGGGCGCTTGGGTGGCTCAGTTGGTTGAGCGTCCGACTTCAGCTCAGGTCACGATCTCACGGTCCGTGAGTTCGAGCCCCGCATCCGGCTCTGGGCTGATGGCTCAGAGCCTGGAGCCTGCTTCCGATTCTGTGTCTCCCTCTCTCTCTGCCTCTCCCCCGTTCATGCTCTGTCTCTCTCTGTCTCAAAAATAAATAAATGTTTAAAAAAATTTTTTTTTTAAATAAATAAATAAATAAATAAAAAGTAAAAAGGGTTTATCTACCTTTTTTCTTGATTGCAGCATTAATTTACGATAACGTGTTCCCTTGTAGACAGTCCACTTATAGATGCTTTGGCCCTGGCACCTGTGTTCCTCCAAATTTTCGCTCTGAGAAGAAATACTTCATGCTCTGAGACGACGTGTCATAAAATAATGTATGCATGGAAAGCGTGAATATGAGTCAGCATTTTTTCCTTTAAAATTGGTCAATCCAGAAGAAGACAAATCATTAAAAACCGCCCTAAATATCAAAGGTTTTATTTCAGCAACATATTTTGAGATTCATGACTGAATCGGAGTAGATCATGATGAGAGTTTAAATCAAGAGGACTATAAAGCACTAACCAAAATGCTGACGACCAAAGAAGAGAGGTGATTGGGTAAATGTCAGCAGAACTACTCACAAACACGTTTTTTTGCTTTTACGAAAGCTTCAAATACAATGCCATTCTAATTAATTTTATTGATTAAAATGACAGTTTCTCTACATGTCAGAGTAAAAATAATCAAATAGTGTTGCCTTTAAACACTTCGCTTGTTGCCGAGAGGGTATCAATTTATCCTTTTATCCTTGAAACAAGATTAGATTTTCAACCAAAATGTGACTGGCAGAATCATAAAAATTGAAAAAAAAGTATCCTATTTCCTTTGAAAATATCCTGTCCAGTATTTGCCAGATTCTTAGCTTATGTTTGTTCTTGCATCCACAAAGCCTTTAATCTTGCCTCTCTTCCTGGAACAAAACCAGGGATCTCAAACAGCAAGACTTTTTCTTTCTAAATGTGAAGCTTTGGTGTCAAATCTTAGCCAGAATGTGTGCTCCCATGCACGACTACAAATCTGTGGTCAACAGGATAGAATCATTCTACTGTGACACCACTCGCCCTTTCTCCAAGTTCAGAGCAAACAGATCTTTTTGAGCAAAGTTGCCACAAACACCGGCTGGGGATAAACCACAAATGCAAACTATTTTTGTAGAACTGATTCTTCTTTCTTTAAACTAGAAATAAACTCCCTTAGAATTTGAATACAAAAATTAAAGAGGTTTTTTTTTTCTTTTTTTAATGTACTTTTTACCCAAATTTTGAAGGAAATCATGCTGGAATAAGACCTGTGAATTTAATATATTTAACTAGGTAAAATCTGAAAAATATTTTTAATACAACTAGTTTATATTTCCCATTTATTACTTCCTCTCATTTTTCCATACCCACCCCCCCTTTGTCAGTTTTCTAGTCTTATCCCTTTTGTTCCCTTTATGCCTGTTCTTTGCTAAAGGGAAAGTTTCCATGGTTCAAATTTCTTCCAATTTCTTTTCTCTCTCCGTTTGATATTTCACAGTAGAACTACATTTGTATATTGCTTGATTTATTTTGCAACAGTTATCACACTCGATTCTCATAAACATCCTATGATACTGTCCTAAAAGGTACTATATACACCATTCTACACCTACCTGAAATCACATACCTAGTAAGTGGTAACATAGACACCCACAGGAATCTTCCAATTGTCTTCACCCCCTCCACGGAGACCCCGCAAGCAGGAACGTCTCTCTTCTTCATCAGCCTGACCTCAACAATTAGCATAGCATATGTTATACATATGTAATTATATACATATGATCATTGTAATATACTCGATACATGGAACAAATAAATGACTGAAAGCTAGATCTACTTCTTATATAAGTAGGCGATCTTAGCCTTTTCAAAGTGCTTTTTAAAATGTGAACTCCTCTGCTGAGTACATTTTATGAATTGGAAAAATCAATGACTTTGGTCCGTAACTTTATTGATGAAGAAATCGTGGCTCAGTAAAACTATAAAACTTATCCGTAAATAATAGTCAATAGCAGTTCCAAGCTTAAAGCCTACAAAATATCAACTTGAGAAGAATTTTGAATCCCATATGAACCTGTGGGCTACTCTTTACTCTAAGGTTGCAGTTAGGTGAAGCGAGTTATGGCTAGTAATTTTCGTCATTCTGTATAGTCCTGATACTGCATATGTATCTGTGTATGTACGTGTGCAAGGCTTTTGGGATATGAGGGGAAAGAATCTTACATGTTTTTCCTAGCTGTCTCTAAGCAGTGAATTGAATTAAACCCAATTATTCAGTTCCTTCTAAATTTTAAAACACGTAATTAAAAGATCAAAGCCTTCTAATATTATTCAAGCCAAGATAACAGTCCCTACTGATATCACTATTCTAAATTAACCCTCCTTTAAATAAAAAATACTCATGACCTGAAGCATTCCTAACATATGACATGTATGTTCGCACGTGTGGTGCACACACACTATTTCTTAAAATAGTCATCAAAACTCACCGCCCTGCCTTTTGGCCCTCCAGATGGCCCACTGGTTCCGTTCTGACTGAACTCCAAGATTCCCCTTCCCTAAGAGCTGGCTGCAGAAGTTGATGTTGCAGCAGCTGTTCCCCACGGCCAGTGGCAGCATTGCAGGCTTGGGTGTAGCTTTCAGTACAGTGTCTCCAGGCTCTTCCTCTGCCTCCCGGTTTCGTGGCCATAACCAGTCCTTGATGGTTTAAGCAGAAAGGGGATTATGTATGCAAACATTTAAATGTCATCATCAAAAGAAGATTATTTGAAAGAACAAAAAGTATCATACCAGGTGGGACCTGTGGATCTCAGTGTCTTGGTCTCTGAAGGCAGCAAATAGGCTCATGGAAGAATCTGGTTAGTAAGATAAAGAGCATATTCTTTATGAGTTATTTGTCCATTTATTCAGTTAATAAAGAGTGTAGGATATATAAGGTCTCAATTAAGTGGCTAGGGGCTAAATGGAATTGAAGAAGAAAGAAAGAAATGGAAGTCACTATTTTAAAGAACTTAAATCACCATTTCCAGATAATGGGGTGCCTAGGTGGCTCAGTCAGATCATGAGATCTGACTCATGATCTCACGGTTCCTGAGATCAAGCCCCTGCCACAGTTGGGCTCTGCGATAAAGCACTGAGCCTGCTTGGGATTCTCTTTCTCCCTCCCTCTCTGCCCCTCCCCCACTCGTGCATGCACGGCTCTCTCTCTCAAAATAAATAAGCTTAAAAAAAAAAAAGATTTCCAGCTAACATTTCAGTGATGTGTTTTCTCTGGGCCATGTGCTTCTGTACCTACTGGTCTCTTTGCCTCCAGTAGCCCTTCCCCCCACATCCTTCTTTATACCATTCTCCACGCTTTCCTCCTAACTAGTTAATGCTGATCATCCTTCAGATCTGACATCCAGTGTTGCCCAGTGGGAACCTTCCCTAAACCCACCTCCCAACCACAGGAGCTATCCCTCCTCATCGTGCCTTCCACTCTCATTCACCATTAGATCTAACTTTACATTTTATTTTTTAATTATATTTAAAATATATTTAATATATGCATTATATAAGAAATTGTTTTAATCATATTTAACTATTTTATTTAATATGTAGTATTATGTATTTTAATTATTTACTCTCTGTCTCTCCAGAACCTAATACCATGCCAACCATTCAGGAGGTCCCCAAGCCAATGTTCCCAAATAAAGAAATCAATTAGTAAATGATAGATATAAGACAAAATGATGTAAGCTCTTAGTGGTTAAATTTTCAAGTTTCGAGTCAGGCAGCTGGTCTCGGATCCTTCTTCAACATTTACTAGCTGGAAAAACTTGAGATAAGTACAGAGACTAAAGTTGCCACAAATCATAGGAGATCTTTTTTTTTAATGTTTATTTATGTGTGTGTGTGTGTGTGTGTGTGTGTGTGTGTGTGCGTGTGTGTGTGTGCATGAGAGAGAGAGAGAGAGAGAGAGAGAGAGAGAGAGAGAATGAGTGGGGGAGGGGTGGAGAGAGAGGGAGACAGGGGATCTGAAGCAGGTTCTGCACTGACAGCCAGAGCCCGAGGTGGGGTTCGAAATCATGAACTATGAGATGGTGATGTGAGCCAAAACCAAGAGCTGACTGCCCCAACAGATTTTTAGTAAGGATCCTATGATGGTTAATTTTACACGTCAGCTTGGCTAAGCTATGGTGCCCAATTAATACATCAAACACCAATCTAGATATTGCTGTGAAGGAATTTTTTAGATATGATTAACATTTAAACCAGGACACTCTGAGTAAAGCTGATTACCTTCCATAATGTGGGTGGGCCTCATCTAATCAGTTGAAGGCTTTAAAAGACTGAGACTTCCAAAAGAAAAAAGGCTGAGGCTTTCAAAACTGCAACATAGAAACCATGCCCAAGTTTCCAACCTGCTGCCCTACATGGAATTCAAACTCAAGATGGCAACCCCAACTCCTACCTGAATTTCAAACCCTACAAATTTCGGATTTTCCAGTCCCCACAATCATGTGAACCAGTTCCTAAAAATCAATCAATATCTCCCCCCATGATATATATACATACCTCTCTATATATTGTATATATTGCATACACATACAGATGTGTGTGTCTGTAATATTGGTTCTGTTTCTCTGGAAAACCCTGCCTGATACAGATCCATACTAGGGAACCCAAGAGAAGCCAACAGCCCTTCTTCACACAGAAAAAGAAAAGATCGACTCAGACTCGTGGAGACCAGGAGCGTTCAGATGCCCAGTCACCAAGGGCCTCAGCAGCAGGCACTTACTTGCACTTCTCGTCCTAGGACTTTGCCCTCAGTGTGGCTCTGCTATCCCCTTCATCTCTACCATGCTCCAGGAACTGGAGACTGACTCCTCATATGCTAATCTGCTCATCTCTTCCCTGCCTCTTAACTTCTGCTGATTCATAGTTTCTGCCTGTCTTTTCATCTTCTTCATCTTTTCTGCTTCCTCATGACCTCGGTCTGTCATGATCTCACAGCACCAACACTACTCCACGGTTTTCTCCTAAGCCATCTGCATTTCAGCTCCCGCAGCTGGTCTCTTCCCTATCATTACAACTCCCGGATCACATTGCCGACACAGAACTGAGTTGACACAACTCATCTTCTAGCGCCAGATCATAGGATAGGTTTCTGAGCAGCCTGTGAAGCGGTTGCCTTTGGGACAATGAGCTACAACTGGGGAGAAGTCATGTGATGCCGTGCATGGCCATCTGAGACCGTTTCTTCATGGAGAACGATGACAAAGTTTCCCTTGGAAGGAGCTGTGAGTATATGGTTAAATGTCTACGAAAAGGGACAAGGCATTGGCAGAAAAGGGAGCAGCCATAGGATGATGAGAGCAGGGTCTCTCTTCCACCTTTGGGGAGGGAGCAGTTGGCACCATCAACGGCTACAGTACAGACCACTTCTGACATGTGCTCAATCACTATCAGGGACAGAGAAGCCTTGGAATTTTCACTGGTTACAGTAATGAGAGGGACAAGTCAGATAATGATGATACTCAGTGTTGTTATGAATAATATAAACATTGTATTCACAGTGTTCACAGTACTGACACGAGCTCTGTTCTTTTATTCTTACATTATATTGGAGAACCTTTAGAAAGTTTTATTATTGAGGCACCTGGGTGACTCAGCCCAGATTAAGCATCTAACTCTTGATCTCAACTCAGGTATTGATCTCACGGTTCGTGAGCTCAAGCCCCCTGTTGGGCTCCATGCTGGGTATGAGGCCTACTTCAAAAAAAGAAAAAAAGAAAGAGAAAGAAATTTTTATCATTTTTAGGAGAGAAGGAGTTTGACCAGGAGCAGTCAAAATTCTACTGTAACGTTCATCTGCACGTTAGGGTAGATTAGCTGCCCCCTCTTGTATTCAGCTTCATGATGTTGTGGAAAACTGCAGCGAGACTTTTAAATGACCTCAGTGGGATTAACGTGGGCTCTTATGGATCACTCGTAGCTTGGGAAATATTGCTGAACTGAACTGTGGCAAGGGCATCACTGAACAGGCACCTGGTTGGTATGGAGCTGTACCTCCAGTAGCCTCTGGTTGTACATGACTATTTACATTTAAATAAATTTTAACAAAAGTAAATTAAAATTTTACTTCTCGGGGGATGCCTGGGTGGCTCAGTCAGTTGGGCGACAGACTTTGGGGCTCAGGTCATGATCTCACGGTTTGTGGGTTCAAGCCCTGCATTGGGATCTGCACTGACAGCTCAGAGCCTGGAGCCTGCTTCAGATTCTGTGTTTCTCTCTCTTTGGCCAGTTTTTCAAGTGCTCAGTAGCCACATACGGCAAACAGCTAGTATAGTGGACAGCACAGAAACAGGGCATCTGCACCACACAGAGAGGTCTATTGAACAGTGCCTGAATGGCATGCTTGCTACAAAGCTCAAAGTAAAGGGAATGGGAACACAGTCTACCAGACCTTTTCTTACAGAAGGATGGCCTTAAAATTTCTAGGAAGTTACTCGTGAAGAGAGTTCCAGGAAGAAGAACTGTTGGTACATACTTACATACTGAATTTTTAAAGAAGCTGACCCATTTCCTAGAGAGTAAAATGAATACACTGTAAAATGTGGCCAAACACCAGAGCATGAAACCACCCTTGAAGTCCCAAGCCCCATTACATCATAGGAAAAGCATGCCCAAGGGACGCATGGGTGGCTCAGTGGATTGAGTGTCTGATTCTTGATTTTGGCTCAAGTCATGATCTCACTGTCATGGGATTGAGCCCCACATTGGGCTCTGCACTGAGCGTGGAGCCTGCTTAAGATTCTCTCTCCCTCTCTCTCTCTCTCTCCCCCCACCCCCACCCTTCTCCCCAGCTCTCTCTCTCTCTCTAAAAACAAAAAATAAAAATTTTAAAAAGGCATGTCAGATATTGGGGCATAAATGAAGCGCTTAATTTAACAAGGCCCTTATAATAGCAACAAAAATCAGAAAATTGGTGTTTCTCCAGAGAAATTTTGTATGAGTTTTTGAGAAAGAATTCTGAAAGCTAGCTAAAACATAAAGCTAAGATGAGGAATTGCAAGTCTGAGGAAGGAACACCCTGGAATTCAGTAGAGAGCTTATAAGCCCTTCTCTGTCTTTAAGTTTTTCTATTTATTTATTGGGGGGGTGGGTGGGCAGAGGATCTGAAGTGGGCTCTGTACCTATAGCAAAGAGCCCAATGCAGGGCTCGAACTCACAAACCGTGAGATCATGACCTGAGCCCAAGTTGGATGTTTAACAGACTGAGTCACCCAGGTGCCCCAAGTCCTCCTCTTGAAGACAGCCATGTTCTCACCTGGTACTGAAGATTCCTACCCAGGTGTTGGGAGCTGTGAGAAATGTAACCACATAAGCAGGACACAGAAAATTTCCTGTACTGGAAAGACTACAGGAAAAACTAGAAAGAAGATGACTTGATAACTAACCAGAAGTTGGACCGTTTCTGCACCTATAATTTCCAGCATCAACGGTTACAGAGCAGTTGACGTGGGACCCCACCAAGCTGAAGCACGACAAGAAGACTGTTCTGTGATGACTTAAGACTAGGTCTTCACATGTTTTTTGTTGTTTATTCAACAGTATGATGAATCACCTCCATTTACTCTTTTAACCTCACAATGGGCAAACCCCTAATTAACTATAATATAGGCTCTGAGAATATTTATTTTAATCTTTTTCATTGTAAACTTTATCCGTCAAGTTCTCTTAACCTGTTGGATTGGAAACGGGGTGGCTAATAGTATAGCCTATCATTCGTGTGGTTTGCCTCAGTGGTTCTGGTTTATGTCGTTGTTCATGCATAATTATTAATAGAGCTCCCTTTCACTCACAAAAGTCTTAATTTGGACAATAAATATACGGTTATCTGCCCATGATGATATTCTCTAAATGTGTTCCAAAATGTCAAGGGCAAAACATGTCGTTTTCAGAGCCTGGTGGTTTTAGTGCCATTTTCCATCTCAGCAAATGTCACCTTAGATGGAAGACATTACTTCACCAAGTTGGCATTGTTGGCCATTTTCAAAACTATTTCATTTTGATGCCTTTTTTTAACCTGTCTGTACTTTTCAAATTCAATTTTAGTGTCAATTTTGCTTAGCACAGTCTTCTTCCTGTCCTTCATTCTTCAAGATTTTTTCCCTTTGGCTTTCTATTTTTTTTTTTTTTACCTCTGTTGTCTATTTTTCTACATTTACTATAATACATGTCTCCTATTTATGGTTCCCTTTCTTCCCACATTCAATTTGTCTGTCATGTTCTAAATGACTATTTTTGAGTAAATGATAACATTTCACAAACAACCACTGGTGGAATGGGCAATAGCTGATAACTAACCTTTTTATTCTACCTCAAATATATTACATGGAACTCAGTCTGATAGGTTAAAATTTTTAGTGCCTTTAAAAATATCTGAAAAGCAGCAATTGGTACAAATTTACCAACTGGCTTTGGGGATGGCAGTGTTTGCTTGTTTCTGGGCTGTAATACTCCCACCATGGATGACTTCAAGCCATCAACATGACATCAATCAATTTGTGAAAATTTAACAATTAGCCCTCATGAGCCAGTATGAGCTAGCTTCAGCAGAGATACAGAAATAAAAGTTCTGAAAAACAGATCACATAATAATGGTTCCAATTATTTAAATTTTATATTGTATCATAAAAGGACAATAAGCTTATATGTTAAAAATATATTGAAAATAAGCTTATATGCAAAGGTTATTAAATAATAAAATAAGCATATATTGAAAAGAATCTTCTATATGAAAAAATAATATTGAAAAGCCTATCTGGTAACCAGAAATTCAGTAAGAGCTATTTCTGACACATAATAATGCCAGGTAAACGAACTTGGCTCTATTCCCCCAAAGATTATTCTCAGATCCCAAGAACATTATTATGCAAGGTTAGGACTCCAGGCTCCATGACTGCCACACTAAAACAAATCCATGGGCCAGAACATTCCATGCGTTGGAACAGAGCCTCAGGGTAGAAAGTGAAAAAGTCAGATGCTAGCAAAGCTATAGATCACTTTACTAGCTATCAAAAATCCTTTGGTATTCAGCAAATTTAAAAGATTGCCTTCTTTCTGTTCTGAGAGATTCCAGAAGACCTAAAGATTACATTTGGGATCAGTGGTTTTTCACAGATCTAAGCATTATTTTTATTTAAAGCCAATTATAGCTTTGTTTAGTCCTATGGCTTAATATATAACAGAAACTAAAGTAGCTTAGAGGTAGGGAAAGCCCTTTGGGAAATAAATAGTTTAAGAACTACCCACATCCATCCTAAAGATTTAATCAGATATAAGAGATTCCAACTGAATGCACTAACTAGAGACACTCAGTGAAGAATGAAATGAATAGTTTCTAGAAAACATTCTCTGGCCAAATACAACATTACCTCTGAACCTGAAATATTTGGCCTGAAGGGGAAAAAAAAAAACTAAAGGCTGAAGATTTACTGATCCCAAATTTATGAAGATACATGTCTTGGAACACATCAGCCACAAATACTACTGTAGATTTTTCTAAAATCCATATGCCAAACTTCATATACAGTAGATTAAAAACAAAATAGGGGTGCCTGGGTGTCTCAGCTGGTTAAGCGACCAATTCAGGTCATGATCTCACAGATTTGTGAAATCGAGCTCTGCATCAGACTCTGTGCTGACAATATGAACCCCGCTTGTGATTCTCTCTCCTCTCTCTCTGCCTCTCCCCCGTTCATGCTGCCTCACTCGCTTGCTCTCTCAAAATAAATAAACATTTTTTAAATAAATAAATTTTAAAAATAAATGAAATAGACTTGGGGCACCTGAGTGGCTCAGTAGGTTGAGTCTGACTCTTAATTTCCGCTCAGGTCATGATCTCACTGGTTTGTGAGATGGCACCCACACGTAGGGCTCCAGGATCCAGACTCTGGACATGAGGACCTGAGGATAAGCTCTTACCATGCACAATCCTGCCATTGAACTCAATTTTTAATATTTGATACTGTGACACCTGTTTGTGATCTGAGAGGAAAATCAGGAGCATCGGCAAAAGCTAATATAGAGCTTTGACATGGAAGAAATACTGCACTAACCCTGGAACTACCTACCCCCAGACTATTATGTGAGATTACAAAAGCCCATTATTTAAGCCACTCTTAGTTAGGTGTTCAGTTCCTTGCAGCCAACGATATCCCAGTCGATGCTGATATACTCTCCTTCCTGCCTCACTTCTACATTCCAGTCTACTCTTCGTGCCCTCTCCTGAATTCTACCACACTTTGCAGGCCAGTGTTCTAGAGATTTCACCTTTGGCCTCCTTATTATTCCATTCACTTTCTCTTTGTGCTTTCTCTCTCCCACTTGGATGATTTCAACTATGTGTATTTATTTACAGTTCACATAAATATTTACTGAAAGTCTACCATATGAGCCAAATCTTATTCCATTTTCTAATGCTTTAGGAATATGCTGATGAATAAGAACACTGAGGTCTGGACAAGAGAAAGAGGGAAGACAGGGGAGAGGATTGAGGATCGTTTTATGAGATTCATGGTACAACATAGTGTCTATAGTTAACAAATCAGTATTGTATATTTAAACATTTGTGAAGAGGATAGGTCTCATGCTAAGTGTTCTTACCACACACACACGTGTGCGCGCGCGCACACACACACACACACACACACACACACACACACAGAAGGGAGGGGTGAGCAGGCGGAAACTCTTGGAGGTAATGGATATTTTATTACTTTGACCGTGGTGATGGTTTCACAGGTGCCTACATATCTCCAAACTCATCAAATTGTATACAATAAATATGTTCAGGGATTGTGTGTGTGTGTGTGTGTGTGTGTGTGTGTGTGTGTGTTTTGTTTTGGTACATCAACTATACTTCACTAAAGCTATGTTAATAATACAAAAATAGCAAAATAAAGTTCTCTTTTATGAAAATGTCCAAGTCTTTTGCCTCTTTTTCTATGGGATTATCTTTTCATATTGCTTTTAAGGAGTGTTTTATTCTAGAGACTACCCTTTCTATTCTCTAAGTTTGCATAGTATGAATGGTTGTTTCTTAAAATTTTTGTAAATCTCTGGTAAATTTAACTGGACCTGAAATGTTCTTTCTAGGAGGGCTTTTTCTTTCTTCTTGAGTCAGTTTCAGGAAGTTATATTTTTCCGCACTCATCTCTATGTTCAAATGTATTAGCTTAAAGGTTTCTAAAATATAAATTTAAGTCTTGGGCACCTGGGTGGCTCAGTCAGTTAAGCATCCTTTGGCTCAGGTTATGATCTCATGGTTCGTGAGTTTGAGCCCTGAATCTGGCTCTGCACTGACAGTGCTAAGCCTGCTTGGGACTCACTCGCTCTCTCTCTCTCTCTCTCTCTCTGCCCCTCCCCTGCTTGCTATCTCTCTCTCTCTCTCTCTCTCTCTCTCAAAATAACTATCTCTCTCTCTCCCTCTCTCAAAATAAACTTTAAAAAATAAAAAATAAACATAAAATATAAATTTAAGGCTAAAAATTCCTCTCTGTTCAGCTTTGGTTGCTCCCCATAAGTTTTTATAGTATCTTTATTCAGGTATGATTCTAAATATCTTCTAATTTATATTACAATTTCCTCTTTGAGCCTTGGATTACTTAGGACTTTCTTTTTTAATTTTCATATGTACTTATTATTTTTCTAGACATCTTTTTGTTGGTGATTTCTAACTGAACTGCATTTGTGGTTATAAAACATGCTCTGTATGATTTTGTTATCTTAAATTTGTTTACTTCCATTACAGTATGGGATACATCAATTTTTATAAATAACCCATCTGTTCTTAAAAAGAAAGGCACTTTTTCAGGGGCACCTGTGTGGTTCAGTTGGTTAAACGCCGACTTCAGCTCAGGTCATGATCTCGCGGTTCGTGAGTTTGAGCCCCATGTCAAACTCCGTGCTGACAGCTCAGAGCCTAGAGCCTGCTTCAGCTCCTGTCTCTCCCTCCCTCCCTCTCTCTCGCTCGCTCCCTCTCTCTCTCTCTCTCTCTGCCCCTCCCCTGCTCATGCTCTCTCTCTCTCTCTCAAAAATAAACATTCAAAAAAAAAAAAAAAAAGAAATGCACTTTTTCAGCTCTTTGATGTCCTATATGTGACCATTAGATCAAATTTGTTAATACATTGCTTAAAATTTTCACTCTCCTTATTGATTTTTTAAAGTAAGCTCTACACCCAACGTGCAGCTTGAACTCAGGATCCCAAGATCATGAGTCACATGCTCAACCAACTGAGCCAGCCAGGTGCCCCATCCTTATTTATTTTCTTATTAACTAGTTCCATTACTTACTGAGAAAGATGTGATAGAATCTCTCACTATAACTGGAGAATTGTTTATTTCCTTTCACAGTTCTGTAGATTTTGCTTTATATAATGTGAAACTGTGTTATTTGGAGCATCCAAATTTGTTACATCACTTAAGGGAATCAAATATGTTTCCTTTACCTTTACTTTGGCCTTAAAGTCTATTTTTTTAATAAATTAATATAAGTGCATAAATTTTCATTTGGTAGGCATTTGCCTGATTGACCTTTCGAATTCTTTAATCCAATCTTTCTTTACCATATCCACTGCTTTTTAAATGATTCCATAAAACTACTACCACTGTAGCGTTTTGCTTTCCAAAATAAGATTATTCACTTCTCAAAAGAAACAAGAAACAGAACTGGTATTTCTGGAATTATGGCTTGTGGTTTTGAATATCATGGGTTTGCCATGGTAAACTCTGTTGTTTCCCTGAAGACCAGTTCTTGTTTTTACTGAGCTCACGGGCTCTGTTGGAAAAATATACATGTGTGGGTGGATGCCAGGACAGGAAGAGGGAAGATGTGGCCAGGAGAGGTGGTAGTGGGTATGTATGCAATGCTAAGTGTAGGGAGGATGTGGAAAATCCAAATGCCTGCAAGGTCCAAAGAGCCAATTGCACAAGGCAGGAGGGAACTGGCCAGACTGGGGATCACTTGCCCTAGAAGGCAGCTATGTATCATCTAGCAATCCTCTGTTGGAATGTTGCCAGATCATTTTCAGGAGCAACCTGAATCTAGATTTGGGTGGGAACTCTACCGAGTTTGAGAAACTGGCAACAGATTCATTTTTTTTAAATTCTCTTCCACTCATATAAATCACATCTGCTACCTACATTTGCAAATCCTTGGCCCCACCTGCAAGTCCTGGAAGAGATTGCACTTAGGAGGAAGAGAACAACTAGAGAAGGCCTTTCCCCATCCTTGCTTGCCCTCCTAATTGGGCTAACCCACTCCTCTTTATAAAGAGAAATTCCTCCTAAGGAATGTAAATCTAATTCATATCCTAGCTCTTGACAAAGGGATCTTGAGATCTTTGGCTTGGTCAGATCTTTGGCTTGAGATCTTTGGCTTGGTCAACCAACATAGCATGCTGGTTGTCCCTGGAGGTACAAACGGGAAAAGATAAGAAGCAAGAGTGGAGCTCACCCATGAAGGTGTACCGAACAGTCGCCACCAAAACAAAATCTGAAAGTCTGCCTGGAGCCCATGTTGGCAGCCCTGTGCCAACATCCAAATTTGAACTGATCTCACTTCTTCAGCCCAGGTCAGTGCAGTCTGAGAAAAAATATGGAAAAAAGAGGGAAGAAAATGATAAGATGTACCCCCCTCTTCAAAAAAAGATACGTATATGCAGGCAAATGCACATACAAAATCCTTACAATTCTTCTGCTCATTGTTATTATTTCAAAATAATAAAACATGTGTGAAATATATCCAGAGAACCTTTAGAATCTACCCTGCCACCAAGAGGAGGTGCTCCAATGGTGAGACGGAACAAAAAAAAAAAAAAACAATTCCATTGAGCCCCTCCCACTTACAAATTACCTTTGGCTGCTTTTGCATATGCTATTTTGTGTAGCGTTCAAAACAAAACTGTGAAGTACTTCTATTTTATAGTGCAAAAACTGGAGCACAGAGAAGGTAAATGACTTACCAAGGGCATAGATTTAATAAGTGTCAGCTGCCAGGATTCAACACTAGGTCTCCCGTGTGGAAATCCCGGGTTTTTCACTCACACCTTCTGTGGTTGACAATCAGACGAGCCTCTCAGCTCCAGCAGCCTGGTTCTTAGACAGCCTCGACTTCTGACAGAGCGTGGGAGCTGGGAGGGGCCAGTGCCAAGGATTCAAAACTGTGTGAAATCAGAATTGAACAGGACTCACGGCATGTAGCAAAGGCAGGACCTCCGGACAGTTGTAAGGAGACACTTATGTCTGATTGTAAAACTCCTGTGATTTCTCATCTTCCCCACAACCTTTTTCCCTCTCCTCCACACACAGACCTTGTACCCACATTACTTCTCTGAACATAAAAGCCATTTTACCTCAAATTCAAAGAAATTGCTTTGCTCTTTCCCTTTTTTTAAAATCTCTTTCCACAACCCAATCAACTACTTAATTACTTTAGCTTAGCGAACTTTAGATGAGATTTCACTATCCATCTTCTTATATTTTTAGTATATTAAGATAAGTCAGTATGTATTTCCTCAGGTAAAGAGTGCACACTCTGTCTATAGATTAGAACATTTTGAATAACAAAAAATTCCTTCTGCTTTCATTATTCTTCCCATGAACAGAATTTTATTTATACCTGTTTAGAAATACTGATCACATAAAGTGCATATCCGTAGCATGCTATTCTGACACACTTTTTTGACTGGTCATATGGTCATTGTATTGAATTCATTGCACAAGAAAACAAGGTATTTTCTTTTAGCCAAAAAATAAATAAATAAATGAACAACAGAGTAAATTATTAAACTAGTTCTCATCCTCTTCAATATGCACAGTACAAAATTTCTTAGGGAATTGTGATAAAAGACATTTCACTAGAAAAGAAAATCCATAATTCATATGCCATCTCTCTGGTTAATTCTCAGATTGACCCTTCAGAGCAAAGTCTATAATCATTCTTCAGCATTTTCATCATCAAAAGTTTATCTTACTAATAAAAGTTATACATGTGTAACCCATCTCCCAACATTGTGAATTTTAACTAATTCTTGGGCTTTATTAGACATTTTGGGGATCCATTCTGAAGTGAACAGCTTCTCCCCACTCAGTCTGATCTCAGGTCCACCTTGCTCATAATTGCTTTTATCTCCAAAATTTATAAGGGCCGTAATAAAGCATTTAGTAAAGACATTGTCTTATTTGCCTCCATGGGTATCTGTCACAGTGCCTTGGAATGAACTGTGGAAGGAAGGGAGAGAACACATGGAAACTATAAACAAGTAGGTCCTTGCCCATGGAAGGGAGAAAAGAATTTAACTCTACCTTCCAACATTCTTCTGGCTGGTCTAAGAATCAAATTGACAGGAGACAGATTAACAGGGGAAAAAAATCAAAGTCTAATAACCTGGATACCTCCTGCACACAGGAGAGAGACCAAGGAAAATTGAGAAACTCACCAAAATGGCTAAAACCATCATCTTAAATATCACCTCCAGTTAAAGGCAAAAGAAGTTATTAGAGTTGGGAGTGCCTTCTCTGTTGGTCTACGGTTCTTCCTGATACTAAGGAAGACACCTTTACAAATGGAGATTTCTCTTGCATGTGTAAAGTCTCTTACTTCCTGTAACTTCCACTCAGTTCTCAGAGTTTCTCTTGCCTCTGCAGTTTCTTAAAAATAACCATCTTAGAATAGTCAATATGCCAAAGAGGCATATCTTGGGGTGGCAAAATTTGCTCCCTTACACCCACAAACAAAATTAAGCTTTAAATATAGATTTCCTGTACCAATGACTCAAGCCAATTTTGAAGAGTTCTCCCATTTCCATTGGGAAGGTACTTGGGAAAACAGAATCCTTTACATTTAGCTGAAAATTTACTTTATAATTTTGTTGTAAAATTATAAGTTTTCAAAAAATACTTGCTTATCAATATATTTTCACAAACACACAGACTCATATAGCATGTACTGAAATTCTTTGCAAAAGGAAACCATCCAGCTTTCTGACTAGATTATGTTCCATCCCTTTTTACGAAGCAGTTATTGTCATATGAGGGGGTTGATGATTATAAAAAGAATTATGTTTCTCTGGGTTTTAATAGAAAAATTTGCTTTTATGAAGAACATTTAAAAAATCTCTAGCAGTTTATTTCGTCCATTTCTAAAACCAAAATTCATTACCTTTTCTTGAAACATTTCACTGGGCATCACAACTTGTGTACAAATAGATCCCCCGAGGGCCCGCATTATCCTCAGTGACACCTATACTACACTGTCCCATAACTCAGGAGCCAGCCCAGTGAATCATGGTCAAATAACAGCAGAAGAAGGCGAAGTCTGAGAATATTCTGCTATTGACTAAAGAGGATAAGAATGTCCTGGCTGTATTTCCCCCGCTTCATTCTAGAATCATAATAATCTACAACTCATACCTACATCCATTCCATAGAGTGTAATTCCAATTCTATGATATCTTGTACAACACTATTTTATGCTGATAAAATACAGGTCTATCTACCTCATAGAAATTGGAATGGGAAGTAAAACAGTGAAATGATAAATATTCAATATATAGCAGAGAATGTTCTCTCTCTCTCCTGAAACAGTGAATCTTCTAGGTTACTTGTTCACAAATGTTTTGTCCCATGTCTGGAGATCTCTTCAGCAGATCATCTTCCCTACTGGTCCCTACTTGCCCGAACAGAAAGGACTCAGCAGAATAAATGGATCACAAATGAGATATCAAATGAAAAATATCAAGTCAATTAACAATTTCCAGAGAAGAAAATCACTAATTTTGATATACTAGAATATATAAGTGACTTGTCCAAGGTCCATAAGATACACTTATAGACTGTATTAGTTTCCCAAGACGGCCATAACAAATGACCACAAACATGGTGCTTAAAACACCACACCTGGGCACCTGGATGGCTCAGTAGGTTGAGCGCCGGATTCTTGATTTTGGCTCTTGTCATGATCTCATAGTTCGTGAGTTCTAGCCCTGCCTCGGGCTCTGCCCTGACAGCGTGGAGTCTGCTTGGGATTCTCTCTCTCCTCTCTCTCTCTGCCCTTCCCCCCCCCACACAAAAATAAATAAATAAACATTTTTTAAAAACCCAGAAATTTATTCTCTCACTGTCCAACAGCCAGATGTCCGAAATTAGTTTCACTGGGCTGAAATTAAGATGTTGGCAGGACCACATTCCCTCCAGAAGCTCTAGGAGACGATCCTGTCCTTGCCTCTTCAGGCTTCCGGTGGCTGCACCATCGCTTGACTTGTGGCCACATCACTCCTACCTCTGCCTTGGTGGTTGTGTGGTTTAACCCTCTTCTGTCTGTGTTTAAATGGCCCTCTGCCTCTCTCTTGTAAGGACATCTGTAATGGCCTTTAGGGACCTCTTGCATAACCCAAGGTAATCTCATCTCCAAATACTTAACTCAGTCAACATCTGCAAAGACACCTTTTTCACAATTACAGTTTCCAGGAATTAGGAGGGAGAAATCACTGAGGAAAGGCAGGGAGGACTTTCAGCTTACCACACAGGCCAAGACCACAGTTCAAGAATGTAAACGTAAGCCAAGAAAATGGTGAAAAGAAATGTGAGTTTCCCACAAGCCTCACACCACACCTTTCTCAAGTCATGATTGTGGAAAGTCAGCTGTTTGGAGAATGTGAGTCTCTCGGTCTCAGTCACAATGATGTTAATAGATTACCTGCCTTCGGGCCACCATTGACCAGTTGAGAAGCCGATTCCTTGCCACTTATCCAATAATAAAGATACATGTAATGAGGGGGCGATATTCTTACCTGGCCCTGAAGTAGGATAGAACATGTTCTCGGATTACCCTTCAATGCTTTCCCACAAAGCGTTTTAGTTTAAAATTTGCCTGGAGACCAACAATTTTTCTAAGTCATTCACAGAGTACTGTCACTGACAGAGTTACAAATAGGAAGGCAGAGTTTACTTCCAAAAATGTCTGGCGAGGCGCTGGGGAAGTGTCAGGTCAGCTCAGGTCACTGGTGCTTACCTTTTAGCTGCTAATGTGTGTAAATAATCGTTTGCTGGGGACCCAGCTGCTGCACTGGTGATGTGCGGGTGAAACTAAATGGGGTTTCTAGAGAATGAGAACGCAAACCGAATTGTAAGCAAAATTATTGAAACAAGCCAGCCCTCCGTTTGAAGCATCATAGACCAACCCAAGAAAAATGACTAATGGGTAACAATACACAGTCCTGACAGGAATCATAAGCTAGGAAGGAAGTTGCATGTAAAATAATAATAAAGAATATTACATTGGCACCAGGCCCTGCCAGAGACAAATGAAATCGGAGCAGATTCCCACCACCAGTCACTTACTCAACCCCTTTGAAAATGTCCCTGGCAGACAAAGAATGCTTTCACGCACACTCCCTTTCTGCTAGAAAGGAATGTTTTCTCTGGAATGTTTCCTAGCTGGAAAGGGCAGATAAGGGATGCCCCTCTGAAAAGGAGGCCCTGAGAGGCACCCTTCTGGCCAGTTCATCATCCTTCCTTGGGGAACCAAGGTGAGAAAACAGGCTCCTTTTATCTGCTACCTGTAGAGAAAATGATGCACTTTCCCCAAGATAACCACAGTTTGACAGCTTTTCATTTCTTCTCTTATAATGTCATACTTCTCTTTCCTATACATAGAAGATATGAACTCATTTTTAACTGCCCATGCAACTTAACATTATTTTTCCTCCCAAGTGATTCCTTTTCGTCAGAAGGTCATTTGAGGTCTTTCTGGAAGTTTAAGCCCAAAGGTCATTCATTGGTCACTAGTAAGCAATGAACCCCTGCCTGCCCAGCTCTGCATCCCTATCATCAGATTGTAAGCAAAACCCAGCCTCAAGCTCCTGGCACAGACACCAGCTGGCAGCAACTCACACACACCCCTGCAAAAGAAAGACAGGCAGCAAAACTCTAGGACAGGACAAGCGGTCCCTAGTCTCAGATGGCAGCTTATCTCAGCCCTGTTCTAATCACCTGCTTATTCCTCCTTGACTTTATTGGCCTATTAAGACAGCAGCTCTCAACCCTCAGTGCCCATGAGAAACATCTGGGGAACATCGATAAACATAATCGAAGTCCCAAACCCTCCCTCACGCACAGAGTGAATCAGCCTGAGGTGGGGCCCCCACAGCAGGACTTTTTTTTAATTCCCTAAGTGATTCTAATGTGCAAGCATGTTTGAGAATCATTGTTCTACCTGCTGGCTTCTGTTATTTTTGCCATCCATGTCTTCCCAGACTCACTTCCATATTTACCTACCCAGGCCCACCATATTTATCCAGTTTTCCCCATCTTTCTAGGGTCATTAAAACTCCCATTTTGCTGCTTGATGCCATGGTACTGTCTTAACTCTTCTCCAGACTTCACACATTGCCTGGCAAGACTTTCTTTCTGTTCTTTTCCAGGTCCTGGCTTCCCCTGGCTTGCCCCAATGGGACACCCACCAAGATCGCAAAAACACCTCAGCAAGAGTCTGCCTACCCACCGGCTGTTCCCTCCTTCACTTAAGCCTGTCCCAAATCTGACAAGTCACATAACTCTTTCCTCTTGGAACTCCATAACATTCAACACCTTGGTCCACATTTGAACCAAACGCCTTAGCATGGCTATGCCCTTACCTACCTATGCATTCAGAACTAACGCCATGTAGGGCCAAATAGCTTTTTTGTTGTGGGAGGCTATCCTGTATGTTATCAAGATGTTTAACAGCACCCTTGGTCTCTGCTCACCAGACGCCAGTAGCACCTTTTCCCCCAACTTGTGACAACCAAAAACTCTCCAAACATGGCCCAATGATCCTGGGGAGGTAAAGAATTACTCCATCCCCTGCCCCATTGAGAACCACTGCTCCACCTGTATGTCCAATCTCCCAAACTACTTCAGTCGAGTTGTTTTCTTCCACTATCTGGCATATATTTCTTCCCAGTATTAATTTTCACCCAGTTTACAATCTGTGATTCTGAAGCATCTTCCTCCCGAATTAAGAACCTTCAGCTTTGATTCACTTCCCAAATGATGCCAACCCCAAAGCAGCTAAGACAGATTCTCACATCCTGTGGTCATCCTTAACCCTCCTTTTGCAGATGACCGTTGGGAAGTTTCTGTGAAACACATTGCAGGATAGGGTTCAATCCATGCAGTTATTTGGAAATCTCCTTAAAGTCACTACTGTGGGGGAGACTGGCTGACTGTCAGTTGAGCATCCAACTCTTGATTTCGGCTCAGGTCATGATCTCATGGGTTCCTGAGATCGAGCCCCGAGTCAGGCTTTGCGCTCATGGTGTGGAGCCTGCTTACGATTCTCTCTCCCCTACCCTCTCTCTCTGCCCCTCCCCTGCTCACTCTCATTGTCTCTCTCTCTCCAAATAAATAAACTTAAAAAAAAATCACTTCCCTGATTTTTTCCATTAGATAGCTTTGTTGCATAAAGACTGGCCTTACGCTATATGCCCTGTAAACACTAAAATGCTAAATGAATTTATGTAATGGGAGTGTTAATAGAACATAAACCAGGACCTTTTTTTTCCTAGATTTTATTTTTAAGTACTCTCTACACCCAATTCAAAATAAAACCCTGAGATCAAGAGTTGCATGCTCCACCGACTGAGCCAGCCATGTGCCCCAGACGAGACCAGGACCTTTCTTAATATTGGAAATGCTAAATTAATTTTTGACTCTAAACACTCTTATCCTCTGAATAATTATTTATTCCTGCCTCTGACTTGTGGAATGGGGATTGTAATGTTCTTGAAAAGCCCTTTGAGATTCCACATTGGGCGGAATTTCGTTTCAATTCGAGTACCAACTCTCAATTACTTGAGCTAATGGAGAGGGACAAAGCACCAAAAATTGAATATTCACATAATACAAATATACGCTTATACTGAAACAAACGTGTATTCTCACATTTTCAGAAATTAAAAGGTTGCCAAAAGTTATTAGGCTGATGTTATTGCATGACTCATAACTCTTCCACTGAAGAATTGCAAATATGTTTGAGCATTATGTTACTGGCATAAGACAACCAGAAGAGCAACTTTCCATAGTTCTTCACTGTGATTAGAGGTGATTTCAATATCAACGTTGTTTTGATAGCTTTATATGAGAATTTTTGTCCTAAAATCAGGATTTATATAAGTTTATTCATTCAACTTTCCTATATATGAAAAGAATTCTTACCTTTTCATAGTTACATTTCATTCATTCCCACTACCCCAGGCAACTAACCCTGTCCTCCCACCATTTCCCCTTTCGACATGCAAGGGAAATTAACAAGTGCAAGGGCTTCCGGTTGCTTAGAGCAGTACATAGAGCACAGAGTTGTTGACTAGACAAGTATGTTTTTGTATCTGCAAACTGAAAAGTTATTTTTAACAAATATACTTCATTTTGCTTTAAAAAATATCATGGACATAGCTTGTAGGTTACTAAAATAAAAGCGTGATCATTGGGGTCTTTTTTTTCCTTTTTGGGAGGGGTGTGTGTTTTAAGCTTTTAGACTAAACCATTTTTGGTTTAACAGATGCACAGTGTTAATTACTAAGAAAGATAGAAGTGCCATAAAGCTTTATTAATAAAGTTTGTTTTAGCTATACATCTCTTATGAAGACTATGGCAAGTTCTTTAGAACATAAAATACCACCCAACTTACACAAAACTCCAAACTTTGGATTGAGGAAAACATTTCTACATTGTTTTTTCATACCATAACTGCAGACTCATTTTCTGAGAGACAAAGACTGAAGTGGATGGCGTTGATAATCACTACATATCTCCAAGATCCATGTCATTCACAGAATAGTTAACAATAATCCCCATTGCACTCTAGCCCTTGTTTTAAAACTTGTGGATAAGGAAATTGCATATCACAATTAAAAGAGTGAGTTTCCCATAGTTCGTCACTACAGCATGTGGCAATTTTAACTTCAACACTGTTAAAGAGTTGACTTCCTTCTCTTTCTTCTTTCTTAGCTAGTGACCACTTTTGTTTAATTTGCTGTAACTAAATAAGAGTCAATACCAGCCTCTTAACTAGGAAGTCACTAGCAGATTTATCAATTATGTCATAAAGTAGAGTGGATCAAAGATACATGTCAAAGGATTCAAGCCCCAAAGACTCTCTTCATGTGTTAGATACAGAAGCTAAAACAATGCATTGATTTGTCTTACTTTTCCCCAAATTGACTCAAACCTAGAATTAAACTATATGATGATAACATGAAACTTTATGGAGAATTCTTCTAAGATACTGGGAGAGGGAGACTATACATGCCAGCAAAGAAATAAGGCAACAATATAATAAAGTTTCACTGTTATTTGTCATAGTTTAGGCTGCTGTAACAAAAACACCATGAACTGGGGGGTTAAACAACAAACATTTACTTCTCACAGTTCTGGAGGTTGGGAAGTCCAAGATCAAGGCACTGGCAGATTTAGTGTCTAGTGAGAGGCCACTTTCTGGTTCACAGACAGCCAGCTTCTAGTTGTGTCTTCACATGGTGGAAAAGGTTGGAGTACAAGGTTGGAGTATCTGGGTGGCTCAGTTGGGGAAGCATCTGACTCTTAATTTCGGCTCAGGTCATGATCTCATGGTTTGTGAGTTCGAGCCCCATGTTGGGCTCTGTGCTGACAGTGCAGAGCCTGCTTGGGATTCTCTCTCCCTCCCTGTCTCTCTCCCCATCTCTCTCTCTCAAAAATAAATAAATAACCTTAAAAAAAACCAACCAACAAACAAGGTTGCCCTCTTGGGTCTCTTGTATAAGGTCACCAGTCCCATTCTTGAGGGCAACGCCCTCATGAACTATTCACCTCCCAAAGGCTCCACCTCTAAATACCATAACATTGGGGGATAGGATTTCAACATACAAATTTTGGGAGGACACAAACATCCAGTCTATAGCACTGTTGTTGTTTCTTACTTATATTTTAAATGTAACACTCCCAGATGGAGCAGGCAATACTTTGACTCGTGGAAAGTACTAACACTTAGAACACACATAGTTCTGAGCAGAAAGAAAAACAACAGCCCCACTACTGTAAGGTCAGAACATCATGGCACAGACCATTTATTTTTTTAAAAGTCCTTGCAACTGTCATTTTTAAAACCCACAACCCTCATCAGAACATTTGGAATAGTATACTCACTCCTGTGTTCCAGGGAGGTCAAATTTCCTTCCTACATCTCTTAAGAGGCACCTCTTGAAACTTTCCAGTTAAGATTTTCAAAACTTTGTAATAAATAACAGCCCTGGATGAAGGCCTATAATATGGCTCTCAGTGAACTTGACTTTCATCATAAAATGGAAACATTTGTAAGATTCTGGGGTTTGAAGCAGCTGCCATCTAATAACTATTCAGAAAAAAATACCCAAATTAGTTTAGCTCTTATTGTAATTTCTGTGATCTTCAAGTCAGATAGAAGGATACTCATTTCTATGTATTTATTTATGAAACTACGGTTATAATTTCTCAAAAAATATATATGCATAAAGAGGGACTAATGATTCTTAGCATGTTACCAAAAAAAGTAAAAGGTAAATTTTAAGCTAGTTCTTTTTCTCCCTAATACATAAAAAAAAGAATGAATTAACATGAGCATTCATTTCAACAAACTTTTACTGATGATTTATTATGTGCTGGGTACTGTGTTGAACCCTGAGGCAAATATAAAGAAATAAAGGATCGCCACCCTTGCCCCTTAAATGGGAAAATCAATGTCAAGGAGGAGTAAAAATTAAACCCACACCATAAAGCAGAAGCAAGCAGCCTAAGTCACCAGGGAGCCTAAACTCAGGGTCAATTTCCTTCACATTCCCTTCCTCTAAACTGTGTGGTTTCATTCTATGCTTTTCAAAGAAGACAGATAAAGGCTGAACAAGAAGATACTTCTATTGCCCCTTTTCTTCTAAATACAGAAATTAGGGCTTGCTCTAACCTTAGATTCTTTCCCTCACCCACCTGGAAAGTAATAGAATGGAGAAAGAAAATGAATTAAGGAGGAACAATTTATAACTAACTTGGGAAATGTTGTCTGTTACTGTAACAAAAGGGAAGTCCAAATAACTAATTTTAGAATGTGTCATTACTGTGCTTCATCTTTTTTTTCTTGTTCTATGCTTTTATTTGCATTGCAGTTTTGCATATAAATGAATAAAAAGACAACACATATTCATTCAAGTTGTAAATAGTCATCATTTCTCCGTTATTAATAAAAAGCAACAGTCACACAAAGTTATAACAACTAAAAGTGCTTAGTCCTCTCCTCCTCTACCCATGTCAAAGCAAGTCCAAGGGAACGGGACTCCCACTGGATCCAGGATGCCCCTCATCTCAGCTCCCTTCAGTGCCCAAGGTTAACACCACCCACCTTGGGCCTCCTCTCCTCCCTCCCACACTACCTTCTACTTAGCAATCCTGTGCTTCATCTTTTTCACTTAGGAAAAATAGGGAGGGGTGGGGATCATTCTTAGTAGCTATAAATGTATTTAAAAGAATCGTTGGGGGGCGCCTGGGTGGCTCAGTTGGTTCAACAGCTGACTTCGGCCCAGGTCATGATTTCACAGTTTGTGAGTTCAAGCCTCACATCAGGCTCTGTGCCGACAGCTCAGAGCCTAGAGCCTAGAGCCTGCTTTGGATTCTGTGTCTCCCTCTCTGCCCCTCCCTTCTCATGCTCTGTCTCTCTCTCAAATATAAATAAACTTTGAAAAATCTTTAAAAAAAAAAAAAAAAGAATTGTGGGGAGGGGGGGAAGGTCATGTTCCTAAAATGCCAAACGTGCAAAGGGTATAAGGCTGGTAAATTCTCTGTGATGTCTGGTGGTGTCAGAAGCAAAGGCCCTTCACCTGGCCAGTCTACCATTTTGCTCTCCGCTGCTGCCGGTAAAGAAAACATACCTCAAAGGAGATTGTTTTGTCTCAAATATGTCAGAGGCTCAATCAACGATTGTTGAAGCTGAAAGTATGCAATGGTGTTTCAGAGTTCTTGATATACACTAATAGGTGCTCAATTCAGTGCCTACTAAACAAATAATGTATTAGGTCCCTCTAAAGACTCCATAATGCCTCCTGATTCTCAGATCTAGAGATTAACAGAAGAGTTCCTCATTCAAACATGGTGCTCCCAATATAATTGCAAGCAAATCTCATATAAAACTGTGGAGCCTGAGAGGTTCAGTGGAGAAGGTGAACAAAACCTTCCCCAGCCTTGTAGCTGGGTGCTCCGCAAGTGGCTTAATGTACATACACCTTACCCCGTACACAGCTGCCTAACTGCCTTCTGACTCCCTATGCCCACCAAACCACCCCCACGGAGCTCCCAGTGGTCTTTGAAAAAGTAGAGTTGGGGCGCCTGGGTGGCTCAGTCGGTTAAGTGTCCGACCCTTGACTTTGACTCAGGTTGGCCTTTGCACTGACAGCACGGAGCCTGCTTGGGATTCTCTCTCCCTCTCTCTGCCACTCCCCAGCTCACGCTCACTTTCTCGCTCTCTCTCTCTCTCTTTCAAAATAAACTTCTTAAAAAATTATTTAGGGGCGCCTGGGTGGCACAGTCAGTTGAGCATCCGACTTCGGCTTGGGTCGTGATCTCGTAGTCCGTGGGTTCGAGCCCCGTGTCGGGCTCTGTGCTGACAGCTCAGAGCCTGGGTCCTGTTTCAGATTCTGTGTCTCCCTCTCTCTCTCTGCCCCTCCCCTGTTCATGTTCTGTCTCTGTCTCAAAAATAAACATTAAAAAAAATTTTTTTTTAAATTACTTAAAGATGTAATTATTTTTTATTATTACACACCTCGCTTAAAATTCTTCAGTAAACCCTAAGAATTAACTATCTGCATCTTTTCACACAGAAGAGAGTCATCTGATCCGACTCTTGCTGCCTCTCCAGCTATTTCATTGATTGGCTGGTTGGCTGGTGTTCTGTTTGTTGGGGTGGGAGAGGGCTTTTCTTTTCCCCATGAGGTTCTGGTTCTCACTGTGTCCAGGTCTTTCCCTATGAAGCTGGCCTGTGCTTGGAAGGCCCCTCCCCTTCCTCTTCTTTACCTTTAAGCTTCAGTTTTGGCATTTCCTCGGAAGCCTAAGGCTGAGTTAGGCATCCCCCTTTCTTTCTCCAGCAATTACTCAGACTATCTTAGCACTGCACTCCCAAGTTATTTCGTTATGATTTAGCAACCATCTAATCCTCAGTGCTTACTCATTCTGGCACATTACTCATCAGATTGGCACAGTCTGGCACATAGTAGGTACTCAAGAGATTCTGAATGAATGAATGAATGAATGCTGAATGGCTAACATGGGAAAGTGTTGCAGCAGTCAAGTTAAGAATTAACAGCCTAGGGGCACCTGGGTGGCTCAGTCGGTTAAGCACCCGACTCTTGATTTCAGCTCAGGTTATGATCTCATGAACCATGAGGCTCCCACATCAGGCTCTATGCTGACAACATAGAGTCTGCTTGGGATTCTCCCTCTCTCTCTCTCTCTCTCTCTCTCTCTCTGCCCCTCCCCCACTCATTATGTTCTCTGTGTCTCTGTCAAGTAACATAAGGAAAAAAAAAAAAAGAATTAATGGCCTAAAGTGACCTCTATGCCTCCTTTCTACCTAGCCCCATAGGCCACTCTTAGGGGTATCTGTGATTAGAAAGAGAGGTGCATTCTGGCCCTAAAGAGACATTGACCTTGAAACTTCTTATGTGTACAGAATAAAGCTGAGAACATAAGAGTTTAACATTTTCTCTAAACTATTCATCAAGAAACAAGCCCACGATATATCAGCAGAAGTTCTCAACCCCTCCACCAAGTTGTTAATGACAGAGGAGGGTGAACTGTCCCTAAGATCCTACAAGTTAAGAATGTCTTTAATGTTTAGGGTTTTGTCTTTGAAATTCTCAGATATTTATCATTCTTTCCATAAAATGAAACAGATGTTTGTCAATTACCTGCCAGTTAAGTGTCTTAATTTCCCAACTCATATATACACATTTCAGTTAGTCAAACTGATATTCCAGGAACACACTTCATATTTATTCTATAGCTTCCTATCCTTTTTCAACTTCCCCCTAAAGAATACATTATAGCTCCTCTTTCTATACTATGTTCCTAAAACCCAAGTGTCAGCCATATTCATTGACGGAGAAAACAAAAACAACCCAGAACAAAATGGAGTAAGGATATAGAAAAAAACTGGGGGAGAAGAGGCTTGTCCTGAATATGAAAGCCACATAAAACTTTATACGTGTGTATCTAAGGATTCTAGAGTTACTTCATCTATCACCATCCCCATTCCCTTGAGAGTTTCCAGTGAGCCCTACTATTTCCGTAGCCACTACAGAAGAAAACAGTACTTGCGGGAGATTTGTCTCTTGGTATCACCTCATACAAAACAGACTGATATGTTTGCGTAGATGCGAAAAGACACTCAATACAGCACTCTTTGGAACAGAAACAAAAAAAAGCCCTGAAAACCTAAATGCCCATCAAGAAAGGACAGGTAAAATAAACGAGTGCACATCTAGACAATGACCCATCGTGCACAATATCACGTAGCCATCAAATAAAGTGAGGTAGATCGTTGCTACATGTTCACTCATGCACTGCAGGAGCTCTAGAATGTGTGGCTAAAAGAAGAAAGGAGGGCACAGGACAGGTATTAATTCCTACTGAATGGAGAAAGGGGAGGAATATATGTATATTTATATATGCACAGAATGTCTCTGTAAAGACACACCAGTGGTTTCCCATGGGGAGAAACAAGTGTTACTGGAGGAGGGAGATTTACGTGTTCCTTCATATGAAAATTGCATTGTTTAGATTTTTCTCAAACTTTTCAAAAAACAAACTGTATATGTATAAATACACACTTTCAGAACAAAAGCTATCTGGAGGAAGCACAAGCAAAAGCAGAGAGGAAGGGCGAAGCCCGGCTCGCTCTCGACACACCACTTCTGGCTTCCGGTGCCACAGCCCAGAGCAGGCTGGCATCACCTCCTTCAGCGTGGGTGATTTCTCAGTCTGGAAGGCGCTGTGCTCTCCTTCCAGAGGAGGGACACCAACGATGGAGGGGATTCTGGAAAGAGACCCTATAATAAAAATGCAGATCTTCTCCCAACATCCTTTAGTTTCATCTTCATGAATAATACTTTTAATTCAGGCGTATCTCAAAGCTTCATTTTTCCCTACAAACTTTAAAAGGTCATCTCTACCTACATTCCCCACATTCAAAACAATTTGCATATGCTGCTAAGACTGAGATCAAAGCAAACGTGAAGGACTTTTCCTCCACATCAAGTACCAAACCACCTTCACAATAGGCATTCTTGACAATAAACTCTGGAGAAAGAGCCTGGTAACTCCTGGCCGAACTGGCCAATTCCACAGTGAGAAGTTCTTCTGATGGCATAATGCTCATCACCAGCCCTACACCAACTTGGGAAGCATTCCCAGTACTCAGAGAACCCCTTAAATGAGATCAGACCAGTGTTCAAGCCAATCCATACCCAGAAGCCAAAAGGAATAATTAAAGGAGTGAATGTTTTATTCTTTAGTGTTTAATAGAATACATAACAAGTCACATAATCAATGATTCATTACTTCACACACAGGGAGGAAAACAGTTATCGAGTATGTCTATTATACAACTGGTTGTGAACAGGGAGAACAAGAATCTCTGGGGTGTTTAGACAGTTGAAGAAACTCTCGCTTAAAAAGTTTGGGCATATCTGAAGTGTCTTTTTTAAAACAGAGAGGGATTTTTTTTTTTTTGGCTTTCTGTTTCATTAGAAAAGTCTGATAATTGTTACGATTTTTTTTCCCTTTCTCCTTCTATTTTGAGAAAATGGCTCAATGGTATATATCACTTAGCATATAATGTTTTCAACAAGTGCATAATCCCAGAGAGCTCTGTGGGAATCTTATACTGTTCAGCAGATACAAGTTTTTCATGTGTGGAAAAATTTAGTAACATACAATTTATGTCTTCACAATTAACATCCACAATGGACATCTTAAACTTTTGTCATTAAATGTCACGAATGATGTTTGAGTGGTCATAAATGAATTGTCATCCTTTGTACTCAATAGCAAAATTCACCTGCCTATAGTCACAAAGACAGTTGTATAACAGTTTACAATTAATGTTCACATACTTCAAAACACATTTAAAATACAAAAAAAAAAAAACTTGTGGGGAAAAAAACCCCCACAAAATGTATAAGGTGACATGAATTCTTGGTCAGCTATTTATCTTTCTACCACACAAGATTATAGTCTAATGTAGATGTTCTGCTTGGATTTTTTTCCATCTAAGTTTCAAGGGCCCCAGTAGAGATTCTAAATCTTCAAACATCAATACTTTTAGATTTTTGTTATCCAAAATTATAAAAAGGAAAATTAATTTCAATATAACTTGTTTCTGGCTCTAAGAAACCTGATTTCAGGTACTATAGCCACTGAATACACAAGAGTATTTTATTTATTCTCAAGAGACAGACTTAAGTCATCTAAGAAAACTAATTCAGTTTTTAAATGAGTTATAGTAAGGAAAAAACAAACAAACAAACAAAAATACCAAAGGATTTACTCTGCTAGGTTTACAATAAAAAATATTCAGTTTATTATTTTAGAAATTTAAGTTGAGTACTTATGATTGAGACTATAAAAGAAATTCTTACAGAATTCAACCCCTCCAGTCAATGCTTTTCTAAATACTTGCACTATACTTTAGCATGTTTCATGTGGAGTACAAAAATGTTTTGAATATTAGATTAGAACTTACCATAATTTAAAAAGTAAAAAATTATCAAAGCTTCACCTTACATGGCTTCAATGTAATAACATTCCATGGAAAATTCCAATAAAAATTGGAATATGTTATGAGCATTGCCAGTCGCCCATTTTGTCTGAGAATTCAGATTATACGTTTCCTCAGAGAAGCAACAGGCCCCATATATGGATCTGTTTGAAAGAGAAGACAGTTTTGGCTAGTATCACAAATTATCACTTTTCTATCAATGCAAAAAAAAAAAAAAAA
This sequence comes from Panthera tigris, assembly GCF_018350195.1. NCBI lineage: Eukaryota > Metazoa > Chordata > Mammalia > Carnivora > Felidae > Panthera > Panthera tigris. Next base: position 50,519,762 of record NC_056660.1, read on the forward strand.
AGAAGAAGAAGAAGAAGAAACACAAAAATAAAAACAATAATGAAAAGGAAAAAAATTTCTAGGTCTCACATCTTCAAGGAATATTTTCCACAACCTACAGTTTGAAAAATTGGACTGAATATGGTCTGAATATGGTTCATGGTCTACATGTATTAAAAATAGACAACTTCTTAAACATCTGGTGCAAAAGCATTGAACGTGGTACCTGTTTTTTTTAACTACCACTGTCAACAATTCTTTTTTTAATTAAATTTGTTGTTAAATCTCATGTCACTCACTTGTGAACCAAATGGTAATTAAAGCTATGACATATGTAAATGCATGCTACACTGAGGCAGGTTAATGAAGTCATCATTATCTAAATAATTTATGACATTCTCTCAGGTTATGTGAATGGTGTCTTTGGAGGGCTTACTCGAATGGACCCTCAATATCCCATCCAAGCTTAGAGGTAACAACCAAAACTCCAGTCCACTTTGTAGACCACTAAGGGTCCTTCAGTGGCCCACAGGACATGGAGAAGAAGGAAACCAAAAGTGCCCATGAGAAGTCATCTTGCCACAGTTATTATGACCTACCCAGTGTAGAATGATTTCCTACCCAGCCTTTACTTTGGGCTAAAAGTAGAATATTGTCATTTTTCAACTGCCAACTTTAGAGGGCATAGTCATCCCTAGAAAAAGAAGTCAGTTTGTGGTGTCTAACCATTTAGAATTCCCAGTCTTTCAAACAATGAAAAGGGCAGGGTGAGCATCGCAGGGCAGCCGGAATGTGTGGGGAAAGTAAGATTTGTATGTGCAAAAAAGTGAAATCGTTCAACTCAAAGTTTTATCAGATACAATTCATAAGACTTAAGGGGCACAAACAAAACTTTAGTACTTTCCTGTGATTCCCGGAGTTGTGCAGATTCAACAAGGAAAATCAGACTCTTAGAGTCTTGCCATCTGTCAGTGGTTTTGATCTGTCCTAAGATGTCCTCAGTTACGTGTTTTTTGCTGTACAGTCTAAGAGAACACCATATAGGGTGGAGAAATCTCTGTGACACTCTTTTGTCCAGAAAGCGACCTTACTAAATCATTTCAGGATGGAAACAGATAAGTTCTGTTGCATTACCAATCTGAGAACACACCCAACGTTTAAGCAAACACAACTTCCTGGATTTCTGCTTCCATTTCCCTTACAATTTATGAGATTTGTAAATAAAACTAACTTTACCTTTCTAAAATTGTAACACCAATGTAAAGACCTCAAATCTTTCTCTTTACCAGTTAAAAAAAAGAATTTGTGGGTTAAAAATACAGGTACATTGATTTTAAGAGGACAGTTAACATACTATTGGTACATAACTAATATCCAAGCAAAAACAGTATGGAGTAAACTCAGTTTTATAAGTATTTTTTCCTGGACCCAATGTCCCCATAGATAAGAACATAAGAAATTCATTAAAGCATGTTGCTTTAGTATATACACCATCTGATGCACATTACTGGGGGTAAATATAGGAAATTTTTTAGCATTAGTAAATGAATTAAAAAACTAAATGATTCGTGTAAAATGTTTATATATGGTATATAAAGATTGGATCACATGAGTCTAAGAAAAAAACTGTTCCAATTCTTAATATCTATTATGGACGTAGTAAGATACAGTACAAGATTCATTTTTAAAAAGAAGAAAAAATAGCACTAATTTGAACACTGAAAACGACTCTTACAAAATCTTTGAAAAAACACTTTAGAGAAAACTGCTAAAACAAATGAAAAGGAAAAGGCTTCTCTGTCATCACAGAATATCCAAAGGAGCCTCACAGCATGAAAGACAAGGATTCACTTCCCTTCACCTATGGTGTAGACAGGATATGCAGTGGGAATTTATTCCTCATTAGAGTAAAGGTGTAAGGCAACCGGGTCTCCTTCTGTTTCTCTTGCATTTACCTAAAACACTATTTTATTGCTCAACCCACTTGTGATTACTTTTTTGCCTCCGTTTAAAAACATTTCATTGTATAGCTATCTACAGATGGGCAGCCCTTGGTGCTTCTTTTTCTCTGCAGCTGGCACTCAAAAAGATTCCACCTTAATATCAAACAATCTGTAGGTGAGAAGTGGCATTTTCAGGTTCTCAGTTTGCCCAGGAGTCATCACTGGCTAGGCTTGAAGAAAATAAGAATTTTTAAGAAGAGATCTTAAGTTTAAGTAACCAAAATCAAACTTAGTTTGCTCATTAATAGATTGTAAAATCAAGATTTATAGCCAACGAGAAAATAAAGTTCAAAAAAATCTAAACTAAAGTTCAAAAACTACTGGGTTACTCTTTGGTTAGGTTATATAAGTATCAATAACTTCTAAGTTTAGGACTCAAAACAGTTCAATAAACTGCTAGATAAGAGTAGATCTGTTATTAATCTTTACAAAATGCTTTGCACATTTTTGTGTACTACTTCTTAAATGTACGTGTACTCAAACGGATGGCACAAACTTCCAACTTTCAAATAATAAGTGAGTGTGTCTGCTCCTCCCTTCCCACCCCTTCACCCCTCCTTCCTCCCTCCCCATCCCTCCCCCCAAGTCTTAAGAGCTAAGGTCCTACTGCCATTCACTGCAAGAATACGGGCTCTCCTAATACCCACGGCGTGCATTACTACCCAGCTCCGTTTACAGTCACTGCCAGGTGACTTCGCACAGTGCTCGGCGACCTGGGCTGTCTCGCCCTTGTCAGCGTCAACACGCTTTCTCCCTCTTGCCAATAATGGCGGCCATGTCAACCAGTCGAACTAAGGGCTTCCGGCGGTGAGCCAAGGAGAAAGGATGCCTCCTCAGGCAGGAGGGTAACTTTCTACAAGTTTAAGCCACAGGCAAAGACCTTTCATTGTGCACGGAAAAGATACAGTCCTTCATTGTGCCAGCACTAGATTCTTTTCCTACGTCACATATAACTTCTCAAAACTTTATTCATTTGTTGTCACTGAACCGCCTCCAAGGGATCCTCATTCCAGGTCCGGAGTCTTCCATCCAGCCCTCTAAAACTCTATCTTTAAAGAAGGTCTAAAAGGCTATACATAATGACCTTTTAAAACACTAACTAGTCCCAATGTTATCAATCTGATCTCTTAAACCGCGAATGGGTCGAAGGGGCTTGGGATTTCAAGGAATCTTCTACACACTGGACAGAGTCCAATCAGGTTCTGAACAATTCGATCATCACCAGGTACTTGGTGACTTTGTGGCCACACTGTCCCACTAGTTGCAGACTGAAGGACAATCCAGGGGAGGGGTGGTTTGAGTCAGGGGGCAGAGGAAGCACTGGAGGGGGTACACCTGGGCTCTCTCTCGGTTAGCGGGGTCCAAAAAAGACGAAGAAGCCGAGAGGATTTGCGGCTGCAGGTTCTCAAGTAGGGGGTGAGTCGGTCTGGCCCAGCTACTAAAGGTGGGAGACAGGGGAACGGGAGGGCGTGGGGTAGGAGGGGAGATCGAGAATCCTCTCCTCGGCAGGAAGGAGGGGGGATGGGCGCGCTGAAGTCGCGAGGGGATCTGGGGAGCTCACTCCCTGCAGAAGACGTACTCCGTGTAGCTGGTCCAGATCTTGTCCTCGCTCTGGTCGGTGCTGCTGGCGAAGGCGCAGGTGCCCGTGGAACTGCACGCCACCATGTGGAAGCCCGACTCGGACAGCTTGTCGAAGGCCTGCTCTAGGAAGTTGAACTTGAGGTAATAGCGCGAGGTGTAGCGCTCGGGAGGACGGTCCGGGTCCCGGCTCTCATTCAGGGTGTCGCCGAACACTTCCTTGGCCAGCGACGTCTTGCCGCACACGGTGATGCGTGCCACTCGCCGGAACTTGGCGTCCGCCTGCGCATCGCGCCCGATAGTGTAGGAGCCGCGGTAGCCGATGGTGATGTAGCCGGAGCGCCGGCTGCCGTCCAACGACTGGGACGGCGTGAGCAGCGGGCCCGCCGCACCCCCGGACGGACTGCGGCTAGCCAGCTCCAGAGTGGGCGACGGCGCCCCGGCCGATGAGCCCTCCTGCTGCTCAGGCTCCGCGTAGCTGAGCGGCAGCAGCTCGTCGCCCAGCGAGCCCTCCTTCTGCACCCCGCGCCGCGAGTGCGGCGGCGGCGGCCCGGGGCCAGGCTGCTGAGGCGCCCCGAGGCGGCGCACGAGCTCGGGCAGCTCGAAGTACTCGGCCTCGCGCTGCAGCCGGCTGCGCTCGGGGAAGTAGTCGGGCAGCACTAGCTGCAAGTCCCGCAGGTAATCCAGGATGTAGCGGAAGAGGAAGCCGTCTCGGTCCAGAAAGAAGCGGCCTTTGCTGTCCCGGGCCAGCTCCTGCGGCTGCTGCTGCGTGAACATGCGCCAGAGCAGCGAGTCGGGCACCGACACCACGGTGCAGCGCCGGGTCACATACACCTGGCCCCCCACGTTCAGCTCCACGATATCGGGGAAGAGCGGCGGCTCCGCCGAGGACGACGAGGAGCCGCTGCCACCGCCGCCGCCGCCCCCGTTGGGTAATCCACGTGTGCTGTCCGCCAGAGCCATGGCGAAGAGGTGACTGGTCTGGGGTTGTGGCAGGTAGCGGGGCCGCGCGCAGAAGCTGCAATCGCCTTTCCCGGACGCTGGCTCAGCCCTGCGCCCCAGACGCCGCCGCCGCCGCCGTGAACCGCACGGAGCCGAGCGGTGCAAGCGCGCTGCTCTGCGCCCCGGAGAGCCGCGGTGCGCTCCGCCCGCCTCACTCGCGCGCTCCAGGCGAGTGCCGGGTCTCGGCCCGCGCGCGGCTTAAGTAGAGCCGCCCGCTCAGGCGCCGCGGCGCGCAGGAGGCGTGGGCGGCTGCGGAGCGGCGGAGCCTTGCTCCCCGGGCGGGAGAGGGTGGAGGGGGACGGCGGAGTGGGGAATCGATTTGCATCCTAAACGCTGACGCCGCGCCCGGCTGCTGGCTCCACCCCGGCTCGCGCGCGTCGGGGACGACCCGACTACACCCCTCGCCCCCCTTCCACCTCGCCAGGCGCGCGCTCGAACCCCGCCCCGCTCCCGCCCAACTTTCTTCCCCCTCCGAAGCGGACAGAGCCGGGACGGGCAGCTTCGGAAGACCAGCCTCCTTTGGAGGGGCAGTCATGGCGCCCTCTCCCCTTCTAACCCCGTCTGGGAGGAGGACGTAAACTTTCCGGCTCCCCCCGCCCGGGCAGTAGAAGTGCGTGGCCGCCTCCAGAACTGGCCGCTTTGAACACTGGAGGTGTGGCGCTGCCCTAGTCGGTCGTCGTGTTGCTGAAAGTTCGCAAGACATACAAAACACCTGGAGGGTCCAAGAGGACTCCCCAGTTCGGAGGCGGCCAGATGCTGTTGACCTTAACTAGTAGCCACGAAAAAGGCCGAGAAACCGAAAAAAAACCTCAGTATCCGGCCATAGAACTTGTCACCGATAGTTTCTTTTACGGGTGAAGAGGCAAACTCATTGGTTGAGAGACCTGAAAGTAGGAGGAAATGTGCTGCAGTGGCGACGGAGAACTTGGATGCACTAAAAGAGTGACTTCGTGGCGCGTTCCCAGGAACGTGGAGGACGCGGCCTCCTCGCATAGCGCCTTTGAGGCCAAGCTGCCAGCGATACCGTGAGGCCGAAGTAACCGCCCCGCCTCCCTTTCAACGTTAGGTGAACGCGCTATAAAACAATAATTTGGAAAAGCCACTTTTCAGCCGCTGCGTGTTTATGCTCCCAAAAGTCCAGGTCTCTGTGGTCTCCCGCGCACCTTGGTCATCCCAGGCTGTTCTCTCCAGGTTCCGTCCTGTCTCAGCGCCTTTGTACTTTTGAAAGCCCTTCTAGGTCCCACGTGGTGCTGTAATTCCTCCCTTCATATTGCATTCATCTGGCACCACGCAGCCCAGAAAACTTCCCCACTACCACCCCCAAGCCTTCTGTGGCTTCCCAGGCCAGTGTGAGCTCTCTGGATTGCGCCCTCCACGTGCCCCCCTAACAAAGACCAATACATGCTGAAATTTCACATTTGTGAGTGATTATCTGATCCTGGCTTGGGTAAATAAAGAGAGGGTGGTGAAGAAGGTTAAGAAATCACCACGTGGGGCGCCTGTATGGCTCAGTCAGTTGAGCGTGGAACTTAAGCTCAGGTCATGATCTCACCGTGTGTGAGTTCGAGCCCCCATCAGTCTCTCTGCTGTCAGCCAGGGCCCACTTGGGATCCTCTCCCCCTCTTGCACCTCCCCTGCTCATGCTCTCTGTCTTTCAAAAGTCAAAAGAAAAAGAAACCACCACATCAATGAATATTTGTTTTGCCTGGGCCATACATTGCAGAATGCAAAGTGAAGTAAGATCCAAAGTGCTTTCTTTGTAGCCCACTAGGCAGAGGCAGAAGTCTGAGCAGTAGTCAGATCAGTTTGAAGAACAGATCCTCAATCAGGATAAATAGGCAGAGACCTTTGTTCTTGGCAATGTATTACACTTCTGTGTAACTGCCCAATGAGCTTCACAGTCTCCTCAAGGATAAATGTCATTTTTACTTTGGAATGTTTATGTCTGCTGAACAATTATCTCATTCATGTCAGAACGCTGAAATATAATCAAGCCCCAGACCAGCTCACTTAATTGCAAGTACAGATTTTGATACTGAATATATTTGACCACTCTTTTTGTCTGTTTGTTCTTTGGGAGAAATAATAAATGACACAAAAGTTCCCAGTTTTGCAATGCTGAATTTCTAGGCAGTGATGCTACTATTTGGTATATCAGTGTCACAAACCTGACAAAACCAGTCTCTTCTATAAATCCAAGAAAAGCCTTCTTGCCGTATGTAGTTTTATATCATTACTTTGTTCATGGTACCAGCAAATCCTTTCAGTTCTGCCTTCAAAATACTTCCTGACAATTAACATGCTTCACCACCTCCCTGCCACCACCCTGGACCAAGCCACCCATCATCTCTTACTGGATTATTGCATCAGTCTTCTAACTGCATCCACCTTTGCCCCCTCCAATCTTTTATCACCTCAACAAAGAGACGGATCCTATTATAACCTAAGTCAAATCACGTCGCTCAGCTCAAAGCCTCCCAGTGGCTTCCCATTTCACAAAAGAGTAAAAACCAAACTCCTTTTATTCACAAGACTTCACAAGATTCTACAGGATTGGAGCTGCCCCACCCGCGCCCCTCCACCTATCTGCTGCCACTTACCCAGGAGATTGCTGGCTTGAGCCACCTTAGCCCCCACTACTGTTTTCTCCAAACCTTTGCACTTCCTATCCCCTTTTTCCCTTTGCTAAAATACTAACCCCCCCCCTTATCTTCCTCACCTTCTTCTGGTGACCTTGACCACTTTATTTAATATAGCACAGCCCCACCCAAGCAGCTTCCCCTTCTCTACTTTGTTTTCTATTTCCCTGCATTGGAATGTAAACTCCAAGAGCTCAGGGAACTTGTCTGCTTGATTCGTTGCTACATCCCCAGTGCCTAGAACAGTCATGGTGTACAATAGGCGTTCCATAAGTATCTGTTGCTCACTCACTTATTCCACCAATATCAAATGGCTACTACTATGTTCCAGGCAGTGTGTTAGAAAATAATCTCTGCCTTCTTGGAGCTCACAGTCTTGTGAGGAAGACAGATAATAAATATATAGGTACGTAAGTCCGCTTTAGGTAGAGATAAATGCCATGAAGTAAATAGAATTGTGAAATGAGACAGAGGGACCGAGCGTGGGGATACCACTTTATATAGACTGGCTGGAGGGCCTCTCCGTGAAAGTGACATATGAGCTGAATAACAGGAAAGAGAACCATTCTCTACCAGCTGTCATAACCTGTTCACCCACCACAAGCTAGTCCACTGCAGGAAGCCATTGGTATTTCCTTATAGAAGTCTAGGTTGGACATTCATCATAATGAATGAAACAGGTGATATGAAACTGAAGGAATAATTTTCTGGTCAATTTGGTATGTTCTTTTTCTTGTCTATTCACTGGTGTCACAAATTCAAGAGGAACTGTAATTGGGGAACTTCAGTGTTGGGACTTAGGGCCTGATGTTTGTGGGGGAAGGGAGGGCCATAACTCCGGCTTCTTCTGTATGTTAAATATGCATAAGGTAAGGGAGGAGTCCGGAAATTGCCAGCCCTGTGTCTAGTCTCAGTTCAGTTTCTAGTGATGGATAAATTGATCATTGTTCCTTTGCAAGTGACCCTGTACTTTTCTAAATAAGAGACAGTGCTATGTCCTTCTATCCTCAAGTGTAGAGCACTGGAAACACCTCTGACCTACATTCTCATCTGATTTGTATCTTCTCCCCCACTTACCACCTTCTCTTCTGGTCAACTTCCCACCCCACCCCACCCTACCCCATGCACTGGGTAAATGCTATGCACACTAAAGATTTGAGCAAGGAATGAGGAAGATTAAGACAATAATATAAAGTTAAAAGGGGAGAAAGAACTGGGTGAAATGAAATGAGCACCTAGGAGGATTGAATGAATTTAACCTATGAATTTAACATAAACGATCTGTAAGCTGTAAAACACCATTCAAGTGTCAGAATCGTGATTTTCCACCACCTGTCATAGTGCCTGGCAAGCCTACGCAGTAAATACTGAAGGAATAAATGAATGGCAAAAACATTGAAATGAATGCTGTGAGGAAAGGGGAGAAGAGACACATTCAGAAATTGTCCCAAACAAATGTTTAGCTCATTTATCATCCTCCCAGTGTGTGTGAGTCCCTTCTGTACACAGACTTTAAAATTCATTGACTTGTTACTTTCAGAGGAAGAAAAGAATCGGATACCAAACTTGACGTAAATCAGGGAATAAAATGGTCTTAATAAAGATTTGGTAAAATATATCCCGATATCTAATCCTAAAAAGAGATAGAAAATGCTAAATGAGGGACATGGCCAAAATACTAGGCCTAGAAAATGAAGCAAATCCCAACATCACGATGCTACGACTTTTATACCTATTAGAACCAAACACAGAAACAAAAATTAATGTTGGAAATTTTTAATTTTTTATTTCCATATCCTTATAAATAGTGTCTGAGACTTTTCCAGGAAACAAGTAATAATATAATAGCAGGCATCCATAGAGCACTTGCTATGTGCTGACCCTGTTAGATCTATCCATGCATTAGCACATTTAATCTATGAGATTAGTGCTATTGCTACCCAATCATTAGAAGATCATATGGGCAAATAAGTGGTGGAGCTGGGATTTGAACCCAGGCAATCTCTCTTTAAGGCTGATGCTTTTAAATGCTGTGTTTTCCAGCCTCTCACTTCTACAAATTTTTTAGATGTATGAAGGAAACGGGTTCTATTATTGTCCCCACTTTACTGATGGAGGACCCAAGGCAGGAGAGGTTGGGTCACTTGACCAATGTAATGCAGCTGTTTATCCCTGCTTGGGGCAGAAAATGGTACTCTAACATCCTGTGCTTGTGAGCCACAGAATTGGTGACCCAAAACTCAAAGTAGTTACTGTCAAATAAGTAGGATTAGGAAGCAGTTAAGTCCTTGGCTCTTGCTTCTGTCTCTTATCAATAGTACAATCTTGCCTCCGGGAGGAATCTCCAAGGACATATTTGAGCCCCAGACAGAATGGACCTACTGTTGTCCTCCTCTTCACCCAACCCGGTCCTACACATGATAAATATTCTTTTATTTCTGGCCCTCTAAAATACCATAAGGGTTTGCAAAGCACCAGGTTCTTAGTAGGTTTACCTAGTTTTATTCTGATCTCATTAACTCTAGACAAGGATAAAGTGAGCCTGGAAACTGCTGAGATCCAGGCTCCAGTTTTCAAAAGCAAGCAGTATCCGCTGGTCTTCTGGGACTTGTGAAGTTGAACAAATGTATTCCACTTGTGGCTTTACGTATCAAACTAAGCACAAAAATAACTGGACCTCACACACACGTGCGTGCGCGTGCGCACACACACACACACACACACACACACACACACACACACACACCAGCGATTCTGGAATTTCTCACCAAGACTAATTATTAACATCACTGCCTTGGTTTCAGATTGTGGTACTTTGCCTAGAGGTTAACTATGAATGAGTTACCACATTCTATTCTAGTGCCTCCCGGTTTTGAAGACTTTCATATTGTCAGCTTCACTTGATTATCACAACAGGGTGGGAGGTGTCATTCAACAGTGTCACAAATGCAGAAAGACTCTGAGAAAGGGCAGGCCACTTCCACTGCCCCTCTGGTAACAGCAGCGTGCACGCACACAGTGCCTGTCAGGTAACTGGACGCAGCACAGGGATGCAGAGGGAGGCCTGTTTCCCGACATTCAGTGGTCTTCCAGCTCTTCAGCAGCCCTGTCAAATCTACTCAATTTAAGGCCCCACATGAGGGCTGTCATTCAAAATAATCACCTTGGAGACTATGTGCTTATTTGAGAAATGTCAGAATCACTCACCATTGTTGGCACATCAGTTTGGGAATTTCCTTCAGAGCCAGCTTACACAGGAACATCATTGCATTACTTTAGACTTACGCCAAATTTGGGGTCGATCTCTTTACAAGGCTATAAAACCAGGACCTCACTGCAGGACAGACCCACACTTCTGAGAACAAATGAGGACAGAGCCAGTTTTCATGAGTGTGAAACTTAGGTGATGATTATCAGGTATTCACCTTTTGACATTGGGTTTTAAGGATCTCATCCCTGCAGCTCTCTAATATGCTGAATAGTATTGAGTTTAGGTTATGCAGAAAGAAAGGCTGATTCAACCACAGAGATTTTAATATGTGGTTCCAGAAAGTCTGCATATTTCACTGTGAGGTTTGGACAAGAAGCCAAGCCACTGGCTAGACTGTAATGGGCAGCCTCTTATGTAATTGTAAGATCATTTGTTTGATATAATTAAGTGGGGAAAGGGACCTTTCCCTAATTTGCTTTCCAGTTACTGCAGAAATATGCATGATATTTCACAGTAGGGAAATGGCTTCAAACTCTGCTAAACTTTAAATTTATATCACCTAATATGATTTAGTTTCAGAAAATAAGTTTTTTTTCCCCCTAAAGTATAGATGAGAAAATCATACACTTTAGGGTTGGATGAACCTATACTCTTCTCCTGGCTTTGTTATTTAAAATCTAAGGTTTGAAGCAAAGTCACTTAAATATTCTGAATTTCAGTTCCTTATCTTAAAATGGAGCAAAAACACCCACCTCATCAGACTCTTGTGAAGTTAAATGAGATGATATAAAGCATTTCATTTCACAGTGTCTGGCATCTAATGAGCACGTCATAAACATAAATTTTTACCGCCACCTTCCCATTCCTGTCTCCACTGGGCTTCTATAATCCCAGCAGTTCCCTGCTGAATATGCTTACCTTGAGAGTTTTATTACTTTTTCTCTTGGATGACATTTCTAGTAGTTTAGTAGTATCTGAAATGGGCAAGGCAAATGGCATTTCATCTCCTGTTCCCTCTTCTTCCCAGAAGTCAGTCATTCCCAACACAAATTTGCTGTCCGGCTAAAAGATTTAGTCAAAATCTAGACAGTTTGCAAGTCTCAGTATCAGAGCTTATTTGTCATCCTAGACTTTTCACTCAAGTGACAATTAATAAAACAACTTAGTTTTATTCAGAACATTAGTTTTATTCAGAACATTGGCAACATCTGGGAGGAAAAGTCTAGGTGGCAGTAGGCAGAGGGAAGGGGCCATAAAGGCAATCTAAAGAAACTCCAGGTGTCCTTAAATCCGAAGAAAGTGACTTCCTCTCTGTGCCCAACCTAGGAGCCTAAGTCAGGAAATGATGAAGAAACAAGCCTAAAGAGGGCAGAGCAGCAAGGGCACCAACCCAAATGACAACTGTGATGTTGCCCCATAGCCCCATGCTACAGCAGATCCACAAGAGGAAGAACACATATGTACACTGCAAAGGAAACAGAAGTTTTACATCATTGTACCAGATATTACTGGAAGAGATATCAACAATATGAGAAGATTAGCTCCTGTTTACATTGCATTCAACATCCCTTTCAATATTTATGAAGTGCCTACTATGTGCCTGATCTTGCCAGGAGTCACCATGGCTCCATAGGTCCGTGGCCCATGAGAATCTGCACAATATCAGAGTGAATGGCCACCAATGGGGCCATCAAGAGTTCCATATGTCACAGAGGAACATCACAGGGTGGGAAGTTACCTTCTGTGTCAGTCAGGGTTCTCCAAAGGAAAAGAACCAGAAATATGGACATCTGTATGTATGTATATCTATATCAAAATATCTATCCGTCAATAGATAAAGAGAGAGATTGACTGATTCTAACAAGTTAGCTCATGTGATTGTGGGGGCTGGTAAGTCTGAAATCTGTAGGGCAAGCCAGCTGACTGGAAATTCAGATGAGGTCTGAAGTCTCCATCTTGAGTCTAAAATCTGTAGGGCCGGCAAGCTGGAAACCCAAGCAAGGTTTCTGTTACAGTCTCGAGATGGAACTCCTTCTTCTCTGGGAAACCAGCTTTTGTTCTCTTGGCCTCCCATTGATGGAATGAGGCCCATCCACATTACAGAAGGTAACTTCCTTTACTTAAAACCAAATAATTGTAAATGTTAATCACATCTTCAAAATAACCTTCATAGCAACATCTGGACCAGTGTATGACTAAACAATTGGGCAGCATAGGCTAGTCAAGTTGACACACAAAAAATTAACCACTGTACTTTCCAAACAGTGTCCTATGAGAGCTTCTTTGGGGGAAAGATGGCTGTGCATCAACAAGAAGCCACAGCTTCATAAACTATAAAGAACTGATATTCATTCATACATTCATGCTAGTGTAAGGGCATCTGCAATTACAAGTTTAGCCCCCTACATTGCACTGTATCTAAATGCTCATTTATTAATGGATGTTCTCTATTATTAATTAATCTATTGTGTATCATTTATTCATGACTCTATTAAAGAGGCATGACAAGAGCATAGAGGGAGAAAGCATTTTATAACTAAACTGACAATCCCCGGTGTCCTCTGAAATCACATTTCACACCCACCTATGTACCTTTCTATGTCATCAATCTCTGGGTTGTATATGAACAAAGTGTTAAAGGAATAACCTTTTCTACCCACAAATGAGAGACAAACTAATGCTGTTCTGCTTTCCAAGGAAGAGAGAAAAAAATAGTTCCCAGAAAATAAAGACACTCCTCCTCCAAAACACTGGAGGATTATTAAATAGATTGTTTATGGACTTTTTAGCAAGGGAGAGAATTGACCTCTGGAAACAATAGGAGCTCACCTTAAGTGCGCCACCTCTAACAAAACCCTTCTCCTGCTTGGGTTGCATTGCTAATGTCATGCAATTTAGTAATACTGTGTCACAGTGTATTATATTTTTATAAAGTATTTGACAGCTCTATCATAATATCTTTTTGGACAATTTCAGAAAAATTATGCTGGATTATAATATCAATTAGATGGGCACATTGCTGATAGTACAGGTCTTTTCAAGATTGTTGATGAATGGAACAATGTCAAATTGAAGAGAAAGGGGTAGGAACAAGGTTCTGTTTTAGTTCTTTTCTACCCAGCTTTTATCAGGAAATTAAATGAATATGTGAGAACCATGTTAACAAAATTTATGGAGGACACATATCTTGCTGGGCTAACTAATCCAACAGATAGGAATTAACATTCAAAATCATCCACATAGGTTTCAGCAACAAAAAGAAACAAGCAAGAGAGAATGTAGTAAGGATAAATGTAAAGTCACGCATTGGCTTCAGATGCAGCTTAGCAGAATTTCATGTGAAAATTATCTAGGACTCTGCATCAGTTGTAAGTTCAAGAAACTAACAAGATGGAATATCTGTAACACACACCCCAAATACAATAGCCTTTAAAAGTTGGAAAGGACCTTAGAAATTATTCAAGTCAAATCCCTCACTTTACAGAGAAAAGCTGAGCTTGCAATCATAGAAACACAATAGCTGATAGTAAAACTGGTAGTTATGTCTTATTATAAACATCACAATCTTGAGTTATTTGCATTGTGGTCCTGATTTGCATTTCCCTGATGTTGAGCACCTTTTCATATACCTGTTGGCCATCTGGATAGACATCCAGACATTTTGGAGAAATGTCTATTCAATTCATTGCCCATTTTTTAGTCACGTTATTTGCTATTAGGGTATACAAGTTTCTCATGTGTTTTGAGTATTAACCCCTTATCAGATATATGATTTGCAAATATTTTTACCCATTCCATAGGTGGCCTGTTCATTTTGTGATTGTTTCCTTTTCTGTGCAGAAGCTTTTTAGTTTGGTAGAATCCCACTTGTCTATTTTTGCTGTTATTGTCTAAATAGCCATCAGTGAACAAATAAAGAAAGTGTGGTATATGCATAAAATGGAATATTATTCAGCCTTAAGAAAAGAAGGAAATCATGTCATTTGGGACATGGATGAGGCTAGAGGAACCTATGCTAATTGAAATAAGCTAGACACAAAAGGATAAATACCATATGACATCACTTGCATAAGGAATCTAAGATAGTCAAACTTATAGAAACAAAGAGAATAGTGGTTGCTAGGGGCTGGGAATAGGGAGAAACAGGGAGGTATTAGTCAAAGGCACAATAGTTCAGTTATACAAGATGAGTAAGTCCTAGAGATCTACAGGACAGCATAGTGCCCACAGTTACCAATACCATATTGTGTACTCAAATTTTGCTAAGAGAATAGGTCTTATGTTAAGTGTTATCGCAGACAATAATAACAATAAAGAAAGAAAATGAGTTATTGCAATTGGCAAGGATTATGTCAAGCAAGATTTTGAGGAATTCAAAAATATAATGTCAAGAGTATTTTTTAGTTTAGCCTAGAATATGGTAGAATAGCCTAGAAGGGAGTACTGTTAGAGGCACCATGGCAGCTGTATTCTTTCCAACACCAAACAGGAAAGCCAGGACCTACAGGCAGAAGTTAAAATGAAAAAGTGCAGATTTAGCCTATGAAAACCTTTTGAACAACTGAAGCCACTTCCAGAGTCGTGTGCCCATTCCTGCTATAGATCTAAGCTGCAGGCCCATCAAAGACAAGTGACATAAAAGGGATTTATAATTTGTGTTAAGAAGCTGCACTAGATGATCAACTTCCTTTCTATTTCTAAGATTCTATCATTTCAGAGAACAATTTGCCTCATTGACTTCTTATGCAACAATAGCAGTTTTTTTTCTAATCTTCTCTCCCATTTTCAGGGATCGAAACTTGATGTCACCCCTCTAATATTAGAGAACTTACAATCATAATCAATAGCGAATATGTCTTATACATTTCCTGTGTGCCAGGATACATGGCAAACAGTAGATCAATGATGCCTTAAATGTCTGAATATCCAGTGATTACCAGATTTGGAAAAAAAATGGCATAATTTTCTGCTTGGTGTTAAACCTTTGACTAAATGTGAGGGCAATATTCTCATTATTATCAAACATTTCCAAAGTGTTTTATATAATCATTTTTAATCATTTTTAATCATTACTTAAATAAATACAGCCATACAAGTATAACAAGTGTGCATTTACTAATAAATCTACTTTTATAAGTACATTACAGAGGAAGTAAAAATCTATTAAATAATACAGCACCAATCCACATAACTTAAATCATTTTATTGCACAAATTGATTTTCTAATTATATTCATTTTTCACCTGTTCATTCTACTAAAATCTTATGTTATTGAGCCCTTCTGCTGGATAAAAATTGAGGCAGTCATTATGCATTTGGAAAAATCTATAGAATTGTATAACGCAGAATAAATCCTAATGTAAAATATGGACTTCAGTTTAAAATAATGTATCCAGATCGCTTCATCAGTGTAACAAATACACTACGCTAATGGAAGGCACAGAGGAAACTGCAGGTAGGGAGTACAGTGAAACCTTGGTTTGCGAGCATAATTTATTCCAGAAACATGCTTGTAATCAATCCAAAGCACTTGGATATCAAAGGGAATTTCCCCATAAGAAATAATGGAAACTTGGATTATCGGTTCCACCACCCAAAAATATTCATATAAAAAAGATTACAATATTGTAATATAATGCAAAATAATAAAGAAAATACAAAATATAAGGAAAAATAAACAAGTTAACCTGAACTGACCCTTGAAAACCTTCGTGGCTGGTGTGAGGGAGACAAGAGAGAAGAGGGTTATTGTGTAGAACCACTATCACTAACTGAATCACTGCTCTCTGTTGGCTCAATGGTATCTTTTTCTGCATGGATGCCACTGTATACATTTGCACGGATGTTGACTACAGTACAATGTTGATAAACTCTTGTCATATACTGTATTTATTGTAACTGGCAATAAGGCAGCCGAGGAAAGGGTCTATATCTGCAGCCAGCCTGATCTAGAATGAAGCAAAGCATTCCTAAGCTTATTCTTATACGGAAATGCAAAGAACTGTCCATAGGTGCTTTGAAGTGACAAAAAATACACTAGTGCCAATTGTGGGCACCTTCCAATGTTGAAGAAGCACTGATTTCTGCCAAATGCCGCAGCCTGAGATGGAGCATCTGAGCATGGGAGACGGTCACCCATAATCCAGCAGCAGTGTGTGAGAGAGAGAGAGAAAAAAAAAAAAACCATTGGCTCAGTTGCGACTATGGGACATTCGGTGTCATGTACTACCTATATCGCAAGCCATTGCTCATTTGTCAAGTTAAAATTTATTAGAAATGTTCGCTTGTCTTGCAGAACATTTGCAGAACAAATTACTTGCAATCCAAGGTTTTACTACATATGGGAACTTCCTGTACTTTCTATTCAGTTTTTCTGTAAACCTAAAGCTGCTCTAAGAAATAGAGTGTATTAAAAAAAAAAAAACTGAAGCAAACTTTCATCAGACCTTTGATTATTTACCCTTGAGGCATGCCCCATAAGGGTCTATCACCCTGCATTTATCACTGTTTGCAAATATCTAACCCATAGAAATATATAGATACTACAGATAGAAAGTAGCAGCTTTCATTTATCTCAGGAATTTCCCGATGTGTGACATCATCACAATCTGGAAGCTTAGATTTACACTACCCAACTTAACACAGCACAAGGTGTTTTTAATACAACCCAAGGATAGTGGGAGAGTTGTTTCATGAATTTTATCCATATCTGAACTATCCAATCCCTTTTCCTGATAGAATCTCCATCATCCTTCTAACTCTTCTAGACCTCTAACTAGATGTTATATCAACCCATCCCAAACTGCCCCAAGTATTCATGCTGTTTTGGGCAATGCAAATAGCTGTCTCTAGTCATTGAGTGCCTATCACACATAAGGCACTGTGTTGGGTAATGGGGACACAGCTGTGTGTAAGGCAGGCAACGTTCCTAGCCTCAGCAGAGAATGCAAACATTAAATGAATTTTACAATAAATAAACAACCCTATGTTTATCACACTCATAGTGTTCAGGCAAGAAATATTGATTGAATTAATGAATGAATTCAACCAAGAAAATAACCTGGATTCCATTAAACTTTTCCTTTCTACTGCCTAGAAAGCCCTTACTAAGAAAAAACAATAGCATAGACAGAATAATGTATGTTATTTTCAAACTGCTGAAACTGAATACCTTTAAAATATTGGTATAATCACTTATTTGATGTTTTAAGTTTCAAATAAGCCCTATTTTTTTTTTAATTTAAGAATATTTTTTTTTCCCTAGTTAGTAGCTTCAACCAACCAGATGTTATCCTGAGTGCTTGGTCAGAGCCCTTTAGGAAGGCTAAACACCTGCGTTAGGTATTTAAATGTTCTGGTCAAACCTTCAGATGTTCAGACCAGAGAAGCAGTGAGGGAACTCGTTTTGTTCTGTCAGCAGGATAAGGCAATAACAGTGCACCTCATACAAGAACAGCGAAAGGCATATGTTTGTTGGTTGGTTGCTTTGTCCATCAGCTATTTTCAGCTACTCAGGTGAAGCTAAGAGTTGGACTTACCCAGGGAGGGTGTTGAAGGTGTGGGCACGAGAGCCATGAAAATGATGAAACAAATTTAAGCCGTTCAAGGAGGGAAACGAGGACATGAGTGGGGCCTTCTCAAAATAGCACTTAAAGACATGGGATTATGCTTCAATATTCTTTTCTCCTCAAAGGAGAAGTTCAGGGAGCCAATAGAGCATATAATGGGGTTTCTAACCAAGAGGGAATAATGGAAAGATCATTTCCCACCTCTCGCCTTTACGGTCTCCCAGTGTGTCTCCAGCCTCTTTTATTAACACTACATGTCTGGATCCTGCAGCTTCGAGTCAACCGTAGGAACAGAGTCTTTTCAGCTTCCCCTGGATTAATCAATATTCCTTTCACCTAAATTCTCTTTCGACCTTCAAAAATAACCTTTGTAAGTGACTTACATTCTCGCTTGTATGAAAGGGGTTGAACTGCTGGATTTGCTCATCATCTTATTTCTGTCTATTTCTGTCTGGCTAAACACTAATATCCTATCTCCAAAGTTAGAACAAAAAGCAGGCTCTTATTCCTATAACCAAATAGTTCCTTAACAGGGAAACTAGACTTCAGAGATACAAGTAAAACAGAAACCAGTGTTGATTATATTTCCAGTGACCCAATTACAATGAGAAGGAGTAACATCACCACCCCTGATGGTGACATGTGCTGGTGACCCAGAGGAGGGCAGACAGCACCTGGCAACTCACCTGTCCCAGATGTCTCGCCCAACATTTTCACATCAATCTCTTTGGCCAAAACTCGGTCATGTGGCCACATCCACCACAGTGGCCAAACAAGTACCCAC
This sequence comes from Panthera tigris, assembly GCF_018350195.1. Lineage (NCBI taxonomy): Eukaryota > Metazoa > Chordata > Mammalia > Carnivora > Felidae > Panthera > Panthera tigris. Next base: position 50,538,526 of record NC_056660.1, read on the forward strand.
CTGGAGGGCTACCAGGCAATGGACAGCAAAGCCACCAACAGGTTCAAGAACACATTTATCCAGACGGGGGACATTTTTGTCTGTTTAGTCTCAAGGCGTGTTAAAGTCACCGAAAGGTCCTTATATTCATATCTGCGATCATGCTCAAATGAAAGATGATCCCGTGAGCTATCACTATGCCAATTCTGTTTACAAATCTGCCTCTCCTCCTCTTCCTTGCCAGCCCTGCTTCACCCTAAACTTTAAGCCTTCACAACACAGAGGTCATCCCATTTTATTTTTGTATCTGAAATACCTAAGCTTGCTCAATAAAAGTTTGTTCAGTGAACGGATGAGTCAGTGAATGAACAACTAAACTGGATGAGTGACTCTGAGGGAAGAAGTGAATAAATATGTTCCAAGTGTCTAATTTGCCCAATTGGCTTATTTTGTTTTTTAAAATCACAATTTATTTAGCTTTTAATTTTTTTCCTGCCTCATATTTTTTTATCCATTGGAGAGAGAAAATTTTAAAAATTTAATATTTAGAATTGCTGAATTTTAAATCAGATGCCTTGATAAAATTGTTTCTCAAAAAGGCCCAGTGGACATAAATATGAGGGTGGTTTACATTCTCTTTGTCTTCAAAAATGTTTATTTGCTATGTGTTTATCCACAAGCACTGGGTAGGAAAAATCCTTCCAGGAAAGCTAAACAAACAGGGATCCCTATCAGCTGCCTATCATCTATCTCAAGACATTTAGCATGAACTATAAACAGCTTCCATACATTTTCCTCCTTCATAGATATATAGCATATTAACAATAATAAAACCTTTGGGTGATTCGTAATGTATAACCAATAACTTAAAATTTTGTGGTTTTTATTGTCTCTCGAGTAATATGTCACCTTTTCGGGGACAAATCATGTCAAGTGTCTTTTAAATGAAATTATAAGTCTGTAGCTTCTTTCCATTAATATAAATTAACAGCAACAAGAGGTATTGATACTCTTTAGTTTTCTAAAATGTGGTGTGGAATGATACCACAGAAAGCAGGTAGAAGTTTCACTGTCTACGAAATGTTGAATGCTTAGCCAACCACTTCCAAAATGTTGTATTGTTACAATGATGAGTAAACATGCAAGGTGAAGGTTTAGCTTGTGTTTAAATAGTAGTCAGGAGATGAAGAACTAAGTTGGTTTTACGTCCAGCTTGCTTTTGAGAGTGAAGATACATATGTATGTGATGGAGGAAGAGCAGCACCTAGTGGTAAAAAGTATCAGCTGCACCCACCAAGGAGCTGACTGGAAGTGTTCCAGAAAGTTCAGCCACATTTTTTTAAATGCCTTTTTTCTTTTTAAGTTTATTTATCTATTTTGAGAGAGAGAGACAGAGACAGAGAGCACGCAAGTTGGGGAGGGGCAGAGAGAGAGACAAAGAGAGAGAGAATCCCAAGCCGGCTTTCGGGAACCGTGAGATCATTACCTGAGCTGAAATCAAGAGCCAGACTGACTGAGCCACCCAGGTGCCCCTAAAAATGCATTTTGCATTTCAGGTTTTTTAAATGCTGGCATCTTCAATTCTTCAGATGGGTGTTTATCATGTCAGTTACAGATCTGAGTCAACTTTACATGCTTGATTATCTCCAGATAAAATGTAGAGATGATCAACATATCCAAGAATTTAGAAAAAGGCCCTCAACTTTCCAAACATTTCACAGGTACCTAAAGTAAGTATGGTAAAAGGTACAAGTTAAAATAGTATATTTCTTGGGTGACCTGAGATTTTATTTAACAATTATCCATCTAAGTCTACTAGGACATTTGAGCAAAAGAGTAATGCCTTCTTAAGCAAGAAGTTAGTATTTCATTGAGATTATTTGAAGAACTAATTATTATTTGAAAGTACATTTAAATAGCTATTCTGAAATTCTCTTTTCTTTCAGTGACGGATAAGCATAACAGTATTTTACAGCATTTGGATATACAATAAATTAATAATTGAGCATTTAAAAACTTTTATAATGGAAACTAATTTTAATTATATAGCTTATCATTTCTTGACATTGACAGAGGTAGGGAGAAATTGTTGGTAAAATTATGAGTAATCATTTGTGTAAACATTGATTCCTAAATTAAGTGTAAATTCAACTAAAATTTTATTCCATCAGGGTAATCATATGAGTACGCCATTTGTCCTTGAGACCCTGATAGGAAAAGACAGAATTGTGAAATTCAAACTGCATTTGTAAAACCATTTTGTTTTGATTCCCCAGACTACTTTTTCTAATAGCAGGAATCACACACACACACACACACACACACACACACACACACACACACAGGCCAATCATCATATGCCTCCCCTTGGCCTTTGGGATTGTTCCAAGATTGTCCATACGAAGTGCAACTGCCCGCAGAGATATCTTAAAGCAGAAAGGGAAGTCCCTTCTCTCCCCTCAGGTGGCCAGCTGTAAGGGGCCATGCTCCAGCACAAGAAGCGTACTGCAGCAGAGAATGAAGTCAAATCACAGAGAGGACAAACAGCCCTTAAGGCAGAAGTCTCCTGTTCTGGTTGCTGAGGTCCCTGGCTCCAAGTTCCTGTTTCTCTTCCCCAGTTTCTCTTCCCATAAATCTCTTTGAGACAAAATCTACTTTGAGATTTGCTTCTGCAACCTAAAGAGAACTGACTCATAGTGCATTTCTAAAATAAGGCATATCATGCTACCATCCTGGTCAGAAATCTCCATTGCTTGAAAAATAATCTCCAAGTTCGTTTGGCTTTATGATTTGCCTAATCTATCTTTCCAGCGTCATCTCACTCAATCTAGTGAAACTGAATTACTCTTTATTTCTTCAAAATACCTACTATTTATCCTTATCCACTCTGCCCCATGAAAATTATTTTCTACCTCCAGACACCCCAGTTTCTACCTTCTGAAATTGTGAAATCAGCCACTTTTAAGATCAGCCACAAATGATTCATCTTCTGTAAGTCCTTCCCCATTACTCCATGAATCAGTTAAGGGTCAGCTGCCTATAAACGAAAATCTAAAATTATAATGGTTTAAAGAAATGAGAAATTTAATTCTCGTTCATGTAAAAGAAGTCTAGAGGCAGGCATTCCCAGGCTGTTACAGCAACAACACACAGACATCAACGTGTTTGTGTTCTATGCTACATAGCAAATTAGCACAAACTTAACAGCTTCAAACAACACATTTTTATTCTCTCTTAGTTTCTGCGAGTTAAAAGTCTGGCTATGGCTTAGCTGGGTGGTCTCACAAGACTGAAATCAAGGTGTGGGCTGGACTACATCCTCATCGGGAGACTAGGGAGAAAATCCACTTCCCAGCTCCCTCAGAATTAATTTCTTTGTGGCTGTAAAACTCCTGGAGCATTACTGTTTCAAGGCCAGCAACAGAGAAAAACAGTGTGTGCTGCTTGGGAGTGTCTGAATTCAGGGAAGGCAGCACAGCACCTCTTTTAAAGGCAAACCTACCCAGAATAATCTCCCTTTTGATGAGCTCAAACTCAACTGATTAGGGACCTTAATTACATCTACAGAATTCCTTCACCCTTGCCATATAATGAAGTGTAATCACAGGAGCGCTATTTCATCTCCTTTACCATATCCTATTTATTAGAAGAAGCAAGTTATGGGTTCCATCCTAACCCAACGAGAGGGGATTCTACAAGGACATGACTCATTGGGGGCTACCTTGGTATTGTCCACACAGAGGCCTGGGTCCTCAATTTTTCTGCTCTACCCTATCACTACCTTCCATCCTAAAGTTCCCCTCATGGTGCAAGAAAGTCCTAGAGCTCTACCCATCATATCCACCAAATACCCTACAAAAAGGAGAAAGAAATAAAGAAAGAGTATTCCTTGCAACTGGTTCAGCTGCCTGTAAGCTGGCTTTGCAGGAGTCCTACAAGTTCACTGAAATCTCTTCAGCCTCGGCCCCTGGCTGAAAAAGAGTTATCTGTAAAACTCTGTAAAAGAGTTTTACATCATCTGTAAAAGAGTTATTAAGATGCAATAAAACAAACTTAAAGTCACTCTGCTTTTTATTGTCACCATTCACCAAAAATTCTAAATAATCCAGTGATAGAATACTCTTCCCTCGTCCCCAAAAAACATTGTAGGTGGTCTAATTTCTAAACAATTGGTGTTCTTATGGAAGAGTTTTAATAATATATGTGGAAGTTTCAAATTAGCAGAGTTTTATTACTTATCCTCTAATAACATGGTATTCTACTTGGAAGTTAATTCAAAGAACTCTCCATTCACATCCCAGCACAGGAGAAACCACCTACTTCAAGAGTATGTTCATAATGGTCTAGAATCTTCCAAGTCCCCCCCTCCCCAGGCACAGTTTGTGCCACCAGCTCCATTGGGATGACACATCTCTGAACTGAAACAACAGATACTAAATAAACAATGACAGTACAGGAAAGAAACAGAAATGGATGGGAATGCAAGCTGGTGCAGCCACTCTGGAAAACAGCATGGAGGTTCCTCAAAAAACTAAAAATAGTACTACCCTATGACCCAGCAATTGCACTACTACGCATTTATTCAAAGGATACAGGTGTGCTGTTTCGAAGGGACACATACACCCCCATGTTTATAGCAGCACTATCAACAATAGCCAAAGTATGGAAAGAGCCCAAATGTCCATCGATGGATGAATGGGTAAAGAAGATGTGGTATATATATACAATGGAGAATTACTCAGCAATCAAAAAGAATGGAATCTTGCCATTTGCAACCACGTGGATGGAACTGGAGAGTATTATGCTAAGTGAAATTAGTCAGAGAAAGAGAGAAATCATATGACTTCACTCATATGAGGACTTTAAGACAGAAAACAAATGAACATAAGGGAAGGGAAACAAAAATAATATAAAACAGGGAGGGGGACAAAACAGAAGACTCATAAATATGGAGAACAAATTGAGGGTTACGGGAGGGGTTGTGGGAGGGGGGAAGGGCTAAATGGGTAAGGGGCACTAAGGAATCTACTCCTGAAATCATTGTTGCACTGTATGCTAATTTGGATGTAAATTTTAAAAAATCAAAAATAAAACGAGTTAATTTAAAAAAAGGGAAAAAAAAAGAAACAAAAATGGAATTGATGACGTTTTGGGGTGATGGTGGGGGCTCCGGAGCCGACAACCAAGAAAGAATTCTTGAAGACATCTTTGGTACAAAACAGTGATTTTATTAAATCACAGAAACAAGACCCGTGGACAAGAAAAGCTGCACTGGGGTTGTGAAGAGTGGCTCATTACATACTATGAAGTTGGGGGAGGTAAAGTCAAAAGGGAGGCCTCCTGAGGGACTTTGATGTGCTGAAGAGGACTCCTAAATTACCTGAGGCCTTGCTATTGTCAAGCAAAGATTGTTTTCCCTCTAGTAAGGAATTAACATTAGGACAGTAGTTCCTGGAGAAATGTTGTACTCTGTATCTGTCTCAAGTGTTGTCAGTGGGCTGCAAGTTATAAGGAAATTTAATTTCACCTGCCATTTCCTGCTTGCCGTTGTTCCCCATATCACTATGGAGGGGATGTGATGTTGGGGCTCCAGGGAACTGAGTCTACAGGTTACTGGAGATTAGGCTATTGATAAGATTGTCTTTTTCTTGTAATTTACCAAGACACCTGTAAACTGATAGAGATCCATGTCCTGTATGCCTGATCTCTCAGTTGGCCATTTGTTTTCTTTCCTCTCCCTTGTCCTTGGGCAGCCAGGAGTGCCTGAGGAATATCACACACATCCCACCTGCTGGCGGGGAGAAGGGGTGCTAGCTTGCACTTTGACCTCAGCGCGACCCCATGCTCCCTCATCAGAATTGCTTCAATTCTTTCATTCTGTGTAACCACTTAGAGTTGTTTTGTTGTGTTTAAATTTAAGCCAAGGGACAAGGGGCATCTAGGTGTCTCAGTTGGTTGGGCATCCGACTTTAGGTCAGGTCCTGATCCTGCAGTTCGTGGGTTCAGGCCCCGCATCGGGCTCTGTGCTGACAGCCCGGAGCCTGGATCCTGTTTTGGATTCTGTGTCTCCCTCTCCCTCTGCCCCTCCTCCACTCACATTCTGTCTCACTCTCTCTTAAAAATAAATAAATATTTAAATAAATAAATAAGTAAATAAATAAATAGATAGATAGATAGATAGATAAATAAATAAAACAAAAGAGAGGGGTGCCTGAGTGGCTCAGTCACTTGAGCACCTGAACACTCAGGTCATTATCTCGAGGCTTGTGAGTTTGCGCCCGTGTTGGGTTCTATGCTGACAGCTCAGAGCCTGGAGTCTGCTTTGGAATCTGTGTCTCCCTCCCTCTCTGCTCCTCCCCCACTCATGCTCTGTCTCTCAAAAATAAATAAATGTTAAAAAAAAATTTTTTAAGCAATAAAAGACAGTGCAAACTGTGAGGTGTATTTTTTTTTTTTTTTGGTCACCACAAATTTTAACTTATACGTGAAATATTTCACTTCATGATGATGATTTAAAATTTTTAAATATTTTTTTTAAGTAAGCTCTATGCCCAATGAAAAGCTCGAACTCACAACCCTGAGATGAAGAGTCACGTGCTCCACCGACTGATCCAGTCAGGTGCCCCTTTCTTCTTGTTTAAAAATTTTTTTTTAATGTTTTATTTATTTTTGAGACAGAGAGAGACAGAGCATGAATGGGGGAGGGTCAGAACGAGAGGGAGACACAGAATCTGAAGCAGGCTCCAGGCTCTGAGCTGTCAGCCCAGAGCCTGACGCGGGGCTCGAACTCACGGACCGCGAGATCGCGACCTGAGCCGAAGTCGGATGCTTAACCGACTGAGCCACCCAGGCGCCCCATCTTCTTGTTTAATTGTTAGTTGTTTCTCAACCAAAGAACAAATTCAGGAAGTGAGACATCACATCAGTGGCAATTTAATGGGTGCCTAATTTTTGCAGATGTTTTAGTTTTATTAAATTTTAACACATGGGATTCCCGGGAGGCTCAGTCAGTTGAGCACCTGACTTTTGATTTTGGCTCAGGTCATGATCTCACAGTTCATGAGATCTTGTTGGGCTCTACGCTGACAGAGTGGAGCCTGCTTGAGATTCCCTCTCTGCCCTTCCCCCACTCACGTTCTCCCTCTCTCTCTCTGTTTCTGTCTCTCTTTCTCTCTCAAAATAAATAAACATTTTTAAAAACGTTTTGTTTAACTTTTATTAACTTCATTAGTTACTATAAGGTTATCCATTACTATGACAGACAATTATACAGATATAATTGGGGTTTTTTCTTTCTATTTCTTTCCTTTTGACATACCTATGGAGCCCAATGATCTTGATTTATCTTTCTATAAAATAAATAAATACAATAAGTAACTACAGAACATGCTTTGCTGAACTCTGTTTTGAGATGGAGAGATCTCTACTTTCCTGTGCTTCTGAGATGGAAAGAGAAAGAACCTTACTTATCCTGTTCTCTGCTCTGAGGTGCCCCAACCATGTATCAACATCAGGCCATTGTTCTGGCCTGAAAAATCTGGCTGTGAGGGAACCATCTCCCCCCACACAGGTGAGCTTTACAAGGTGTGAGTCAAGATCAAGCCATTGTTCACTCAGTAATAAACGGCGTGAGTTAGGAATAGAAATTGAAAAAAATCCTTTAAAATGGTAATCTGTTATCTTTAATGGACAGAAAGATTGTTAGGGTTTAAAGAATTTGCCTTTCTTTTTCCTGTGCTCAACATTAGTTTGGAGGCTCAACCTTTTATCAACGTTTAAGTGCTCTATCTATCCCATTGAGAAGTTTGAACAAAGAATTCTCACCTTCTTTAGAATGAACAGGCTATGTTAACCAGGTGCATTGGGAAGGGGACACACAAAAACCCCATCCTGGAAATTCTTTACTCAGAATTACACTAGCTGGAACTGTATTCTGGAACCTCATTCCCAACAGATAGTGGAAAACACCCTGTCTCAAAAATCTGATAATGAAATGTTCATTCAATGCATTATGTAACCTCCCTCTATAACAAAGGACATCAAATTTCATCAGATCTTTCTGTCCAGGCAACTCATAGCTCCTTTCCACTTCTGGGTCTGTGCAAGTTCACCCGTTTCAGTCCACACCACTGGATATTTCCAGAAGAGGGCAGAGAGATGCGGTAGTAGTATTGGTTTATGATTTTATGTAATTCTGACATTAGGTCTCCCCAAATGCCTCATCAATTAACCTGGGGAGGGGGCAGAAACAGAAACTGCTCATGCTCACTAGACTGGGGTAGGCTCAAGGAAGCATGACCCTCTGCTCACACATTCACTATCAAGAAAGATCCAGGACACTGGCCATGACAAGGACAGTGTTCATGTGTGGACATTCTCAAGCGCAATACTTGTTTACTTCATTGTACAAGAAAACATGGATCATGGATCATGCATTTCAAAATTAAGTCATTTCTATATTTTAAATTCATATTCATAGAAATTGAATGCTATTTATTAAATAACTTTTAATAAATGTTATTCTCAGGAATATTAATTATTTACTAAATAATACTCCATGAATGTCATGTGTTACATAATAGTTATTAATAATATAATAGAAATAACATACCTTGAATAAATGTTATTAAATGAGAATATATTCAATTGTAAAATTAAGCATCAAATCTCCACTGTGTTAAATATAAATAGTTAAGTCAAATACAAATGGAAAAAGAATAAAGAGGGTGTATTCTGGAGATAACATTTGCAACAGTGAGGATAAGACACGTGTATGTTCACTGCAAACCTAACATTTCCCCACTGCGGTGTGGGGATGGGGAGAGGAGAGGGTGTTAGGCAAGTTGCTTGGAAGCCTCCCAGGGGCACCTCCTCCCCTTTGCTGGGTTTTGGTTCTTTCTGTCAGGGACCCACCTCCAAGTTCTCTGGGCCAAGAGATATATAGTCCATGTTGAGCCCAGAAGAGAAAAAGCAAGCCAGTCAAAGTAGAGAAGTTTGGTGGCTCTGGCTAAGAGCCTCCCCATTCTTTCTGGGGTTTCTCAAAATGGTTCTCTCTGGCTCAGAAGACACCTCCCCCCTTCCCCCCCCCCCCCCCCGACGCTCCCTGACAACCAGTACTGTGGGGCAGATGCTCCCAAGACTGCAATTTGAGAAACTCTGACCTTTTAAACAAACTGAACCTGAGATCCTCTTAACACAATAGAGTAAAACAATGCTTGGGCTTCGGGTTATTAAATGTATAATGCCTATTTTTTCTATTACTTAGTTAACACAGAAAGTGGGGAGGCAGGGATGGAAAGCATCAGAGGCGATCCAGTGCTACTGGGTTGGGGATGCTCGCAGATAAAGCACAGCCAGTGAAGTACAGTCCTGGGAAGAAATGCATGAGGTACAAACTAAGTCAGAACCTGAAGCCCCAAAATGCAAATTAAAATGGCCTAGTCCATAAAAGAAAGCAAGCCCCGAGGAAGAAAAAACAATTTGGGGAAATTGTGAAAATGGCCCCATGAAAATGAAAGGGGGCCGGGGGGGCTCAACGAATAAATTACTGCAAAAGTAATTTTTTTAAGCACACGGAATTTTTTAATATACTGCTCAACACCACACACACACACACACACACACACACAGAAATTCTTCTGCTTTGCAATGGTAACTACGATGTCAGCAGAGATTTCTTTAAGCAGATGTTCTTTCTCCTTTAAGGGCCATATTGGAAAATTGACATGATTCTTTGCCCCAGGCCGAGATGCTGAGTCTGCAGCCAGTCCAGCCACTACCCCCCGCCCCCCACCACCCTGCTTTTCTCTCTACTTACATCTTTTTCTGCTTCTGCAGCTGCCACCCTATTTGCTATTCTCTAGAATAGTAATAGCAATCTCAGGTGTTTCTTCTACAGACATCTTCTATGGCCATAAAATATTGTCACCATCTCCCTTTTTTAAAAACACATAATTTTTAATGTTTATTTATTTTTAAGAAAGAGAGAGAGAGGGCACGTGAGCAAGGAGAAAAGCAGAGAGAGGCAGACAGAGGATCCGAAGTGGGCTCCACACTGACCGCAGAGAGCCCGATGTGGGGCTCAAACTCAGGAACCGCGAGATCATGACCTAAGCTGCAGTGGGATGCTTAACTGAATGAGAGCCCCAGTCACCATCTCCCTTAGTGAAAATACCTTCAAGTGCCCCTGCATCCCCCTTTATTTTGCTTCACAAAGAAGGTCCTCCAAATAATCATAGGAAAACTGGTATCTCCACCACGATGCTCCCACAGTTTGCCACTGCAAGCTGGCTTCTGCCCCATCACTGCTCTGAAAGTGCTTTCACGAAGATCCCCGAAGGCCTCCTGTTGCCAAACATAATTTCTTTTTATCAAGCCTCAGCATCCCCCAAACTCTCTCTGACGTTTGACCCTGTTGATCACTCCGTGTCTTTAAAACTTTTTTCTCCTTTGGGTTTCGAGTATACACTCCTAATTCTGCTACCTTGCCTACATTCCTGCTCAGATTTTTTTGCTCCTTAAATCTGGGTGTTCCCTAGGGCTCTGCATTCATCCTAGTCTATACCTGTGGCTCCAACTGTGGTCTCCAGACAGGGACATCCTCATCCTCAATGGCCCTTGTTAGAAATGCAAATTATGGGGGCACCTGGGTGGTTCAGTCAGTTAAGCATGGGGCTCTTGATTTCAGCCCAGGTCATGATCTCAAAGTTCATGGGATTTAAAGCCCTGCTTTAGGCTGTCTACTGTGAGCGCAGAGCCTGGTTGGGATCCTCTGTCTCCCTCTCTCTCTGCTCCTCCCCTGCTTGCTCTCTCTCAAAAATAACATAAAATTTTTTTTAAAAAGAAATGCAAATTATGTTGCCAGATAGAATTAAAGATACCCAGTTCAACTGGAATGTCAGCAAGGAATAAATTTTATGATAAAAAGTATTTAGGGTAAGTACGTCCCATGTAATTTTGGGATACACTTATCCTTTTAAAAAAAATGTTTACCTGAAATTCAAATTTAATTATGCATCTTGCTTTTTTTTTCAGTTTGCTAAATCTTACAGTCCTAAATGCAAATTAGCAGTCCCCGTCAGAGTCCTACTTGATGAGGGAGCATGGGGCAGGCTGGGGGCAAAATACAAGCTAGTACAACCTCACCCCTACCCAGGTGGGATATGTGTGACACTCCTCAGGCACTCCTGGCTGCCCAAGGACAAAGGAAAAGACAGAAAACAAATGGTTAAACTGATAGAGTCTCCATCTCTACATCTAGTTTACAAATACCAGTAAATTACAAGAAAAAGGCAATGTTATCAATAGCCTGATCTCCAGTAACCTGTAGACTCAGTTCCCTGGAGCCCCAACATCACATCCCCTCCATAGTGATATGGGGAACAACGGCAAGCAGGAAATGGCAGGTGAAACTAAATTTCCTTATAACCTGCAGCCCACTAACAACACTTAAGACAGAGTACAGAGTACAACATTTCTCCAGGAACTACTGTCCTAATGTTAATTCCTTACTAGAGGGAAAACAATCTTCGCCTGACAATAGCAAGGCCTCAGGTAATTTAGGAGTCCTTTTCAGCACATCAAAGTCCCTCAGGAGGCCTCCCTTTTGACTTTACCTCCCCCAACTTCATAGTATGTAATAAGCCACTCTTCACAATCCCAATGCAGCTTTTCCTGCCCATGGGTACTGCCCCATGCTTTAATAAAATCACTGTTTTGTACCAAAGATGTCTTCAAGAATTCTTTCTTGGCTGTCACCTCCAAACCCCATGAAACCCACCATCACTCCAAAACCTCTTCACTACTGACAGTCTGGAGATGGGGCCCATAATCTGCATTTTGACAAGCTCTCTACATGATTCTAATATTCCCTAAAGTTTAAGGAGCACCTCTCCACACCAGGCCCTCGGCCGACCTCATCTGTTCCCATGACACTTCCCCAAAGTGTGGGATGCTCCTGAACTGCTAACTGGTGTAAGTTTTTCCTGAATTTGACTTAATCATGTGACCCACCTCTGTGTGGAAAAGTAGGAGCAACGCCAGAATAAAGTGATGGAGTGCTTGGCTTTAGAGCAATTTCAACCTGTCTTGGTGTGAGACTGAAAGATTTGGGAGTAGACTCAATGAGAGAGAATCTGTTTTTTCTGCAATTCGCTGCATAGAGTTATAAAAAATAAAAAAATAAAAAGTCCCTGGCAGCACGTTTGTGGCACCCAGTCCCACCTCCTCACCTCTAAAAGGGAAGGTGACAGGGACCCCCCCCCCCGTAAGGTTGGGGGTCTGAGTGTAGAGCAGCCAGTGCATCCATCCAGAGTCCCTCTGAGCCACCATGGCTTTGGATCCTGTAGACAGCCTCGGACAGCGAATTAAGTTTGCACAGTTGCCTGTTCTTCCCTCCAGAAGAGTCTTATGGAGTTAACTCCGACATTATGGAGGAAGAAGCAGCCTTTAATCAAAATAGCACTGTGGATCGCAGGATTCAATTGATTGAAAGCCTTGCTCTCCTCTACACACTACAGTTTACTGAGCACCTACTAGGCACTGGGAACTGGGTCTGATGCTATACAGATTGTAATAGTTCTAACTGTAGGAGTTACTGATCAAACAAGAAACACTGCAAGAGCTGGGTTCCAATTCACTTTACCAATAATTGTGGTATAGTTCTGGGTATGTTGCTATTATATGGAAATAAAAATCTCAATGGTAAATGAAGTTATTAAAAAGAGCAGCCACAATGAAGCCTCAGATACTTATATAACTTTAGAATGAAAATATCAAGAAGGACAACGGGAAAATCATGCAAGGCATATTCCATCAAATAATTAAAGACTGGACTTTTTTATAAATGCTTGATGACAAGAAAATGTCACAAGTCAGAATAATGTTCATTATTTGTTGAATATGTTCCATATGTCACATGCGTGGATTTTCTAATCCTACGAAGAGATTTCAGCTGAAAACTCCCATTGTGTTGACTAGAAAATGAGTGACTTACTTCTTCCCATGCAAGGGGCTGGGAAACCGATTTGGCACAGCAGGTGGCACTGTCTCCCTTGGGTTTCTCTGGTGGGGTCCCTTGGCCACACAGAGCCTTCCTTGAGGAGGCAGGGGTGACAGGGCCCCGTTGTCTTGCTGCAGGCTGCCCCCCAACTCACCTCTGCCACTCCCTCCAGTCACCTGCCTCTCCCTGAAGGTTCCCACTGCCAGCAATGCCCTTTCCCTGTTGCTCTACTTGGAAAATGTCTACTCATCCTTTTCCGTACAGCCTTCATGAAATGTCACCTCCCCTGTGACACCTATTTGAGGCCTCCAAGTAGAATCGGTAACCCCCGCTCTCTATCGGTGTCGTAACGCTTTATATTTGCTCATGTATTTCTTCATGAAATATTTATTGATCAGCTGCTACGGATCAGACAGTGTGTCCGGCCCTGGAAACAGAAAGATATGTGGTGTGTGGGGTCTGCTGTCATGAAGCTGGCAAGCCACAGGGAAGGATGGTACACTAAGGGTGGATGAGGATGTGCAAGGGGAGCATTTAGGGACGCATAGGGTGGGCCTGGGGAGGACAGAAGGTGGAGATGCCTGAGGGGATGCCTGAGATGACCATGCAAGAAGCAGTCAACGGATGGGAAGCAAGGAGAGGGCACTCTGGGCAGTGGGGACTGTGGAAAGGCCTGTGAGTTAGGCATGCTGGGGATGGGGAGAACCTACAAGCAGTTGGATGTTTGGGGGAACTCAGAGATTGACAACAGATACGGCAGGTAAGATGAGTAGAGATCAGAACATTCCCGTCCCTATAGGATGCTTATATCTCATCCAGGCAGCCTATTAGAATCACTCTGGTAGAATCATAAAAGTACACACCCCCAGATGTGCTGATTTAGTTAGTAGGTCTGGGCAAGGGCCAGAAATCTTCCATTTTAACAAATGCTCAGGTAGCCGTGATTCATTTGCCCAAAGAACCACATTTTTAAGAAACACTTCTATAATTGATGGGAAGCCCTTGAGGAATTTATAAAAGCAAATAACAGAGATTTGTGTTTTAGAGAGAATACTCTTGCAGTTTAAAGGAGAATCGATTAAGAGAACGAAGCTGGAAGCGGAGTCCACTTAGGAGGCCTCTTCTGTGGTCAAAGTAAGAAATGGTAGGGGTCCCATCCAGAGTAACAATTCAGGGGAAAATGAAATTCCCCAAGCCTGGTGATTAGATAGACCAGAGACGAGAGAAGAGAAGGCTCCTGGTTTCCCAGCATGAACGGGGCCCCAAGTGAAACAGGGAAGACACAGGAGAAGGCAAGTTGGGGGAAAGAAGGTGGGGCATTCAGTCTTTTTCATACAGAGCAGTCGGTGCCTGGGAACATCCAGACAGAACACTCAGAGAGCTGAATGTGTGAGTCTGAAGCTTGGGAGAGCAGAATGAGCCCAGGAGACAGATCTGGAAATAGTCTGCCCCTGCTGCTGGTCGGGGACCATGAGACCTAGAAAGAGCCCCTGTGAGAGCATTCAGCGTGAGAAGAAGAAAACCTACACAGACCTCCAGCGAGCACCAGGTGCAGTGGACTAGCTGGGGAAGAGGAGACATGGCGCACCAGGAGAGCATGGGTTAGGGGACCCAAAGAAGGGAAACATCAGGAGGGAGCACCGTGTTGGGATTAAGGGCATAGGTTCTGAAGTCAGACTGCTCCAGCACTTACTAGTAGTTGGGTAAAATGGAGTATTATCTTTTACTGTCTGTGTCTCAGTTCCCTCATCTGTAAAATGGGCATACTGAGGGGCACCCATCTCATTGGGTTATTCTGATGGTAAAGTCAGTTAATATAAAAAAAAGCATTTAGGCTATGTATGACCTCCACATATGAGGTTCTTTTTTTTAAAACAGTTTTATTGAGGTATAGTTGCAGAGTAAAATGGAGTCTCTCATGTCAAGCAGGGGCCTGTGTCAAGCAACGACATAAGCATTTAAAGGTGAGCAGGTATGCAATCTCACCTGGACCAGCATCAGCTGACACCCCAGAAGTGATAACATGCAGAACCAGAGGAAGTCTGCAGGAGCCAAGTGATTAAATCTTTTTAAAAAGGGGAGGATTTTTGCAGCAAACTGTCAGACTCTTCAGACATGACCTCTCTATATCTGACCACTTAAAAAAGGCAACTGCTGCTGAAGGCCCAGCCCGACTGAGGTACGAACAGAACCGAGATCCTAGATCCTTCACTGCTTGGACATAACAAGCAGTAAGTGCTGAGAGCTGTCCCGGACCCAACCAAAGCCTCATCTCAACTGTGCGCCCACAGACTGACGTCGAGTTTGGTTCGTTAACTTCCTACATCCTTCTCTTATCTTGTTTGTTGTGTGGTTCATCTTACATCCTGCTCTGTGCACTGTGTAAGAAGCCAAGTGTGATCACATAGTGAAATGTCATTGAGTTTGGAATCCTGAACCTGCTTTGTAACTGTGATTCACTTTGCTTTATGACTGAATGAAGCTGACACTAGAAAGACACAACTCACATGTGCGCCTTCCTAGCGCACTGACAAATTGATATGTAAAAACCTGCATGTATTTCACATATATAATTTGGTGAGTTTGGACATATGCCTACACACATGAAACCATCACCACAACTGAAGTAATAGAAGTATCCATCACCTCCAAAAGTTTCCTTATATCTGTGTGTGTGCGTGTGCGTGCGTGTGTGTGTGTGTGTGTGCGTGTGTGTGTGTAGTAAGAATACTTAACATGAGATCTACTCTATTAACCAATGTTTAAGTGCACAGTACTGTTCTGTTAACTACAGGCATAAATGTTGTACAGCAGATCCCTAGGCTTAGGTGGACCAGAGACCTGAGCCCTGATCCTGAGAAGGATCAATGATATCTCTGCCAAAGCCAGATCAGATGGACAACGACAACCTGGCCCCAATACTAGATACCTAGTGTTCTCCTAACCAGTCCACTAAGACAACATAAGTACCCTCCTCCTCCCCACAATATGCAGGATGGTGAGGGAGAAGGCGACCCTGGGTCCCACTAAGATTTAACTTCTGCCATCCGGCAGATTATAGATTCAACAAGAAAAGACATTAACTATATTCAGTTACAGAAATTCTACAAAAGATACACTTCTTAAATCTGTGTTTATGGGTAGAGATGTGTGTCTGCTACAGAAATCAGAGGAGGCTCTGATGAACGTCCTGCTAAATTCACACAGTCCTGTGCTCATGTCTACGGTCTCATCAGCATTCCAAGAAGGAAGTGACATGACCTTGACTGCGGCAGGCCTTTTCTCCCATAACCAGCACTGAATGAGACCCGAGAGTTTATAATCCCTCCATTTAATGAGCCAGGTATGGCCTGGAAGGTTCCTGTTTGGCTAAAGCAGTGCATTAGAAACAAAAGTTCTTAAATTTTTCAGACCCAAATAATCTTTCATATGCTTTATGATGCTAAATTCTGATCTTCTAACTAACCTATTAAAGTACCTGAGGAAATTTAGTGCTCTTTTTTGAGGAAAATATTGATCCTTCCCACAGGACCCTGTGTGACTGACACATGGCAAAAGACAGAAATCAGGCTCTTCAATTTCAACATGTTGGAAATTCTGCCTCCTTCCAGCCTCTGAGGTGTACAGATGGATTCTTCTGCCAACAACGCAGACCATAACTTAAGGTCCAAGTTGAAAAATCCAACCACAAACCAATTTAAAGCCAGCCCTTTCCAAATGGATAACGATGTAGTACATGTATACAACGGAATGTTACTCTGTGATCAAAAAGAATGAAATCTTGACATTTGCAACAACGTGAATGGAACTAGAATGTATTATGCTAAGCAAAATAAGTCAGAGAAAGACCAATAACATATGATTTCACTCATATGTGGAATTTAAGAAACAAAACAGATGAGCAGAGGGGAAAGGGAAGGGAAAACAAGATAAAAACAGAGAGGGAGGCAAACTATAAGACTCCTAAATACAGAGAACAAACTGAGGGTTGCTGGCAGGGTGTTGGGTGGAGAGATGGGCTTTATGGGTGATGGGCATTAAGGAGGGCACTTGTTGGCATGAGCACTGGGTGTTATATGCTAAGTGATGAATCACTAAATTCTACTCCTAAACCGTCATTACACTATATGTTAACTAACTTGAATATTAAATAAATAAATAAATAAATAAATAAATAAATAAATAAAACCAGCCCTTTTCAAAGGATCCTGTGAGGCCTCTGATATTTAGGGCACCGAGGGTCATGTAATGCCCCACTATCTCTTCCCCCTTTTAGAGCACTCCCCAGCCACCAGTGGGTTAGACAGCACAAAGTAACCACTCTGGCTCATATTAATTACCCAAGCTCCCTGCAGAAATGGCTTCCCTTCATCAAGATTCTTCTTCTCTTCAGTTTTTATAGATTGTATATGTAAGAATATACAAGAAATAGCCACTTAAACAATGTCTCTGTGACTTTTCCAAAATTGGAGTTACTCCCCATTAGGTTATGAACTGTCCCTCATGGAAAACATAGTTGATAAACTGCTTCTTGATCCAGGGCAAGAAAAACTTCAGTTCCTCAAAGAGCTAGTCTGCATCTTCCTGTCAAGCAATACAAATTGTATTACTCAACTATTTCCCTTTTTGCCTCAGCTCCAGAAAAGTGAAAATTATTGTACCCTACTGCAGTAATTGATTTATCTCAAGGGCACTGTAACATTGATTCCTCTGCTATATTAATGTATCTCTGGTCTAAATTGTGCATTGTGTTTGATTTTGTAAACAGCCTCCGGCTTTTCTAGATATGGGGGGGCTATCATTTTAAAGAAATGCATTTTAATTTTACCAAAAATTGGTTTCCTTTGAAACTTTTATTTCAGTTTTATTTTTATGTTAATTTTTCTGTTTGACTAATCTCTGTGCCCTACATGAGAACCTCAGTTCCATGGGGGGAAAGACTCTATTTAATCTGCTCACTGATGTATCTTCAGTCCCTGGCGTCATGCCAGAGGGCCTTCCATACCTGTGTCAGTCAAAATAGACCAAATTGTGCTGCATGAACATAGAGCCTGAAAACTCCTAAGAACAAACTGGTTTTTTTCTCACTTATTCTACATATCCATAGAGATCAGCTATGGGTGTTCTCTGCTTTATATCCACTGGAAGATTATCATGACAAAAAGAAAGAGATAGGAGAAGCCACAAATCACTTGCCAGTGCTTTCCCTTGACTAGCGAAACTCCAATCACATGACCAGGAAGGGGATGCGTCACCCTCCCAGGAAGGGTTCCTACAGTAAGGGAATTTGGTGATTGGTCATACCATCTATAATGCTACTCTAGGAAATTAATTCATCTAGACTTATAAATTACATTTTCTCAAATTAGTGAGGTGCTGTTTATTCCTTCCCATGTATATTTAGCCTTTGGTACATTTTAAACTTGTTTTATAATAGCTTGATTTCAAAGTATCTCACTATACCATTGATTTGGTTATATTTAGGTCAAATATACTTCACCACGCATAATATCTCCCTCTTTCAAACAGCTCAGGAAGTCTTGAGAGCTGCATACTAACTTTTCCCAACACCACAACAGTTTCAGAGACTTTAGTTGACTTTTGCCGAGCTGATATCAGAGTTTCCATGTTCTATAATTGGATAGCTCAGATAACCTGAAACCCTTTCACTTCAAAACACCAGAAAATCCTGGACTACATATAACAAACATTCTCTTAAAGACATGCCTGAGCTTGGAATAAAATAAGGAAACTCCAAGGGCCAAAGATGAGAATAAAACTGAAAAATACAACAGGAAGCCAGAGAGCCAAGAGTGTAGCAATCATATGGTTGATGGGACTTTCCAGTTTGCTACCAGCCTCACAAACTCAGGGTTGAGATTTTAAAGTCTTCATGAAAGGAGCAGACCCCAGTCAAGTTGAGGAGTTACAACTGAGACCCCAAATAAAGCTTTACTCCCCAAAGGACCTCAGCCTAAGTAAAAGCTATGCCTGGGTTGCCATATTTAGCAAATAATAATATAGTAACATCCAGTTAAATCGATATAATGTGAATGAACAGCAAATAAAATTTTAATATAGGTATGTCCAGTATAGCATTTGAGACATACTTATACTAGAAAATTATTCGTTATCTATCTGAAATTCAGATTTAACTGGGAGCCCTGTATTTCACCTGGCAACCCTAGATACACCAGAAAAATTACCCACCAGTATAAGAGTCAACAAGAATGCTTGCCTATCTCCACGTGGGCTCTGAGTTGGGCCAGGAAACTATCCCCCACAAGAATTAACAATCCAGAGTAGTTGGAATTAACAACTCAGGCAACAACAGATGTTGGTGAGGATGCTGAGAAAGAGAAACCCTTTTGCACTGCTGGTGGGAATGCAAACTGGTACAGCCGCTCTGGAAAACAGTATGGAGGCTCCTCAAGAAATTAAAAATAGAACTACCCTAAGACCCAGCAGCTGCATTACTAGGTATTTATCCAATGGACACAGGAGTGCTGATTCAAAGGGACACATGCACCTCAATGTTTATAGCAGCGCTTATGACAACAGCCAAAGTATGGAAAGAGCCCAAAGGACCATCGACTGATGAACGGATAAAGAAGATGTGGTGTGTATGTGTATATATATATGTGTATATATATATATATATATATATATATATATATGTGTGTATATATATATATATATGTGTATATATATATGTGTGTGTGTGTGTATATATATATATATATATATATATATATATATATATATAATGGAATATTACTCAGGAATCAAAACGAATGAAATCTTGCCATCTGCAAAAACGTGAATGGAACTAGAGTGTATTATGTTAAGTGAAATTAAGTCAGTCAGAGAAAGACAATTATCATATGATTTCACTCATATGTGTTATTTAGGAAACATAACAGATGAACTTAGGGGAAGGGAAGCAAAACTAAGATAAAAACAGAGAGGGAGACAAACGATAAGACACTCTTAAATACAGAGAACAAAATGAGGGTTGCTGGTGCGGTATTGGATAGGGGAATGGGCTAAATGGGTGATAGGCATTAAGGAGGGCACTTGTTGGGATGAGCATGGAGTGTTCATGATGAATCACTAAATTCTATTCCTGAAATTACTAATACACTATTATGTTAACTAACTTGGATTTAAATTTTAAAGAATAAATAAAAATTAAAAATTAAAAAAAAGAGTTAACAATCATAGGTCTGCCCTCTCACAGACTTAACAATTTAGCTTTACACTACCTGTATGATCCTCATCTACCAAGCCAGAAATTAGCATAAAAAATGCTCCCCAACTTTCCCCCCACTCACCCGCTGCCAAGACCATGATACCCCAGGACTCCTAGCAGAAGGAAATAAAACCTGCTCTGAGTGGGGAGGAGTCTCACCCTCAACTCAAGCCGCTGCGGAGGTCCACAGACAAAACCTCACTAAAGATGAACTCATAACCCAAAATTACACAATATGGGGGTCACTTGTGTACAGCAAGGAAGGCTGGCCCTTTCACTCACCAGTTAAAAAAGTCAAAGGGCACAAAGTCTTTGAAACACATCCAGAGTCGCTCAAAGCTGATTAGTTGGCTGTTTAGGTGGGGCAAATCAAGTATCCAGTTCCATGACTTCAGACTGTATTCTCATCTGGCCAACCATCTCACACAAATCCATCACCATTGCTGAGGGGGGAAAAGCAACACAAAAAAAGCCAGTTCTAGTGACAGCAGGTTTAGCATTCGTTAATCCATTACAAACAGACCTTAAGGCACTTCAGTGCTTTTCATTTCCTTTTCTCATTAAGAACTACTTGTTTACCAAAACTAGAGAAAAGCTGGAGCCAACCACTTTTAAAGCCTTAGCTTTAATACATCTGCTGCCCTGAATTTCCCATAGACTAAGCTACATCCCAGTTTGCCTGGGACTTTTCTGGGTTTAGCAATGAAATGCCCCATCCTAGTCAAACCAAGAGAGTTGGTCACAGAAACCATTCTTCATCTTAATAAAAGGGAAATTGAGTAAATCTGTGAAGGTTTTCCTCTTTGTTTTCCTACCAGCAGCATTCAGGCAAAACAAGCTAATAATTATTTCAAGAGGTTCTTGCAGAGTGCCTATAATTACAGCATAGGTATATAAATAGGCATACACACTTTTCACTCCTTGAGCTCTGGTTTCCGCATCTGTGAAACACAGACAACCATGGAACCATAAGGTTTTGGCAAGGATTAATGAGACCGTGTAGAATGCAGATCAAGCACTTAGCATGGTTCCTCACCCATAATAAACACGCCAGCAAGATAGCTATCTTGATTACTAAGTTTCAGACTTTTGTAGCATACAGATTTTGTACTTCAGAAACATTTACTATATGCTTCCATTTTGCACATTTTTGGTTTGAAGTAGCAGTTTTGTCGGTATTGCTGGATTATTCTCACACAGCTTGTCAGAATTTATTGACAGGTACAAATAATTTTCTCTTATTGTGTTTGGACACTGATCGTTCATCCTTTGACTTTCAGAATTCAAAAATATTCGCCAAGATTTAGGGAAAAATAACAACAATCTCGATCATTTTTTCCCACTTTTTAGAAAGCAAACTTGATGTGCTTTATCTTGCCTGCCTATCCTTTTATTCCAACATGTACGAGTAACTGCGAAAATAGCATTCTCTTTATCCCATCTCTGACTATCAGTGACCCAGAACTAACAGGTTTGTATTTCCACCTGACTGATTTTCAAAGTATTCAAACTCTAAATAACCTTAAATTGAGTATATATTTTATGTCATCCATTGTTTTACTGAAAGAGAAGGGGCTAAGAAAGCTCATATTTCCCCTGTGGCATTAGGCTGCATTGAGCATATGAGTATTAACAATCTTTTAAATTGTTGTCAATTTGAAGACATTACCTTCTCTCTGTTAGGACATAATGCTGAGTCATTTGGAGTGAGTTGGGACAGATTTGCCCTAAATCACTCCTAAAATCTTGTTTGGTTTCCTCTGGCCAGAATATCGTATAATATACTGGTTACTTTGGATATTGCAAGGTTTATCTTTGTTTGACATTAAAGGTCCTAAATGGGATCAAAACACATGATCTGAGCTAACATTCCTCGTACTTAAATATACATACAAACCACATTTTGAGAAACTTGTTGAACACAGATTCTGATTTGATCGGTCTGGGCTGTGGCTTGGAACTCTGCATTTCCAGCAAGCCCCCAGGTGACACCGACCCTACTGGTCTGGGGACCACCAGCAGCACGGGTGTAAGGCAGTAGTTCTCGGGGTGTGATTATGGCACCAGTAGCACGGGCACCACCGGGGAATTTGTCAGAAATGTTAATCCTCAGACCTCACCCCAGACTTTCTAGATGAGAAACTCTAGGTACAAGCCCTCCAGGTCACTCTGATACACACAGTTTGAGAACCACTATTTTAAGTAAGTAAATCTGCTTGCCTAGATGAACCAAGTACTGGGTTATATCCCACAAGGAAGGAAACCAAGGCTGTCTTTGAGCTAAAACGGCCAAGACAAACAGCCAATCCTCAGTTACCTGCTGGAAACGAGCATTTAACAGATCCACCCACACTGGTGAGTGGCCTTTGGAGGAACAGACCTTGCCCAGATGCCAGCTGAAAACGTGTCCAGCAGGTATATTCTCTATATCGAAATGTACAGGTAGTATTAAAGCATGCACTCAGCATCAGGGAAGTCTGATACGAGGTAACACAGTAGTGCTAAATTGCCCAACAGAGGAAATAGGCATCTGCTAAGCAGGGACACCAAAAAAAAAAAAAGAGAGAGAGAAAAGAAAAGAAAAGAAAAAAATCTTGAAAGAATTTGACATTTTCCAGAAAAAAGCATCAAGAGATACCATGGGGAAACTCATACTATTCAACTTCTTTACACTCATTTTACTGTTTAGCATGGCTTGCTGTGGCCTATGGAGTCTGACTGCCAGTCTCTAAGTCCTGGCTATACCATGTCCTAGCTGAGTAACCTCAGGCAAGTTACTCAACTCTCATTGCCTCAGTTTGCTCACCTGCAAAATGAAGATAATGACGTTTTGTGAGAATCAAACATTACATTAATATATGTAAAGCTCTTAGAAAAGTGCCTAATATTCAGTCAGTGCTTCATAAATATTTGTTTTTATTACAAGTAGGTGGAAAGGGCAGAAGCACTCTACATTTTCTTTTTCAGTGCTTAGGGTCTTCAAAGAATTAATTTCTTTCCCAGTAAGCCTGACATGGCATCGGAGAAGTCAGACAAAAGTCAGAAATGCATGGAGACAAGAGACAGAACTGGTGAGATCTGTGGGTCCCAGGGAAAAATTGAGAAAGAGCAGGATAGAACTAGAGAAACTGTGGGGCTCTGAACAAAGCCAGGTACATATCAGGAAAAGGAGCAAGACTTAAATCCCAGAGTGTAAGTCAGGAGACCAGTAAGCACTGACCACCCACAAGGATGGTAACATCATCAGCAATCTCGGGATTTTAGGCTCTCACCTTGGCTACAAATGGAATCAACTGGAGAGCATTAAAAAATGCTGATGCCTGTGTATCACCCCTAGAGAGTCTGTTTTGTTGGTTTGGGGCCTTGCCTGGGGAGATTTCTAAAATCTCCCCTGAGTTTTTTAGATAGCATGGGTTAAGTATCTTATACTCCAGTCAGCACTGATCTTAGAAGTTGTGAGGGGCCTACATAGATGACAAATGAAATGGCTAAAAAAACACAGTCCCTGCTTATTATCCCCACCTTCGCTCTTCTTTATATTTATGCTCTGGATTTACGTTCTCTCTGGCCACAAATAATTCACAGAGTGCCTTTTTTGCTATTCAGAAAAATGCTCCCCTTCTTCCATGCACCTTGTCAAGAACTGATGTTACACCACAAACAAGGTAACAATGTATCTTACCATAGTTTCATGGACGATGGCAGAAGACATGAGACTCCTGGGCCAGAGATAAAGGATTATTACTCACAGAAATAGTAGAGAATAAACATTTCCTTGCAACAAGAAAAAACCCCTTTCCCAAAACAATGGAAAGACGTGACATCTGCACATACAGTGAATTTTATTACAGGAAAGGAACCATGAATTTAGGGAAATTAAATCTTTTATAATGGGCAGTAAGCCTGCCGGCCTTTACAGAGATAACACTTCTATTTTCCAAGGCTATTTGCTATACACATTCTTCAAAGCACTAGAATAGTGCTGGCAAAATGTGAAAAACATGTAAGACCCATGGAGAATCATCTTCCAGCACACTTTACTTTCATTGTCCAAAAAAGTTGCTATAATATAATGATTTCAGGGGCACCTGGGTGGTTCAGTCAGGTAAGATCTGACTCTTGATTTTGGCTTCAGTCATGATCTCATGGTTCGTGAGTTTGAACCCCACATCAGGCTTTGTGCTGACAGCAGTGGAGCTTGGGATCCTCTCTCTCCCTCTCTCTGTCCCCCCCTACTTGCTCATATGCTTGCTCCCTCTTTCTCTCTCTCAAAATAATTTTAAAAACTTGAAAAAATATATATAATGATTTCATTAGAATGAAAAACTTCATATCTTCTGCTATACAATCATCATAGTAGATATGCAAAGCTACAATGTCTACAATGTAGATGGATCCCTCCTGCCTATCAGCAGTTTACAACCTATGCAAATATACACCGTGACATTTTATATTTTTATCTTACTCACCTATTCTATCCTTGTTGGGTCCTACCCAACCTCACTTTTGGACTTATTTTTTTTCCCCAATGATCTTATTCCTAATCACTTTCCTTCATCCACCCCAACTTTCCACAAACTATTTACCTTAAGATTTTAATACATTTATTTATTTACTTATTTATTTATAACTTTTATTTATTTTTGAGAGACAGAAACCGAGTGCAAGTGGGGGACAGGCAGCAAGGGAGGGAGACACAGAACCTGCAGCAGGCTCCAGGCTCTAAGATGCCAGCACACAGCCTGACGTGGGATTTGAACTCATGAACCGTGAGATCATTACCTGAGCCAAAGTTGGATGGTTAACCAACTGAGCCCTCTAAGCACCCCAAGATTTTAATACTTTTAAACATGATCAGTCCCCTTCATTCTTGGGCTTACTCCTCGCTATTTGTGCAACTGAAGTAACATGAGGCACCCCTGAGACGGAGGCACACAGATTACCTTTCCATGTTAAACTGGCAAAATCCACATATAATGACTGCGTTCTGTACAAACGACCCATGCTAAGGACAAGATGAAACAACAGACTTCTAAGAGCTGTGACAAGGTGTCAGGACCATGAAGATATTTCAGAAGGACATGATGCGCCACAAGTAAGCTGACATCTTACTAGTTACAAGAACTCAAATGTAATTTCTGAGAACCACACTGTAAATGTGACCAAACAAGAATGTGCTCTCATGCATCTGAGTGTTGCAACAAGAGGAAGATGATCAGTTTGGATTCTTGAAGGGGAATAAAGAAAAAGAAGTAAACAGAGACTGGCTAGGGTGACCTAGAAAGACTGCATCTGGTGAAGACTAATGGACAAGTATCCACTGTGTGGGAGCAGGGACTTGTAAATGTCCTGGTGAATGTCTCTGAAATCTCTGCCACTGCTTTATTCCAGTTCCACACTCAGCAAGCAGCATATCATTCCTCGCCCAACTTTCCAGCCACACTGGCCTAGGGAAGGACCATACATTTTGAAAGTATCTAGCCTTGCAACATAAAGAAACATCCAAAGTGTCAAATGACACCATGGCATTCTGATCTAAGTCTCAGCCTATTAATAGGGGTGAGATAGTCCCTCCCCAGTGGAGCTCAGCACTCAGGCTGGATCCAGCATGGTCACTCAGCGTTCATCCTTCCCCAGCGTGAGCTCCTGAGCTGAAACTGGTCCCTAACATTCCAGAAGTCTATGGAAGCAGAGCAGCTCCAGAGACTTTCAGGAAAGCCCCGGCCATCCATCTTAGGACACACAGGCAGAATGTTACTCCCAGGGCTGAAATGCAATTTCTCAACTGTCCAAAAACTAGAATAGGGTAGGGACTTTGAGCTACCATACTCACCTAGGGTCCACATTTATGTCCTCTCTCACATTCCTTCACACAGCCCCCAGAATAAGGCAGAGACTATTAAAGGTACTGGAGATACAAAGACAAATGATATGGAATCTGCTGGCCCTGAGGGAATTTTGTGTTAGTCAGGGTTCCCCAGAGAAACAGAACCAACAGAACATGTGTGTGTATGTGTGTGTGTGTGTGTGTGTGTGTGTGTGTGTGTGTGTGTGTGATTAGATTTCATTCAAATGAAAGAGAGAGATTTCAGAGAACTAGTTCATGTGATTGTGAAGGCTGGCAAGTATGAAATCTGCAGAGCAGGCTGGTGGGTGCACCTGGATGGCTCTGCTGGTTGAGTGTCTGACTCTTGATTTCAGCTCAAGTCATGATCTCAGTTTGTGCAATCAAGCCCCGTATTGGGCTCTGTGCTAATAGCACAAATTCTTCTTGGGATTCTCTTTCTCTCTGTCTTTCTCTGCCCTTGCTTCGTCTGTGCGCACTCTCTCCCTCTCTAAATAAATAAATAAATAAATAAATAAATAAATAAATGTAATCTGCTTTACTCAAAGTCTACTGATTTAAATGTTAATCTCATCTAAAAAATACCTTCGGGGTGCTGAGTGGCTCAGTTGGTTAAACGTCTGACTTGTGCTCAGGTCATGATCTCATGGTTTGTGAGTTTGAGCCCCCACACTGGGCCTGGCGCTGACAGCTCAGAGGCTGAAGCCTGCTTTGGATTCTGTGTCTCCTTCTCTCTCTCTGCCTCTCTCCCACTCTCACTCTGTCTTTCTCTCTCAAAAACAAATAAAGCATTAAAAAAAATTTTTTTTAATACCGTCAAAGCAACATCTAGACTGGTATTTGACCCAACACGTAGCCTAGCCAAGTTGACACATAAAATTAACCATCATAGTTTTCCAGTACATTATGTTCCACAGACCCAAAGAGGGCAATTCCCAGTCTCCCCTCCACCCTAATCACCTCACCCCCAAACCCTCATATCACCTCCCCCCATCACACACACACACACACTGTTTTCTATCACTGAAAAAAGTGAAGGATGTTTTTAAAAATAATGTGTTCCCTGTGAATCCCTCCCTATAATTCTTCACAACCAGGCACAATGAACCAGGAAGTTTACAGAGAAGAGAGGCAAATGTAAATTTTTGAAGGCTTTGAGATTTCTTCAGAAAACTTATGCCAGAAGGTATCCCTGCTTACAGCCATTAATGGCTCCTTGGTTAGAAAGGGAAGGAAAGAAGGGAAATTTACTAACCACCTCTGCCTCCAAATTCCCCTCCCTTTACCCTTCCCAGTTTTTGCCAGAAGGAAGCTCCTATTCTCACCACAGAGCAAGTGAAAAAGCACTGGGGTGCAAGACATGCCTCCTTCCTTGGAAATAGGGAGAAGTCGAGGACGAGAAGCTGGTTGTCATGGTCCCTTCAGCCAGACCCCCACCCTGCTCATCCAAATCCCCTCCCCATAGCCTAAGGCCTGCATGCTCTGTGGAGCCTTCCAAGCACTTCTGCCTCAGTGTCCTTTCTGGCCTCAGCCCCTTGGAACTCTGCTTCTCCTACTGTTTAAACTACTCATTCAGGGTGCCTGGGTGACTCAGTCTGTTAGGCGTCCAACTTCAGCTCAGGTCATGAGTTCATGAGTTTGAGCCCTGCATCAGGCTCTGTGCTGACAGCTCAGAGCCTGGAGCCTGCTTCAGATTCTGTCTCCCTCTCTCTTTGCCCCTCCACGGCTCATTCTCTCTCTCTCTCTCTCTCTCTCTCTCCCTTTCAAGAATAAACATTCTTGAATAAAAAAATAATAATAATAAAATAAGCCACTCATTCCATGCACACTGCTCTACAAAGTTCTCCTTTAAAATCTCTATTTCATGTCCCTGGAAGGTTGAACTATTTATTTTTGTAAAGACAAATAAAAATTTTAAACAGCAACAATAATAATACAAGAAGCTTAATTCTCCCTTCTACTAATAAGGGAAGAGATTCTCCTCCCCTCCTTAGAAAAATTAAAATTGTAGGTACTTTCTCCTCTCTTTAAAATGTATATAAATCCTTTTGAAAGCTAGATAGGACTTTTGTCAGCTTTTTGATTCAAGAATATTTCTTAGGAAGCTGGAAGCCATCTCTCAAATGTAAACACCAAGGGAGATAGTCCCCAGATCTCCCAGTGTCTGTTGGAGATAGGAGCCTAACTGTGATGGGTGCTCCATGTTGCGAAACTATCATCTCCTGTCATAAAGACCCAAGAAGTTTGGTTTTGCTTTGTATAAACTTGATTAGCCAACCTAGACAGTCACCTCCATTACTAGAGAAATTTAGGTACCTAAATTACCACTAGGTAAATGAACTATGTGTGACAAAAGGTGCTGTCAAGACCTCTGATTTGAGGACTAGTTATTGTTTATTTTGAGAAATGTATATAACAGGTTGTGTCTGTTTGGTTATAAAAGGAGGTAAGATTCTTTTTCATCTGCAGTCTCCTAAGGGATTGCCTAGGATGTGCATCGTATTCTGGTTAAATGCTTACTCAATAATATAAGTGTTTTCTTTCTCTGTTACCTCTATGGAGGGCATTTCTGCATTGAGAGATTTTGTTTCTAGTTATATCTCCCCAACATCTCATTCTTACACATCCACAGTCCTTAGCACATTGTTTTCTCACATATAAAAGATTCTCTTGATTGTAACCATTTCTTTTCCCATTTTTACACATCTGAGACCAAGACAATTTTTTTAGTTGATGGGGAAAAGAGTAACACTGATTCAAGGAATGAAAACACAAAGAGGTTGATAAAGTTTGCAAAATAGATTTTATTGTGAATGTTAAAGCACAGAAAAAGGATAATGTTTCTTGTGGATCCCAAGTGTAAAAGGAGAAAGGGAAGGAGCAGAGCCAAGTAGGAATTCCAGAAGGCAGAGCCCATGTAACCATAAGGAAAACACCACATCTCAAAAACATCACATGAGGCCACTCTAACTTTAAATAGTTTCCTAGCAAGTTAAGTAAAGATCCAGAAGTGGAAGTACATAGCTAATTTGCATACTTCAGATGAGTCATGACAGACATTTCAGCTGTCAGGAATTTTTCTCTCATTGAAACATAACAATCATGAGTTTTGCCTGTTAGTTGTCACCTTGTTGATTCCCAGAGCTGTGTTTTGCTGGGTAGTAAACTTGGAGGCTACAGACTTCACTCACATTACTGACAGACAAGGCTGATGTGTTTGGGATATAAAATTTAAAATTCAGGAATATTGAGGGGCGCCTGGGTGGCTCAGTCGGTTGAGCGTCCGACTTCAGCTCGGGTCACGATCTCGTGGTCCGTGAGTTCGAGCCCTGCGTCGGGCTCTGGGCTGATGGCTCTGAGCCTGGAGCCTGATTCTGATTCTGTGTCTCCCTCTCTCTCTGCCCCTCCCCCGTTCATGCTCTGTCTCTCTTTGTCTCAAAAATAAATAAACGTTAAAAAAATTTTTTTTTAATCCAGGAATATCTGATTGTATTGTGATGTAAATTCGCATCATGTTTTTCATAGAAAAAAAAACCCAAAATGTTAACAAAATAAAGGTAATTTTTGGGGAAAAAATAAGAATTTAGCCAATGCATCTAAGTAGAGAATATGGTAGCTTATGCACAGTGGGCATTAAGGAGGTAGATGAGTTCCTGGGGCACAGATAGCATGGAGTCTACTTTTAGACAAACAGGCTTAAGCAATGGGATGAAGAAAGGGCCACAGTGATCACCTGGCTGAATACAGACAGGCCCATTAGTGGACCCACTCTGAAATACCCATAGGCCCTAAGTGACCAGTAGACTACTTACACTAGACACAGTTACCAAAAAAGGGAAAATTCCAAAAGTCATCACACCTCCTCACCTTCCCTCCTTAAAAGTAGCCCCCTGCCACTGCCTCAGAGCAGACAGCCTCTCCTCTGCTGTCCTGCCCACTGCTCCCTTGTGGTATATTTAATAAACTCTACCTCCTTTGTTTTTCTTCAGGTGAATTCTTTTACCTTCTGTGCCACCGGCTTCCACCCAATTGTTGCATCACCTTTGGGGGCTCCCATCCAATCAAGAGACCCCCCCATTTAGGCACAACAGACAGCATCTGATTTTTCCATGGTCTCTGTAAGATAGCTCTCCACCCATTTCTCTGCTACTAACCAAGTGAGCATTGCTAACCCACCTACTCAGGCACCTTGATACAGAAAAGGGCCTAAATAGCAGGCTCCTATAGACACCAGAAATCATACAACTCTGATCAATGTAAGTTAATAAATCGGAATTCTGATGGACTCCTCATTGTCATATAATGTGGGATAGTGAGAGTCACTCCCCATGACTCTAGTCAACTTTGGGTACACTGATAATATCAAGACTTACAAAACTGATAACCGGTCCTGTGAATGTGGTCATCTACCGAGGTGAGTCTACAGGTGGTGTCTCCATGGCACGCAGCCTCAGCAATCACCTGGAATTGTTCATGTCCCTGTATAACCAATCTGTCCCCCTGTTCTTTCTCTTTCCTTTCATTTCATGAGGCAAGTTTTAGAACTCTATCAACCTCGAAGAAAACATGCGGATGGAGGAGAAATATTTTGCTGACGCAAAATATCCTGCTTAATGGTCTATGTTTAACTAACAATGTCAGTCAAAGACACATTAAAAAAGAAAAAAATATATGACAAGCAGATGATGACAATTCTTGGGGAAATATCATCCTACCTGAGAAACCAAGCCAAATAACATACGGCACACCAATTGTCCCACTCTGAAGACTAAGTAACCACACAGGCCCCACAAGGCCCCAACACCTGAGATCCACAGCTGACTGAACCAGCAGTGAAGACTGATCTAAAGAGAGCAATCTAGAGTCCACTAGTTGCCTAGTGATATTTTGATCAAAAGTTCCTCCAACGTGAGATGACAGTGAGTAAATCTGAAGTTCTCTCTGCAGGTCTGTGGCTTATAAATATTTTTTAAACTTCAAAATTCTAATACAGAACTATGGCTGACCATGTTAGCCCTCCTATTTTTGTACCCTGACTGGTACCTCTCACCTTACCTGAGTTTAAGAGCTCTCTTAATATCTGATCAGGGAAACCCCATGGTCTCCAAGCCAAGGGGTTCTCAGATGGAGGGAATGAGGGAACAGAGGAGGATCCACCACAGACAGAGAGACTCTGCATTCAAGAGTCCTATTCCAACACCTGTGACCAGTCTACTCATGTGGAATTTGTCCCAAGTAAATATGAAGAAAATCAACAGCATGAAACAGGCACCAGATGAAGAAGCACTGGGAATGATCCCAGAAGAAACAAACAAAAAAAAGTTATTTAATTTTTGAAGTAATTTTCTCAGAGATTAAGTTACAATATTCATAAAACAAGGAAAAACTGTTATTTGGTAGTGGGATTCTCAGACAGAGGGATGGGACACCGAGGCCTTTCTTTCCAGGATGCAGCTTTATTTGTGCTAGCCCAGGCTCAGTGGGCCAGGACCCCAAAAGGCTGAGCCCCAAGCACAGCGGGGTGTAGCCTTTTATATAATTTCTACTTCTTTGTCTCCCATACATGGTAACATACAGACATATTGTCTGATTGGGCAGTCTATGTTACAGAATCATGAGGAATGTCATGTACAAACATACAGTCTGATTGGACACAATCCAAATTATAGACCCTAGTCAGAGCTATGCATATGTGTATAGGAGTTGATTGGGCTACGTTGCCTTTCTTTGTTCTGAGAAGGCCTCTACCACATTCCTTAGGGAGGGGCTCTATCTCTACCACAACTTAAGATGTTAATTGGAAAATAAATTCTTATAAAATAAAATTTAAAAAACCTATTGCCAAAAGAAGAAACTCATTAAAAGAGCTGAATAGTAGAATGGACACAACTAAAGACCAAATTAGTAACTGGAAGACTAAGTCATGCAATCCTATTGATGAAGTTTGGGGATGGTGGGGGTTCTGGAGCCAACGACCAAGAAAAATTCTTGAAGACGTCTTTGGTGCAAAAAGTACGGGGACAGGACCAGTAGGCAGGAAGAGCTGCACTGGGGTTGTGAAGAGTGGCTCATTACATACTATGAAGTTGGGGGAGGTAAAGTCAAAAGGGAGGCCTCCTGAGGGACTTTGATGTGCTGAAGAGGACTCCTAAATTACCTGAGGCCTTGCTATTGTCAAGCGAAGACTGTTTTCCCTCTAGTAAGGAATTAACATTAGGACAGTAGTTCCTGGAGAAATGCTGTACTCTGTATTTGTCTCAAGTTTTGTCAATGGGCTGCAGGTTATACGGAAATTTAATTTCACCTGCCATTTCCTGCTTGCCTTTGTTCCCCATATCACTATGGAGGGGATGTGATGTAGGGGCTCCAGGAAACTGAGTCTACAATTTACTGGAGATTAGGTTATTGATAAGATTATCTTTTTCTTGTAATTTACCGAAACATCTATAAACTGATAGAGACCCATGTCCTGTATGACTGATCTCTATCAGCTGGCCATTTGTTTTCTTCCCTTTCCCTTGTCCTTGGGCAGCCAGGAGTGCCTGAGGAATATCACACATATCTCACCTGGGGGGCTGAGGGGGGGGGGTGGAGGAAGGGATGCTAGCTTGTATGTTGCCCTCAGCTTGCCTTATGCTCCCTCATCACTGTCAGAGCATTGAGCAGAAATGCAAAAAATATGAAAATTACAAGAATCAAGTGGAGCCATTGAGGATAAATGCAAGAGACATGATATCTGATGTGGGAAACAAAGGCAGAAGGAAATGGTAGAATTAAATTCCCTTATAACCTGCAGCCCATTGATAAATACTTGAGGCAAATACAGAGTAAAACATTTCTCTAGGAACACCCTACCATCCTAATGTTAATGCTCTGCTAGAGGGAATAACAGCCTTAGCTTGACAGTAGCTAGGCCTTCAGTATCCTGTGAGTCTTCATTAGCATATGAAAATCTCAAGAGAAACTTTCTCTGGACTTTACCTCCCCCAACGCCTAAATGTATAAGTAGTCTCTTCAGAGGGTCGGGAACAGCTCTTCCTGCCCACGGGTCCTGTCTCCCTGCCTTAATAAAATCACCTTTTTGCACCAAAGACGTCTCAAGAATTCTTTCATGGCTCTCAGCTCCGGACTCCACGAACTCCACAATCACCCCCAAAACCTCATCAATATCTACCTAATATACGTTCAGAAGGAGAAAAGACAGGAAACTGAATGAAGAAAATAATAGAAAATTTCTTTGAGTTGAAGAAAGAGTTGATCATCCAAAAAAAAAAGCCTCTCATATGAAATGGGAATTATCAAAAGGAGATAGCTAGATGTTTGTTGCTGAAATGCTTAGGCACATTCTTTCTGAGGACCACAACAATTCCATAAATATAGCTTCTAAAGAACAAAACTATCTAGGTCTATTCTGTCTGAAAAGGTGCATAGACAATGTCTGCATGGAATATGTTTTAAATGTCTGCTAGATTCATTCAAAGAAGGCATCCACCCATTTTATTCTTTTAGCCAGCATCTGCTGCAGAACAATAGAGGCATGGATAATCACTCCGTGCTTGCCAGTTAACTAAGAAACACTAACGGGCTATTTTATGAGGAAAGCTACAAACAATACTTTTCTTTGAGGTAGAGTGATTTAAAGGATAAATTATAACCACCTTAAGCTTTCCACAAATGGAAAGAAAGATTTCTTCACAATAAAGTATGTTGAGTCAATTGCATTAAGCAATGATTTTATAGCCACACGTTCGTTCAATTGTTCACATTCTTCACTTCACGAATTAGTCCTTGGAACCTAATCCCTTCCTGTGCACTTGCAAAATTCCATTCAAACTTTAATAAGTTGGTAAAGTTTACACACACACACTCGTATACACACACACACTCATACACACACACACACACACACCACAGAGGGAACATATAGAGAATATATACACACAAGACAGCCTTTCATTCTGTGAGGCATTCTCTTCAATCTTGTTTTAAAATACTCTTTCTTGATATCTTACTGAAGTTTTCATCTTCCCTGTTAAAATTAGGTTTTATCTTCTTGCCTGGCGTCTGGAGAAAATGGGGCCAGAACAATGGCAGACAGATAATGGCCTAAGTCATGGAGAAGACGTTGATGGCCCTTATTACCACGGTTGCTGTTGTTGTTTTAAGGAAATTAAATATACTTTGCCCAAAGTTTCCTGTTTTACAGAACCAATGTCATGGTACGTGTGTTTAAATATCCCAAATGAATTAACAAAGAACTGATCAGGTAGACAAACCCTGGCTGCTTGCCAGTGTGACGGATTTCTGATAAAACATAAGCTTTCAAGAAAATGAAATTTAATCATCACAGTTTGGAGACAGACTCAGATTTTGCTCAATAGCAGCACAGGAAGGGCAAGGCAGGAAAAAGAGAAACTGAAATTCAAGTGCACCGAAGTAGCTAATCTGGGCAAAATTGATCAACTTATGGGGTTTTTCTTTTTTAGAAATAGTCTGAATTCTCACATTCTGATCTGCCATTTCAAATATTCCTGATTTCCTCTGACAGCTCATAGTCACAAGCAATCCCTTACAGCTAGCACTGCTCTTGTCAAGATAAAGATCTGTCCATTGTACTCTACTTGCTACTAGAATAAAAGCCACAGCCATTAAAAAAAATCTTCCTAGCCACTTCCATTGGGAATGAAGAGGGCTTAAATTTCATTCATGTAATAGTATGATTGACTTGTTGAAAGCGTCGGGTTTGCATTAACGTATTCAACAAAATTTTATAATATGTAAGTATGTTTGTATGTA
The DNA here is from genome assembly GCF_018350195.1 of Panthera tigris. Lineage (NCBI taxonomy): Eukaryota > Metazoa > Chordata > Mammalia > Carnivora > Felidae > Panthera > Panthera tigris. The sequence continues at coordinate 50,573,398 of NC_056660.1, forward strand.
ACATGTATGGAGTCCTGTGTGGATTCCTAGGTTGTGGTCATCCACAGGGTAAGTCAGTTTCCTGCCAAACAGAACTTTCCCATCTAATAAGGGATATCAGGAGGCCCTTGTGCCCCAAGGGGACATGCAGGTAGGGCATGTTGAGCTAAACTTAGAATGTTGCACAAGGCTCCTAGATGTGGCCTCTGCACTTAGATAGGGGTTTCCCACCTGGGATATTATTAACATTTTGGAGCAGTTAACTTATTGTAGGGAGCTGTCCTGTACATGGCAGCATGTTTGGCAGCATCCCTGGCCCCTACCCACTAGATGCCACAAATCTGGTAAATGTCCCCAGACACTGCCAAAAGTCCCTTGGAGGACAAACTCATCTGACTTAGAATCTCTGACTTAGGTGGAAGATAAGAGAGTTGTGCGGTGACAGGGAATCTCTGGTACTGACAGGGACAAATCCGTTATAAGACGGCCGACAGGGCCGAGAGGGGAATTCCAGTCCCTGCCCGAAGACTCCCCTTCCAGGTTTTTCTTCCCACTCACTTGTGGCAGGCGCGAACAGAATACAAATTGTCCCCTCTGCTTATGCTCAGGACTCAGATCTCTGGAGAGGGATCTCCTCTGAGTCCACCGGTGTAAAATAAGACTCCGATCCACCAAGATCTCCAAGTGCCACTTGGTGTTTCCACCAGCGATCCAGCCTGGTTCCGTAATAGTACAAAGGTCCCTAGGATGATGGATACCTTGGTCCCTTGGGTGTGGGGAGATGCTAAGCCCAATATGAGAAAGAGATAACTAGGTTCAGATCCAAAGGGCCTGGGTAAGGCTGGTTGACAGCTTGGAGTTTATAAATTATCTATTGCTGTGTAACAACCCTCAAGACATTTCCACTTAAAACAACAAACAACTATTGCCTAAACAGTTTCTGAGGGTCAGGAATCCTGGAGCAGCTTAGCTGGGCAGCTCTAGCTTAGGGTCTCTCACAAGGTCACGGTCAAGCTGGTAGCCAGGACCAGTCTTTGAAGACTGGACTTGCTATGGAAAGAGGAGGGTCCAGGCTGGCTGTGAGCAGGTGTGTTCAGTTCCTTCCTGTGTGGGCCTTCCACGGGGCTGGCCCTACATTGCTTTTCCCCAGGGAGAGGGATGGAAGAGAAAATTTGCATTGAAAAACAATCACCCTGGCTTGTACTTAGAGCGAAGAGCCAAAGACAAAAGGAATTCAACAATCCTTTTTGATTGGAGAGGTGCCATCATAGTACAAGTTATCATTTAAGCCCCTGAATACTTAGAAAGTGACTCTAATTACAGAAGGCCTTAGTCTTTAAATTGGTCACAGTTCCACAAAAGTACAAAGTAATTAAACTAGCAAATAACTGAACCAGCTCTTCTTCTGAATTCAATGGTGGCAAAACCTGGAATGTAAATCGGGGTAGCCACTGTGGAAAATGGTATGGAGATTACTCAAAAAATAAAAAAATAGAAATGCCACACAATCCAGTAGTTCCACTAGTAGTATTCAGCCAAGGAAAATGAAAACACTAATTCAAAAAGATACATGTACCTCTATGTTTATTGCAGTGTTATTTACAATAGCCAAAATGTGGAAGCAGCCCAAGTATCTATGAATAGATGAATGTATAAAGAAGATATGGTGTGTGTGCATATAATATGTATTCTATATAATGGAATATTACTCAGCCATAAAAAAGAATGAGATTTTGCCATTTGCAATAATGTGGATCAAACTAGAGAGTATAATACTAAGTGAAATAAGTTAGAGAAAGACAAATACCATATGATTTCACTTACATGTGGAATCTTTAAAACAAAACAAAGCAGAAACACACCCCTAAATACAGAGAACAAACTGGTGGGGAGAATGGGCAAAATGGGAGAAGGGGAGTGGAAGATAACGGACATCCAGTTATGGAATGAATAAGTCACGGGGGCGAAAGGTACAGCATAGGGAAGATACTCAAGGGTCCCATAACAGACGGTAGCTACACTTGTGGTGAGCACAGCATAACATATAGAGATGTCAAATCACTATGTTACCCGAAACTAACGTAACATTGTGCGTCAACTATCCTTCAGTTAAAAAAAAAATACTGGCAAAATCTGAGCCCAGAGAAACTAAATGATGGCACTTCTGCAAAAGCTCATCAGATATGATAAAACTCATCATTCCTTTATAAAGCTTTTCCACGGTGAGATGGTTGAAGTCATCAGAGCCCGTTTTTCATTTCATGTAAAAATGGTCTTAGGAATTTCTCAGATTTTAACTAACCTGTCTTCTGTACCACTATGAACATAAACCAATTGTCCAAGACTAGACAGCCCAAGGGAAATAACAATTACCCAGAGAAGCAGAGCGAGGTCCAGCCTAGCCAAGCCACAGTGATTGATTAGAAGCAAAGAGGTCTGAACAAGCTGTCAGGCCAGCGTCTTTGGGCAATAATAGCAGGGAAGCAGGCGGTGTATCCTAAGCCAGGAGCCAGGCAGAGGACCAGGAATTGGAGACCTATATATGCAAAAATGCAGTGCAGGAGCAAACAAGTGAACAAGCTGGGGAAAAGTGTGATTAACTCCCAACGCCCTTCTAGGCTCTTAATCTCAAGCTGTCAGGAACTCAGGCTGGCACATCTATCCCTAGACCATGGTGTCCGACGGGGGTGAAATGGAAGGGGAAGATGAGTGACCTTAAACACTGTACATGCCATATTCTTTTGTTCTTAATTTTTTAAATGTTTATTTATTTTTGAGAGAGAGACAGAGACAGAGTGTGAGCAGAGAAGGGGCAGGGAGAGAGGGAGACAGAATTTGAAGCAGGCTCCAGGCTCTGAGCTGTCAGCACAAAGCCTGATGCAGGGCTTGAACCCACGAACCGTGAGCCATGACCTGAGCCGAAGTCGGTCTCTCGACCAACTGAGCCACTCAGGCGCCCCCATGCACGCCATATTCTACTTAACCAATCCACAGGGGACATTTGATTGTTTCTGATTTTTAATCTTATAAGCAAATCTGTGAATTATTTGTTGCTAAGTTTTTTTCTATACATCCATGCCTATTTCCTTAGGATAAATTTTTAGAAGTGAGAATACCTGGATAAAAGAGTGCAAATTTTTCTACTTTTGATGTATGACATCTAAGCACAAGATGCATTCAGTTCCCTGATATCTATGAGAAATCATTTGACCATTGTACATTACTTCCCAGCCTTGTCTAATTCTTCATCTCCAGTTGGGTTAAACAACTCATTGAGAGGAAGTGGAAGTAATCGTACTTGGGAGGTGTTGAAATCATGGAAACTTTAGCGTCAGAATGAAGTGAAAGAGAATGTGCTGGAAAGAATGAAGGGTATAAAGGGAGTCACCTAGCAAGTGAATTACTCCTCCAGTTCACTCCTGAGATAAGCTTCCTCTTTCAACACGATGCTCAAGGTATTGTTATATTTTATGTGCTTATTTAAATCGGTTTTCTAGCTTACCTCTCCTTTTCTCAATTTCCTTACAGCTTCCTGCTTCTTCTTCAAAAAATGGCATTTTAACATTTCTCATGCCTCTGAGCTATTTAATTAACTGCATCTTGTTTTTCATCAGTGTTTTACCAGTAAGAGACATGATTCTGTTGCATACAATTAGGAAGAAAACAAATCATTGTAAGTTCATTGAATTGTAACCTCCCAGTCTTGTCTATGTCCATTATGGCATGGCCAGATTGCCTTTGTAATGATCTGTTTACTGTCCTTAGTTGCCTGGAGAAGATAATCCTATTGTGGCAGGAATCGTAACATCTTGGTTTAGTATTCTAGAGAGTTTAGCACAGTGCCAGACACAGAGTAAGACGTCATGAAATATTTATAAAAGGGTTGCATGTTTTGTCTTAATATATACATTAATCATAGCATATTATTGAAAAGAAATGTAAATGTCATGAGAAAATCAGGAAGACCAAAAGAAGTATTTTAGAAATAGATGGACTACGGAGAGTGGGGCAGTTGCATGTTTATTTTCTCATGCTCCCTTCCTCAGGAGCCATTTCTTTGGCACACAGGGTGTTATTCAGAACTTGTCAGGGAATCCCCATGGGGCCCTACCCGCATAGGTCACCAGCACCATGGGAACATGCAAATGGATGCCACAGTCACCTTCCAGGTGCCATGTTGGAGCCCCAACAACAAATCCTCCCTAGGCATACAGCTTTCCCCATAAGGCACTCCCAGGTCAGATCTAACCCTGAAGAGGTAAACAACCAATCACCAAATGCCCTTAACTGTGGGAGCTGTGGGAGTGGAAAGAGACATAGAAAAAAAAGGTCATTTTGCTTAGAACAGGGGTCCAACCAGTTCTCAAAACTCCAAGTTTTCCTTGGTGGATCATCAAGCCAGGGCTTTTTCCTCCTTGCCTCCCTCTGCCCCTAAATATGTTTACCCAAATTTCTAGCAGCATGACAAAGTTATTGTTATTCTCCATCCTAATTAGAAACACCTGTGCCAGCACCCTCTCTCTCCCATTCATGTTCTCTCCTGCTCTCTCCCACCCCAGACTCCCTCACCTTTCTACCAGAGCTTCAGAGACATACAATGTAGTCCATCCTTTTGAAAAAGGCAGGGTTTCCTTGACTCGAGCATCTGAAGACTGAAAATATAGGACTAGCTGGTGGCCAGATTGAGGACTTGTAGCTGGGCACTGGATCCATCTCTGTACCTCCGTGCAGGCACTGTTCTTAGACACCCTGGATCTTCCAATTCAGAAACTCCTTACCCTATAGCTAATGTTTTAAAATGAGGTATCTGGGAGCACCTGGGTGGCTCAGTCTGTTGAGTGTCTGACTCTTGGTTTCAGCAGGTCGTGATCTCAGGGTTTGTGAGTTCGAGGCCTGTATCAGGCTCTGCGCTGACAGTGCAGAGCTTGCTTGGGATTCTCCCTCTCCCTCTGCTCCTTCCCCACTCGCTTGCTCTGTCTCTCTCTCAATATAAATAAACTTTAAAATAAATAAATAAATAAATAAATAAATAAATAAATAAACAAACTGACATATCTAATGCTCAGAGAGACCAAGGAGGTTGTACAATGATACAATACTCAGAGCAGAAAAGGGAAACCACCTGGCATTTACTAGGCAGTACTAAGCGCTAGGCATGTAGTGAAACACAATTGAAGAGTGGATGCTTTTAGCTATACGTAATAGATGTTCTCTTATGCAGATGTGTAGAAAACAAAATAATTGCCTACACATTGAAGAACTTGGTATTTAAAGGAATTGCAAAGTACTCTGCTGCTTATGAAATGCAAATAACCCTGCGGGTTTTTATTATCTGGTTTGTGGGTGGAAGCAGAATGGTCTTCTCCGCTAGGACCACAGGCACTTCATATTCAGCAAGTTCACAGTGAGCCCATTATCATTGTTCAGCTGCTCCTCTTCCTGTGCTCCCTCTCTTGGCAAATGGCACTGCCATATCCCCATCCCGAACCCGGGCTATTGCAGCAGTCTCTTACCTGCCCTTGTCTACCCCTTGACCCATTCTCTACATGACAGACTACATGAGAGAGCTTTGCAAAACACAGTTCTGATCACATCTACCTTTTTAAAGACAGCACTATGGCGCACCTTTGACGGGAAGTCTTCAGCATAGTGGAACCTCCCCAGCTTGGTCCAAGTCTGCGAATCCCTCTCACCTCCGCCCCTGCATGAAGCTCTGAAGCTGGGGTTGGCCCAAATCACTGCATCCTCTCATGCCTCCAAGCCCCGCCCATGCTGCACCTCTGCCTTTAACCTCCACCCTTGTCCCAGGCCCCTTCACCTGCTGACTCCCTTAAGTGTTCATAGCCAGCCCAGGTATCCATGCCTTCGGGTAATCTCCATCAACAAGAATGAATGGGAAGTCGTTCTCAAGTGTAATTTTAAATATCTTAGTGATCATATTTTTAAAAAGTAAAAAGAAGCTGATAAAATTACTTATAAAAATATATTTCAGGGGTGCCTGGGTGGCTCAGTCGGTTGAGCGTCCGACTTCAGCTCAGGTCATGATCTCACCGTCTGTGAGTTTGGGCCCCATGTCGGGCTCTGTGCTGACAGCTCAGAGCCTGGAACCTGCTTCGGATTCTGTGTCTCCCTCTCTCTCTGCCCCTCCCCCACTCACGCTCTGTTTCTCTGTCTCTGAAAAATGAATAAACCTTAAAAAATTTTTAATAAAAAAATATATTTCATTTACCAATATATCTTAAATATTATCATCTTAGCATGTAATGTTTTAAAATTATTAATGAGATGCTTTATATTCCTTTTTTCCTACTAAGTCTTCAAAATCCAGTGTTTATTTTACTCTCATGACACATCCCAGTTTGGACTAGCCACATTTCAAATGCTCAATAGCCAATGTGGAGAGTAGCTACCACGTTGGACATAATAGCACTAGAACATTTAAGAATCACCTAAAGATTTTAATGAAAACACAGAATCCTGTGCTATGCCTGCAAAGCTTCTGGTTCATCTGGGGGTAAGGGGTAGGATAATTCTGGAGGTCTGGAGTAGGGACTAGAATGTTCATTTTTAACAAGAACCCCAGGTGCTTCGAGGTTTGTTTTCCTCTTTAGGAAATGTGGCTTAATAATTACATGCTCAGTTTTGGAGTTAGACCCAGAGAAATTTGTGTCCAAACTCCACCACGTAAGAGCTGTGGAACTTAGTGATGTCACCTTTCCACATCTGGGTCTCTACACCTGCAAAGCGAGTGGTGCTCATAATACCTACCCAGAAACTCGTGGCATTCAATGGATACTGTATTTACAACAGGCAGGACGATGCCTGGCATGTATCTAATAATGGCAGCTCCTAGCTGAATGCACTGCCCCCCACTCAGGCATGCCCACTTTATGGATGAGATGTCCCTCCCATCCTCTCCTAACTCTGTGCTTCCCTCCTCCATAGCCTACCCACTCTGTGATCATCATCTGCATGTTAGTCTGTGTTCTCAGCTGGACTGAGGACGGAAACTGGATATTGTGCACTCCCACATCTCTTTGCCTCACACACCCAGTACAGGGGCTCAGTACTCATCATTCTTCAGGAACGGAACTTAAGTTGATCACCTGAGTTTCTCCTTATGGAGCGAAACTCTTCACATAATAGTACCTCAGGCTCTTGTACAGCAAGGAATGGGCAAATGCAAAGTGAGTACAGCACTGTTCTAACACTCTTCCCTTTAAAGTCTGTCACAGAAAGCTTTGCCAGAGTGATCCATGGCTTGACAGTGGAACACCTGACAGACCACGTCATTCAGAGAAGCAAGAGAATGATTCTGGATACTCTGGGTGTCGGCTTCCTGGGAACCAATACAGAAGTGTTTCACAAAGCCAGTGAATATAGTAAGGTAAGAAGCACAGTGTCTACTTGAGAGATAAAACCAAGTGTACACATATGCCTGCTCGTGAGTCATGCCCACCAACGTGCCCAGAGGTGTGTGCTCATGTGCTACTACTACTCTACTCTTCATTTTAGAGATATTACTTGGTGTGTATAGCATTGTTGTATATGGCTTTATGCTTTTCTATGCTCTATTTATCTGAGTTTTAATATTCATCCATACTTTTTACTAAGTTACTATCTAAAGACCAATCTTAAGACTAGTTTTAACACTAGCAATAACTTATTGTTATTATGACATAAAGCACTTTTTACCTGAGAGTCCTAGAAGCAATAACATCTACCCCAATAGTACCTACCATTCATTCGTGCAAAGACTTTAAGAGTCTCTTGGGAAAAAAGCTGGTTCGGCACACTGAGCAGAGAGTGGGTGCTTATGCGGTAGACGTAATACCCACTCTCCACAATTAGTCCACCTTCGCCAGTATTTACCCTCAAGGAATAAATAAGAGTAAATTCAGACTCCATCCGCTAGAGCACCTGTGGATCACAGTCTGGGATAGAGCAACAGCATCTCCTCTCCCTTCCATGGACAAAGTTGTGTATTCTTCTACAAGGAAGAGAGGAATCCAATGGTGAAGGCTGCCATCTAGCACGAAGTTTTCAAATAAGGACTCTTAAAGTCATGCCTCCACGATGAGGAATGGCTCTTAAAATGGTGACTTGGCATGCCGTGTTTCCACTCTGTCTTACTGATTGATATTCCTTTCTTTCAGATCTACAGTTCCAATGTGGCCAGCACTGTTTGGGGTCAGCCAGACTTAAGGCTCCCGCCGACATATGCTGCTTTTGTGAACGGTGTGGCTGTAAGGAGGTTTACATCTTTTCTAATTTTAGGCAATCATAATAATTTCAGAGCCAGGAAATATCTCAGAAATTGCTCAGTTTCCATATTTCACTGATAAGTCATTGAGGTTCAGAGAGATAAAGTGGTCGGCCCTCTTTTCTATGTAGTTATTGATGCTTTACACTGAACTGACGCTTTTCAAACACATTGTGAAATAGAGGAAATCAGTTGGAGGATTTAGATAAAAATACCCTTATGGTATCTAACTTTGAACATCTATAGCAAAAAATATAAAACCCGCTATCCAGACTCAATTCCTTTTGTTGTGGCCACTACCAGTTCTTATTCAGTAACCAGCTTTTCATCCATCCTTTCATTCAACAGATATTTACTGAGAAAGAAACAGTGGCCATATGGTGTCTATATTTTCTGAAGCAAAAATCAGCACTTTTCATCTGACAGTGTTTATGCTTTGTCTGTGTGTCAGCAGCAGTCTGTATCTATATACAAGATATAATTTAGACACGAATGTGTTGGGATGTCTGAGATAGTTTTATGTTTTGTGGGACAGTAGTTCAGAATACTGAAAGGCAAACGCAATAGTGTATCTCAGAGTAAATGTCCAGCAAGCAGTGTCCAGATCAGCCACATCCAAGAGACATGGAAATCGATTTTTAAGTGAACTTCTGGCTATTACTATTTCATATCAGGGATAAGCAAATGGCTAGGATGAAGAGGAATAAAACCTCATAGCAGAAAATAATGATTTTAAAATATAACTTAGTAGTTAATCTGGGTTTGAGAGTTCTTGCAACTTCCTTGTAACTTTGAAATTATTTCATAACAAAAAGGTACAAAAATATATGGCCTGATATGGAATAAATGGCATTAAACTTTCAGTGCAACTTGTCTGGAGGGTGGGGAAGGAAGAGAGGAACAGCCGCCTAACTTCACAGCTTTGTTTTTAAGCACTCTTTTCAGGTGCTGTGGCAGAGAGCTCTGGCTACCTGGGTAAGAGCCAAGCTCACTGGGGCTCTCTAGCTGCTCCCTAAAGTCCTGCCTGCTCTAAGCAGAGGACAGCACATCCAGTACCCCGCCATATGATTAAGAATTACAGCCGGTCTACAGGTTTTATTTTCAGATAATCAGAGCTAAAAATCTCATATCAAATAGAGTTATTACTAAATTAAACCCTTACTGGTCCAAAAGCCATTGCATTCAGGTAAATCTAATTTGGTTTTTGGTTGTTGTTTGTGTGTGTATGTTTACATAGATTCACTCAATGGATTTTGATGATACATGGCATCCTGCCACCCACCCTTCTGGAGCGGTCCTTCCTGTCCTGCTGGCTTTATCAGAAGCTCTGCCTCCAAGTCCAAAGTGTTCTGGCCTTGATCTGCTCTTAGCTTTCAATGTTGGGATTGAAGTGCAAGGCCAATTACTGCGTTTCTCCAAGGAAGCCAATGACATACCAAAGAGGTAGGGAGAGAATCTGCCCCATCCAGAGGTAGATGCATTCCCCCTTGACTTGTCCACTGTTCTCTCTGTAGAGCTTTCTCACATAGAGGTGAGTTAGATCAGCTGAAGATATTAACATTAGTGCTGAGAGCTAAGTCAATTCTCCAGCCACACAGCAAACCATATATCCACATACTAAGGTATGACCCCAGAAGAAATAATGAAAAATCCCATTTGGGTTTAGAGAATCAACTAACCACAACCATAAATAAATTGGGGCCTCTCGTCCTAGGGCGATTCACGTCATTTTGACACCCAAGGTACTCTGAATATTCCTAATCTCATCTCAGAGCAGAATCTACTTTGATATTGGCTGAGGTCCTTCAGATTGAGAATATTCAGAAGATCCTGAACCTGACTGTTCAACCCATAGAGCAAAAATAGTCACATGCTGGCTATGTCATGTGATTCAATCTTATATTTATTTTTCCACTTGATCCAGCCTGCTAGCAGAGGAGTAGATTGGAATACTGGGCAAATTTTCAATGTCTGCAAGGCCCTGCATTTTTATAGCTACTTACATGGGATTTCAGCAAGCAACAACTTTTGCCTTTCTGGCAATAACTATAAAGAATTTATTGTGTCAGGCACTGATGGAAACATGTGAATTCATTCAAAACTCACAAAACCCTATGAGACAGATATTATTGTCACCATGTTATGTAAGAGGAAACAGGTACAGACAAGTTGAATAACTTTCCCAAGATCACACAGCCAGTACGTGGTAGAGCTGAGATTTGAACCCAGGCAGCAGGGCTCCATTGTCTACATTCCCGACTATCATACCATACTGCCTCCTACTGACTGAGGTCTGTAAATCTCCAACTCTTTGCTTTTTTGCTTTCCAGATTCCATCCACCCTCAGTGGTAGGAACCTTGGGTAGTGCTGCTGCTACATCCAAGTTTTTGGGGCTCAGCATGACAAAGTGCCGAGAGGCCCTGGCTATTGCTGTTTCTCATGCCGGGGCACCCATAGCAAACGCTGCCACTCAGACCAAGCCTCTTCATATCGGCAATGCTGCCAGGCATGGGATGGAAGCCGCTTTTCTGGCAATGCTGGGTCTCCAAGGAAACAGACAAATCTTGGACATGCAGACAGGGTTTGGGGCCTTCTATGCCAACTATTCCCCAAAAGTTCTTCCAAACCTAGATTCCCACGCTTGGCTGCTGGACCAGCAGGATGTGGCCTTCAAGCGGTTCCCTGCACATTTGGCCACCCACTGGGTGGCAGACGCAGCTGCATCTGTGAGAAAGCACCTTGTAACAGACAGAGCCCTGCTTCCCATTGACCGCATTGCAAGAATTGTGCTCAGAATTCCAGATGTGCAGTATGTAAACAGGCCCTTCCCAGACTCGGAGCATGAGGCTCGTCATTCCTTCCAGTTTGTGGCCTGTGCCACACTGCTTGATGGCGGCATCACTGTCCCATCATTCCACAAATGCCAGATCAACAGGCCACAGGTGAGGGAGTTGCTCAGTAAGGTGGAGCTGGAGCACCCTCAAGACAACCTGCCAAGCTTCAACACACTATATTGTGAGATAAGTGTCACTCTCAATGATGGAGCCACCTTCACAGAGCGCTCTGATACCTTCTATGGCCATTGGAGGAAGCCATTGAGCCAGGAGGACCTACGGGAGAAGTTCAGAGCCAATGCTTCCAACGTGCTGTCCTGTGATACAGTAGAAAGACTTACAGAGATAGTAGAGAATCTAGAAGACCTAGAAGACTGTTCTGTCCTAACCACTCTTCTGAAAGGACCATCTTCACCGGAGATGGTTTCAAAATCCATCTAGCATCTAATAATTTCATCAGACAGTTTCTCCTGAGGCTTACCAACATCTAAGTGACTTTATATTGGGGAAAAATCAGTGATTTGCTTTATAGAGCAAGGGTTTACTATCGCTCTGCCCAGGAACAAATGAAGCAAGGTGGAGAGAGTCCAGAAACAGAATTGGATGTTTATGGAAGGAGTCTTTTCCTATAAATTCTGCAAGACAGTTCCAATTACCTGAAGAAAAATAATAAATATGCAAGAAACACAGAGAAATTGATTTTATAAGTATTCATAAGGCTGAAATTCAAGTCACCTCTGATTTGCTTGTAAGGTTAATCTTTACAGAGGAGTTCTTTATGAACTTCATGAACCTTAAGATGTGGGAGGAATTTGAACCTACATGTAAGTTTGCTGACAGTCGACAAGGGCTCTGGCCTATTGTGCCACCAACATGTTTCTTGGACCATGGTTTTTTACAAGCCCCCCACAGTAGAGGGGGTGCTACTGGGTTTAAATATAAGGAATTAGTGGGTACAAATCCTGCCCCTACAACTTACTAGATATGACCCTAAGCGTGTTACTGGGTAGCCCTCTGCCTCAGTTTAAAGCAGAAATAAAAAGCGGTATAAAAAGTAAAACAGTTTGGCTCTGGAAGCCATGCTGCTAACCACTACAATATACTGCGTTTTGTTACAAAAAAATTTTTGAGAAAAATATGGACGAAGAGTTTGACATGTAATAAAGAACGACAGCAAAAAATATGTGGGTAATTAAATAACTATTGACTTTGTAAAATAATAAAAATGTCTTATGGGGTTAAAAATTGCAACTTTAGCAATACATATAAGCAGGGAGTTACTATAATTAATGTGCTCTAAATTCCTTATGTCATTCAAGAGAAGGGCAAAGCTATTAACTGTAGACTTTGATCTGTAAGTATGCATGTTGACATTTCCAGGGTAACCATTATAAGACAACAGTAGAATATACCACTTCCAGGTTAACAGAGAGAGAAATATGGAATTAGGAAAAAGAAAATAAACCAAAGGAAGGCAAGAAAGGAGGAGAAAAGAAATATAAGAAAGGTAGAACATATAGAATATAAAATGATAGGAAAAAATCCAAATATATCTGTAATTACAAGAAGAATAAATGGACTAAATAGTTCAGTTAAAAAATACAGATACTATGTATACGTAAAAAACAATCTTTAACAAGTTTATTAGCATCTAATTTACAAACCATTAACTCATCTATCTTTTGTCCAATTCAATGAGTTTTAGTAAATTTATAGAGTTGTACAAACATCATCACCATCCAGTTTTGGAGAACTTCTCTTCATTTTTTTAAAAGATTTTATTTTTATGTTTTAAAAATTTATTTTTAAGTAATCTTAGGTAATCAAACCCATAACTCTGAGATCAAGAGTCACGTGCTCTACCGACTAAGTGAGCCAGGAGCCCCGGGAGTACTTCTATCATGCCAAAAACAGAGAAACAAATAAAACCCTCATGCTGGTCTGCAATCAATCCCTATTCCCACCTCCAGCCTTAGCAACCAATGATCCATTTTCTATCTCTATGGTTGTGTCTCCTTCAGACATTTCATATAAATGGAATCATACAATATGTGGTCTTATGTGTCCAGTGTCTTTCACTTAGCATAATGGTTTTAGATTTTGCCATATATGTATCGATACTTTATTCTCTTTCACTGCTGAGTAGCATTCTGTTGTATGGATATACTACATTTATTTACCCATCCAGGAGTTGATGGACAGCATATTGTTTCCATTTTGGGTCTACTACGAATAACGTTTCTATGAATGTTCACATGCATGTCTTGGTGTGGACATATCTTTCCATTCCTGTTAGGTAGATACTTGCGAGTGGGGAATGCTGGGTCATTTAGGAAGTACATGTTTAACTTTAGAAAAAACTGTTCTTCAAAGCAGCTCTATCACATTACATTTCCATCAGTAATGTGTGTGGGTTCCAGTTTCTCCAAATCCTCACCAACTCTTGGAATTGTCAGTCTTTTTTATTTTATCCTGTGTAGTGAGTACATAATGGTATGTTGTGGCCTTAGTCTGCATTTTCCAAATGACTAACTCTTGCCTATTTTTGACAATTATTTTAATTAAGTTGTCTTCTTATCATTCAATTGTAGGAATTCTTTATATATCCTGAGTATAAGTTCTTTATAGATATACGTTTTACAGATATTTTCTCCCAGTCTGTGGTTTGTCTTTTCATGTTTTTAATGGTCTCTTTTAAAGAAAAAAAGTTTTAAATTTTGGTCAACTCCATTTTATCATTTTAAAAAATTTTACTAAAAAAATATAGAAAATAAAAAAAAATTGTTATTGTTCCTGCTTTTGGTGTCATCAGGAGTCGTTTCTTAAAAAATCCAGGGGCGCCTGGCTGGCTCAATCGGTTAGCAGCTGACTTCAGCTCAGGTCATGAACTCGTGGTTCGTGAGTTCAAGCCCCGCGTTGGACTCCGACTGCTGAGCTGGGCTGCTGACAGCTCAGAAGCCTGGAGTCTGATTCAGATTCTGTGTCTCCCTCTCTCTCTGCCCCTCCCCCACTCACACTCTGTCTCTCTGTCTCTGTCTCTGTCTAAAAATAAATAAACATTAAAAAATAATAACAAAATTAAAAAACCAGTTATATAAGTTATTTAAGACTCGTCAGGATGCAGAAAAGTTCAAAGTAAAAAAGTCGGGGAAATATCGATGGAACACTAACAAAAGCAAGCTGGAATAAATAAATGTTAATATTAAACAAAATAGAACTCAAGAAAAAAGCAGTCAGTTAAGCATCCAACTCTTGGTTTTGGTTCAGGTCATGATCTCGTGGTTTCATGAGTTTGAGCCCCACATCAGGCTCTGCACAGGCAGCACAGAACCTGCTTGGGATTCTCTCTCTCTCCCTCTCTCTCTGCCCCTTCTCCACTGGTGCTGTCTCTCTCTCTCAAAATAAATAAACTTAAAACGATAAATAAAGAAAAGAAAATATAATATAAAATAAATTAAATTAAATTAAATTAAATTAAAATCTCACAAGAACATTTATGGGGCGCCTGGGTGGCTCAGTCAGTTAAGCGACCGACTTTGGCTCAGGTAATGATCTCACAGTTTGTGGGTTCGAGCCCTGCATTGTGCTCACTGCTGTCAGTTCAGAGCTTGCTTTGGATCCTCTGTTCCCCCCTCTCTCTGCATACCCCCACTCTCACATGCTCTATCTCTCTCTCTCAAAAATAAACATTTAAGAAAATTAAAAATAAAAATCTCACAGAACATTTACAAAAAAGGACCATATACTGAGCCATAAAGCAAGTCTTAACAACTTTTTAAAGGACTGGAAGATATAGATCATTTTCTCTAATCACAATGAAATTTAAGTTCCATATTAAAAAAAAAAAGATTAGACAAGACTGAAATGTTTAGAAATAAAAATTCCTTGAAATAACTTGGGTCACAGAAGAAATGATCACAAAAATTATAAAACATCTAGAACCTACCAATAACAAAACCGCATATATCAAAATTTGTAGGCTATACCTAAAACAGTACTTATAAGTGTGTAAATTTTCTATGGCTGGCTCTGTATCATTTGGATTATGCTGTTCCATAGGACATATCCTGTAACTATAATTAATTTGTCTGAACATGGTAAATAAAACAGGAGATCAAAGTCGTGGTTTCTACTGTGGTCTTCAGATAAAATTTAATTATCCTGTCTTTATACACCAGAAATTTCTAGGGGCAAGATCTAAGGGCTAGTAATAATATCCTCAGATAATCCCTGTTAAAAACAAGACAATAGGCCCCAAGTGGAGTCCTTATGCTAAGTCCCACATCAGTAAAATGAGATATACTTACAGTTTCAGCATTCCCAGAAATGGAATCATATCAAACAGGTCATTCAGAAATTGCCAGATCAGCACCAGTTAGCCAATATGCCTAACAGACCCCCGCCATCCCCCAAAGAAAAGTAACCTTGCAATAACCTATTTTGTCTCATATAACTTCCTTGTTCCTGCTCCCTTCTACCTATAAAAGTCTCTCATCTTATACAGCTCCTTGGAGCTCCTTTCTATCTGCTAGGCTCTATGCTGTAGGATTCAAATCAATTTTTGCTCAAATAAATTCTTAAAAAAATTAATAGGCTTCAGTTTATCTTTACACACCCTTGATGGATGTTTCAGACAAAAAGCAGGGGTTGGGGAAGAAGATCTCTCCTGAGGGGACCACAGCACTCAAGGTGACCTTGATATTGGTTATTATGCACACCGAGTTAACTGAAGGCAGGAGAAAATATGAGGGAATGCGGGTCTGTAAAGAGAGCATAAGGGTCCTCTTCACTGGCAGCCCTGTGCACCATCCGCCCCCACCATACCACATACAAAAAAATAGACGGTTCCTTTCTAGGAGAGTCAAAAGCTAGGGTATTTTTTTAGCCAGAGTGCTGGTAGAGAGCTTTTGAGGGAATGGGAGAGTAAAGCCGAGCCTCTTGTCTCTTCTGTCCATGAGGCTGGAGAACAAGGACAGCCTGTGAGTCTCCTCACCCTGAGAAAGGCCAAGGTGGGGGCCTGGACTGCTCTGATCTGCTATCTAGGCAGTGTGGCAAATGCTGGCTTTTCCCCTTCCATTCCCTTCGGGGTGGCAGCAAAGCATCCTGCTTAGTCTTTTGTGTTATAGGCTCTGTATCCAGGCAAATAAGTCCTCTACGTGGATCAGGCCAGACAACATGGGAGGAAGCCCACTCAAGACTGGGACAAAGGCCCCAGCTCAGAAAGGGGTTCATTCCAGCACCCTGTGTTTCTGCATCCTCAGCACACATTCGAGGCCTTGAGTCAAACTTCCTGTCACCAGACACACCTGAGGAGCCCTGGTGCTGGCTAGTATATATGTTTTGGGGATCCCAAGACCACACACACACTCAGGGATCACCAGAGGAACTTCGGGAACTCAGCAAAGAGTTGCACTCTGGTTAAGGGTTATACAGTGCAAGATTACGTGACAGGGTCAACTGGAGAAAAAGACACTCGCAGAGTCTGGAGGTTTGTGATGCCCCCTCCCACCAGCGAGGAGACACGTGAGTGTGTTCCTCTCTCCAGGAGTGAAAAATTCACTGAAGTCTGTACACTGTGTCTGCCCTGGGAAGAGACTCTGCACCCAAGGCTTTTAATAGTGTCTGGTCACGTAGGTCCCCTCCACCCAGCAACGATCATAATCGCAAACTCCAAGAAGGCGAGAACAGCGATGTCTGCACAGCCTAGGCCAAGCGAACCAGTTTTATGAGTCAGAGAGTGTGTATGTGCCAAGCTCCCAGACGCCAGCTGAGACAAACCTCCTGAATAAGGCTTGATAAAGGCAGCAGCTTGTGGCCTCTTATGGTCTCCTTTCTGCACAACTTTTCCCAGACTAAAATGCCTTTCTTTCCTATTTGTGTGGCTTTGTGGGGGACAGACACATGACACCGACCAACTGGACTTTGCCTCCACCCCAGGAATTGTCTCTGCGCTGTAGCACTTGAGCTGTGTGTTCCATCACAGTATTAACTAAAACCGGTATCCCTGGGGCTTAAAGCTGTCACAGACCAAAGAGCTGTCGTGATTTTAACCCAGGCACCGAAAACGAAAATGTGACTTCAAAGAGAAATTTTATATATTATGTTTTATAACAACTTTACTTGCAACCCTTTATCTAAAAAAGTTATCAGATAAGTCTCTTCCGACCCCACCTTAAGGTCTGTAATGGCTCATGGAGGGAATCTCTTTGGAGAAGCTGAGTAGCTGGTGGGCATTCATTACCAACAAATTCATATCAAGGGCCTAATATAACAGAGGATGTTCTCAGTGCAGGTGATAAAGCAGTCAACAGAATATTCAAGAACCTTTTACAATCATGAGCTTATAATCCAGTATGAGTAGAGAGACCAGCAAAACAAGTACCTAGGACAAGGAAAGTGCTCCATACCTATTCCAGCCTGGCTGTGCTTCCTTCATGCTTCCCTGGAGCGAATGTGAACCTTCCTTCAGTGGACTTCATAGTTTCCAGCTCTTCTGGGCCGGAGCATGACCTGTGACATTAAAAGATTTGTGGCACTGTAGAAATGCAGCTTCCTTGTCAATTCTGGAAGGACTTCCCTGAAGAGAGCAAAGCTACAGGGAACCGAAGACGGGGGGTGGGGGGCGATGTGCAAAGCCACAATAAGATACCCCACTTTCCCTACAGCAGAGGTGTGCCCCTGTACACACACACATGTTGTGTCTTCCTATCATACGAAATCTACCAGCAGTGTTGCAGATTTTTATCACTCGGTGAAATTGTTTCATTTTCCCTCTCTTCTCCTATCCCATATTAAAAAACAACAAAAAAACCCCACACAAAACAGTATAGTGGTAGTTTACAGCAAGTGATCGTTGAAAAGATCCAAAACAGAGGAGTGTTGCACAGGCTACTCTGGTTCCTGCTAAAGCCTGGGTGCCCAGCGACTGACAGCTGAACACTAAACATGTCAAAAGAATGTATGATACACAGTAACTTTAAGAAGGGTCCTGGCTTTATCTGAATCGTAAAGAACAGAATACCTTCACAGAAATCGTGAAGATTAGTCATCTAGTTCAGTTGTAAATGCAGAAATCAACATTCAGAGGTGAGCATCTCACTTAAATTCTCCCTGCTTTCTGTTGCAGTTACCATTAAAAATAATCCAACCACCCCAGCTACAGCTGGTGTCCGTACAGGAACCAAACTGGAGGTTCAGGAAAAAGCCTTTGGAACAGCCCAACGCCCATCTGTTTGAAACACGGCATGAGAGTGTTGTTTCCGACTTTAAAAAACGAAAGACAGAAATGAAAGCGTGCTTGTTTAGAAACCATGTATCTCTGAATGATTCAGTGATGGTTATTTAATCTTTGAGCCAAGATCACATTGAAAGGTCCTATCAGTAAGTGACAAAGTGTGTACTTCATTTGGCTGGAGCTGAATATTTTCACGTGAACAATTTCTTCTAATTATTATAAGTAAAACATCACTTTTCAAATCCACTATAAAACATTATAAAATAGCCATTCTTCCTATTCCTTCAAAAAGCTCGTGCAGAGGGGCCGCACCTGTGCGGCTCGGACACCCCCGCCCCCCACAGCCGTGTTTGCATCTAGGCTTCTGTGCGGCCGTGGCTCCAGCAGCATCACCGAACCTATCAGAAGAGGGGACAACGGAGTGGAGGAAAATGCTTCTTCGGCAACAGACAGCAGGACTGTGAAGAGAGTTACAATGATTAGCTTGCACTGGCCTCTCAAATGCTGCAGTATGTGGAACAAAAGCCCACAGGCACTCTGCACATAAAGTATCTGTTCTGACACGTGGCTTCATTTAAATATTCCCTTCGTAAGAGAAATGAAGGCTGTATGTACTAGGATCAATAGGAAATAATAAAGCAAGTATAATTTGATCCATACAGCTGAATGATATCCCACAAGAGAATTGCTGCATTGAAATTTGCTTCTTACAGAGAAAGCCAATATATGTTGAAAGAATATTTTCCCTATGATTCAAAGCCATCTGGTGTCATCACCTTAAATCACTGTCCCTTACCATGTCCGCCCCCCCACCCCGCCCTAATGCCAATCACCAAATATGGCAACCCCACAATGAAAGATGATTTGTTAAGTAGTCACATTTATATTCATCTGGAGGAAGGAAAATAGGAAAGCACTGTAGAGCCTGCTTACCCGGCAGTAAGCTTTTCATCCTTTTCTCCCCTTCCATCCACACTGAATAGTGTGACCCACTGCGACTTCACAAGCAGGAAGGTTGTAGCTGCCAGCACACTGGAAATGAAGCACCCGCTGATAGGCATCTTGGCACAGCGGAGGGCTGAAAGAGTCCTTTACAGAACTGTTGACAGGGCAGTTCTGGGCCACCCCAACCACCTACAAAGACAAGGAACCCAGGATTATTTGAGGCAGCTGACAAGAAGAACCTATGAACAATTAATTCTTTTTTTTAATAATTTTTATTCATTTATTTTTAATATTATTTTTAATTTTTTTAATTTATATCCAAATTAGTTAGCATATAGTGCAACAATGATTTCAGGACTAGATTCCTTACTGCCCCTTACCCAGTTAGCCCATCCCCCTCCCACAACCCTCCAGTAACCCTCAGTTTGTTCTCCATATTTATGAGTCTCTTCTGTTTTGTCCCCCTCCCTGTTTTTATATTATTTTTGTTTTCCTTCCCTTGTGTTCATCTGTTTTGTCTCTTAAAGTCCTCATATAAGTGAAGTCATGTGATTTCTCTCTTTCTCTGACCGACTAATTTCACTTAGCATAATACCCTCCAGTTCCATCCACGTAGTTGAAAATGGCAAGATTTCATTCTTTTTGATTGCCGAGTAATACTCCATTGTATATATATACCACTTCTTCTTTATTCATTCATCCATCGAGGGACAGTTGGGGTCTTTCCATACTTTGGCTATTGTTGATAGTGCTGCTATAAATGGGGGTGCATGTGTCCCTTCGAAACAGCACACCTGTATCCCGTGGATAAATGCCTAGTAGTGCAATTGCTGGGTTGTACGGTAGTTCTATGAACAATTAATTCTTAAGCAAAGAATTAAGGTATATGAGAGCAATAACACGTTATTAGAAAGGAAAAATAGCATTTCTTTAAGACTCTGGGGTTGACAATGACTCTAGTTAATTCATTAACTTCATTTTACAAAGTCAGAGCAGCAACCTCTATTTGTCAAAGTTGTTCAGAGATCATTTTGACTTTTATTTTTTTAAGTTTACTTATTTATTCTGAGAGTGAGAGAAAAAAGAGAGAGCATGCATGTGCATAAGCAGGGGAGAGAGAGAATACCAAGCAGGCTCCAAGATCAGCACAGAGCCTAATCCCACGAACCGTGAGATCATGACCAGAGCCAAAATCAGAGTCAGATGCTCAACCAAGCGAGCCACCCAGGCGCCCCTCAGAGACCCTTTTGTAAAGAGCTGGTGCCAAATGCTAAAACACCAACCCAATTATTAGGGAGTTTACATGGCTTCAATGTAGCCCTGTAGCAAATGGATTTTACAGATATAGAGGGTTTATATTAACCAAATAATAAGCACCATTTTGCATCAACAGTAAAATTCTGAAGACACAAGCTGGGTACCCATGTTGATAATAATTTTTGCTAAATACTTCAAGTGTGGTACAAATAGAACTATGTATTTTTAAAAAGCATTGGGGTAATTTCATTTCTCCTAAAAACAAAATGCATCTTCACGTGTTAGAATAAAATACTTTTTTTTCAAATCACAGTAATTTTTAAAAATTGATTTACAAGTAACACCATTTTAGATGTGAAAATACTAATTTTAACATCAGAATTCAAGGGCAATAATCTTTACAAACTGTCTCAGGGCATGCCTATTGGCAGTGAAAGAAAAAAGAATACAACTAAAAGACACCAGCAACTCAAATAAAATTATCTCCTTTACTGCCCTCACCCTGCATTTGGTAAATAGATATTTTAATTTATGTTATATATATAGTATGTAGAAAGTCTTCAAAGATAGTGCCCTAATATGCACGCCTCCTGGTACTCGTGCCTTTTGGTACTCTCCTTTCTTTGAACCTAGTCTCCCTTTTGATCAACAGAATGTGGCATAAGTGATTCTGAGGGACATCTGTGGCTAGAGCAGAAGAGGAAAGCCTGGGTCTCTTGGAATGCTTTCTCTGGGGGATGCCAGTTTGCATGTGAGAAGCTCAGACACCCCAAGGTCTGTAAGTTACAAAGAAGCCCAACATTGCCACATGGAATGGCCAGATGGCTGCACAGCCAACCAATCCCGACTCAGGTATCAGACTGGAGCCTGATTGAATCTTCAGATGTCTGCAGCTCCAGCCACCATGCAGCTGCAGGAGAGGCCTCAAGCAAAGCTCAAGCTAAGCCTAGTCAACCAACAGAACCAGGAAAGATAATAAATTATTAAGACACTAAATTTTAGTGGTAATTGTCATATAGCAACAGATATCTGGAATACTTTATATGTAAAATAGCAGTAAGCAACCTGCTCAGATAAATATGTATAAGCATCCACAAGTGGCACACTTTTGTTTTTTTACATTTATCTATTTTTGAGAGACAGAGAGAGACAGAGCACAAGTGGGGGAGGGGCAGAGAGAAAATGAGACGCAGAATCCCAAGCAGGCTCCAGGCTTTGAGCTGTCAGCACAGAGCCTGACGCGGGGCTCAAACTCACAAACTACAAGATCATGACCTGAGCCAAAGTTGGATGCTTAACCAAATGAGCCACCCAGGTGCCCCCCCACTTTTTTTTAATGTTATTTATGTTTGAGAGAGAGAGAGAATGAGCAGAGGAGGCACAGAGAGAGGGAGACACAGAATCTGAAGCAGGCTCTAGGCGCTGTGCTGTCAGCACAGAGCACAGCGCAGGGCTTGAACTCACGAACTGTGAGGTCATGACCTGAGCTGAAATGGGACACTTAACTGAATGAGCCACCCAGGTTTCCCAGCACACTTCTTACCTAAAACGATGATTTCCGATTCTCACTGTGGGACATCTCCTAACTGCCTCCATAGATTTCAACAATATTGTGAATGTTTAAAATACTCTTAAAATAGGGTCACCTGGGTGGCTGAGTCAGTGAAGTGTCTGACTCTTGATTTCGGCTCAGGTCATGATCTCACGGTTTGGGTGATGGAGCCCTGCATCACGCTCTGCAATGGCAGTGTGGAGCCTGCTTGGGATTCTCTCTCTCCCTCTCTCTCTGCCCCACTCCCATGTGTGCATGTGTGCATGCTCTCTCTCAAAATAAATAAATAAACATTAAAAAAACCCAAAATAATCTTAAAATAAAACTGATTGTTAGTGTTTAAACAAACTAAACCAACTTGGGACGCCTGGGTGGCTCAGTTGGTTGAACATCAGACTCTTGATTTCCTGGCTCAGGTCATGATCTCACGGTTCGTGAGTTTGAGCCCCACGTTGCTCTCTGCGCCAACAGTGAGGAGCCTGCTTGGGATTCTCTCTTTCCCTCTCTCTCTCTGCCCCTCCCCTGCTCTCTCCCTCTTTCAAAATAAATAAAATATATACATATATATATATATATACACACACACACACACACACATGTACATGTATACATGTATATATATATATGTATACGTACATATATACATATATGTATATATGTATACATATATGTATATATGTATATATGTATATATGTATCATATATATATAATTAAACTAAAACTGGTTAGTTTGAAAAATAAATATATAACATTCAATTCCTTATGAGGGGATTAAATAAAGGGAAATAAAAAATACTTAAGACAATTATACTTGTAAGTCAATCATTTATTTTAAAAGGTAGGTATACATCCATATGTACAGGCATGTAGATAGGCAGGTCACCTATCTATAAAATGATCACTGTGCTGAAAAGGTCTAGAAACAGGCAACCCTCCACTGTGATTTCCAGAGTCTTGAGGCCTCAATATGTGGGCTGCATGCCACATGCCACCTGTCACCTGAGAGCTGAATAAGAATCTGCACTGTAACAAGATCTCCAGGTGAATCACCTACCAATTAAACTTAGAGATATGCCGTTTTAGTGCAGTGGATCCCAAATTTGTCTGCATATGAGAATCATCTAGGAACCTTAAAACTTCCAAAATTTTGGGGGGACACAGGCATTGGTGGTTTTAAAGCCTACCATGTGACTCCAGGTACAGCCAAGTCTGGGAACCACTGGTCATTCTTGATAGAGCACTGGTTCTCAATCTTTGCTACACAGTGGAAGAACCTGTAAAGCATCAAAAAGCACTGACATCTGTTTCCACCCCCAGAAAGTCTGATGTAACTGGTCTGAGATGTGACCCAGGCACTGAGACTGTTTAAAGGCTTTCCAAGTGACTTTCATGTGCAGCAAAGTTTGAGAACCATGACCTACCTCCTGGCACAGAGGCTTAAAATGGCAGCTGAATCTGTGCAGCTTTTGCTGGAAGAGGGTTTAAAGTCAGTGAACATTAATTAAAATGAACAGTTGGCCTCAACAGCTTTCAGCTAACTCACCGGTGTAATGGCAGCTTCAAGCTTGCTGGAGTTCAGGTCTGCCAAATCTTGTAGGCCCCCATGGGCTCTTCTGGCACTTTCCTTTGGTACATTTCTCTTCTCTTCTGTTGGGCTCCCTTTCAAGTGATTAACAATGTACATCTGCTCAGCATTAGGAGCAAATAGCTTCACCTTCAAAAATAGAAATAAAAACAAATGATGTCATTGCCTCTTTGAAAACAATCAAGCAAATCAATCTTAGAGCCTAAATAAACCAGGAAGGAAAGTCAGAAAACCACTAAGTAATTCCGTATGCCTTCAGGGCCAACACCAACTACAAATATCAGCCACAAGAAAGAAACTGCAGGGGACTTCTAGAGGGGAAAAAAAGAGCTATAAATTAGCTTCTAGAAAGAAAGTAGAACAGAAACAGGTTGCTTTCCAAATACATCTATCTATCTATCTACACACATACAGAAATGTGTGTGTGTGTGTGTGTGTGTGTGTGTGTGTGTGTGTATACAGTTTACCCTTGAACAATACAGGGGTTAGGGACACTGACCTCCTATGCAGTCAAAAATTCATCTATTGGGGCACTTGGATGGTTCATGCAGTTAAGCATCCGACTCCTGATTTCAGCTCAGGTCATGATTTCACAGTTCGTGGGACTGAGTTCCGCACCCAGCTCCGTACTGATGGCACAGAGCCTGCTTGGGATTCTCTTTCTCCCTCCCTGCACCTCCCCTGCTTACATATGTGCACTCTCTCTTAAAATAAGTAAATAAACATTCTTAAAAATTTTGTGTATAGGGGCACCTGGGTGGCTCAGTCAGTTGGGCTTCTGACTTCGGCTTGGGTCATGATCTCACAATCTGTGAGTTCAAACCCCACATCAGGCTCTGTGCTGACAGCTCAGAGCCTGGAGCCTGCTTTGGATTCTGTGTCTCCCTCTCTCTCTGCCCCCCCCCCCACTTGCACTCTGTCTCTCTGTCTCTCAAAAATAAATAAACATTAAAAAAATTTTGTGTATAACTTCTGACTCCCCAAGAACTTAACTACTAATAGACTACTGTTGACCAAAAACCTTACTGATAACATAAACTGTCAATTAATAAATATTTTGTATGTTATATATATTATATACTACACTCTAACAATACAGTAAACTAGGAGAAAAGAAAATGTTAAGAACATCATAAGAGAAAATACATTGACAGTACTGTATTGTATTTGAAAAAATTCTGCATATAAGTGGTCCCATGCAGTTCAAACCCATGTTGTTCAAGAGTACACAATTTTTAAAGAGATATAAGAGAGGTTCCAATTTTATAGATAGGAACATATAGGGCTCAAAACCATAGGAGGGTTGATTAAATTTAGCTTTAAAATCTTTCTAAAGCAGGGATTCTCAACCCTGGCTGCGTATTAGAATCACTTGGGCAACTTGAGGCCCAAACAGAACAGTTACATGGGAATTTCTGGGAATGAAGCACCATCTTGGATGGTGGTATGTCTTAAAATCTCCTTAAAATCTTCCATCATTTGCAGGGTTAGCAATGACTGATCTAAAGCAAACGGAAAATAAAACTCACAAACTCAGGGCTCTGAGTTAAAATCTCAAGGGTTTAAATGCCAATAGCCCAAAGTAGACCATTTGGAAGCCCTTACTTGACCCACCTTCACACATCCAGCCCAACCAAGTTCTGGATTGACACCCCCAGTCTGCCATCAGAAACCGTTCCTCTTTCCCCAACTGTTGGATCCTGCATGGGCACTGATCTTGGGAGCCATGAGGATTTGGAAGCAAGAAAGGAAGCTCAGGGTGGGCACCTGTATACTAGGGGGCCTTGGTGTCCTACCTTCTTCACTGACTTCTATCCCACCTCAAAACTTGCAGGTGTACTTCTCCAGGAACTGGACAAGACTGGTCTGAGTCAAATGTCCCTTGGCTTTCTGAGAAGGCATCATTAAGACCTGAAAGCATATGGGTGCCTGGGTGGCTCAGTCAGTTGAGCATCCAACTCTTGATTTTGGCTCAGGTCATGATCCCAGAGTCGAGGGATTGAGCCCTGCATGAGCGTGGAGTCTGCTTAAGATTCTCTCTCTCTCCCTCTGCCCCTTCCCATGCTTACACACTCTCACACTCTCTCTCAAACAAAAAAAAAAGAGAGAAACTTTATTTTAAAAAAAGACTAGAAAGTGTATGACTATGTCTTAGCTTCCTGTTATTAAACTTTGTATTTGATTAAAATATATATTAATATTCTAAACATTCTCTCTTCCCTGTAGTTTTGGTTTTACAAAATTGAGCAATATCTCCTGTCTGTGGGACAGATCTCTCTATGGGAGAGATTCTAAGCACAGATACAACCCATTATTAGTAAAAAGAGAAGAAGAAAAAAAACCCTTAAAACATTCTGAAGGTCAAGAAAGATGCAAAAAAAAAATGTGGATGGCTTTTTAAACCAATAATTCTGGAAAACAGACTGGCTTGCAGTTGCTTTGTGAAATTAATCAGAGCCATCTGCCTAAGGTGGAAGTGAAGATGAAAACTTAAATTTCACCTAACTCTACCCTGCCCCAGAATTCTATAACTCTATTTTTTCCTTTAAGAAGATGCCATACAGTTCCGCTGGTGTGCAACAGTTCAATGGTTGATAAACATGATTTTATCAGACTACAGTAATGTTCTGAGTGTTCTTAAGCTAACTGAGCAAGGACCCAGAGGAAAAAATTGGATTAAAATTCAACCTATTTTTTGATGAAATCTTCAAAGTTTAAAAATCATGAACTGCACAATGAGGGATCAGGCAACAATAGTCTACAAGCATCTTTAGCCTGGGGTGCTGGGGTCATAGCCAAAAGGAACAGAAGGCAGAACCACACCACAGCAGATGGGAGCTAGTGAGAGGCTGATTTAGGGCTAATTTGAGGAACTGCTTTCTTGCCATTAGAGCTCCCTGGTCACGGAATGAAGAGACTGCAGTCCCAAGAGAGGAGATCCCCACCACTGACTATGGTCAACTTGAAGCTTGTTTATGCAGCTCTGGGAAGTCTTGAGTAGGATGGGAAGCTCCACTGTGGCCCTCTAGTGTGTGTTCCATTATTTGTAAATTGTTACTCTGGAGAGGTGTCTCAGTTTTAAGCCATGTTCAAGTACATGCCCAGTGGGAATGCCCTGGTGCTCTTCAAATTGGAATTTCAGCTGTTATAGCTAGGATGTGTCCCCACGCCCTCACTTTTTGTGGGTCTTTGGAGAGGCTTAGTTTAGGCTACGTGATTTTGAACTGGGCCATGGTATATGGAGGAGAGCTAGGATTGGAGCCACCTAAACACTTAGATAAATGGGTGTTAAAATGGTGCCCTGCTTGGATCTCCACAGAATTCCTCAACCCAGTGCAGCAAGTGGTCAAAGGTGGGGGGGATGGGGTGTGAGGGTGCGGGGAGGGTTAGGGGAGAACTAATTCCCATCAGCCCTCAGAAAACCTTGTATGCTTAGGGAAGCACCCCATGCTCCTGCCATCCCCAGCAAGGGTCATTGGTGGTCACCTATGGCCACTGCAGCCACCTCACTTATTCCATTATGCTTACAAATACCATGAGGTGGTTCACTCATGTTGTGGGTGAAGTGAAGGCATGCTGCTCTCTTGTAAAAAAAAAAAAAAGAAAAACGTGACTATAAGTTATTACACTTTTAATGCACTACTTACAGACATAAGTCAGTATCTTTGTATAAAAGTATGACAGGCCACAAATATCTCACCAGAAACAAGGCAGTTGATCCCATTGTCTTCAAGTGGATGAAAGGTCAAAGAAAGGGTAATGCAGAATCTTCTCTGTTCACGTGGTAGAGCCCAACAAGGAAGACCATCTGGGGATAAGGGGCCGAGGGCATTACCGAGCATTTAGGGGTACCTGGGTGGCTCAGTTGGTTAAGCATCTGACTCTTGATTTCGGCTCAGGTCATGATTTCCCGGTTTGTGAGAGGAAGTCCTGCACTGGGCTCTGTGCTGACAGCGTGGAGCCTGCTTGGAATTCTCTTACCTCTCTTTGCCCCTCTCCTGCTTGCACATGCTCGCTCTCTCAAAATAAATAAATTAAAGCATTTAGAGTAGTATTATGGGCTGTATATAGTAAGTGCTGGCCATTGTTCTCACTGGCTTAAGACGGGGGGGGGGGGGGGGGAGAGGGGTGGGACCAGTCATTCCTCCATTATTGTCTTCCTCACTGCACCACCACCTCCAAATAATGATTCTTATACTCAAATGTTTGTTGTCACCTAGTCTGGGCCCTGTGTGGCAGCGTAAGAGTTCCGTGCTAGAGAAGCCAAAGGAAGAGCCCAAAGTTGGATTGGTTTCTTGGTTTGGTTTGGTTTGGCTGGTAGTTACTGCGCAGAGGTCAGAAAACAGCTCCAAACACGCGGTGATCTCTACACAGACGCGGGGCCAGAAGAACAAGGCATTATGAGTCAGTTTCAGAAAAAGGAGGCCCCACGGCGCGGATGGAGTGCGCCAGGGTGCCGGGCCCCAGCGCCGCGGCACGGTCTGCCGAAGGCAGGGGAAATGGCTGCACTGCGGGGCTCCAGTGCCTCACCCCCAGGCAGGCGCCCCGCGCCGCAGTCTCCGGTCAGGGAGAGGGCGGGACCCGGCCGACCAAAGTGGCCCAGTCCAGGGGTCACACGGCTCGCGGGGGGCGGGGTTCCGCGCGCATGCTCAGCTCGCGGGCCCTTCGCGTCGCCGGGCTCGGGAGGCGCCGGAAGCACCGGGAGCCGCCACATGGCGCAGGCGGGGAGCGCTGGCCGGGGGGCCGCGGAGCAGAAGCCCGCGGGCGCGGCCCCGGGGTGCGCGCTTTGGCGCTGGGCCCTGGGGCTGCTGTGGCTGGCGTTGGCCGCGGCGGGCTCCTCCCGGCGCCAGTGGCCCGTGCCCTACAAGTGAGTGCGCGCGGCGCGCGGGCGTGGCGGGGCGGACGCGCGCACTGGCGGGGCGGGGTGCCGGGGTCGGGAGGCGGAGGCGGCGCTCGCGGCGCGGTGGAGGACCCAGTTGAGAGCGCTGGGCTCTCAGCTGTTCGCTGCGCGTCGCCCAGGCCCTTTCTTCCTCTTGGGACACTTGAACTGCTTTCTAGGTGGCTTAGGCTCAGGGCAGGCCGGAGTCATGGAAGAAACGGGAGTAATGTAATTTTATTTGAGTGACTTCTAGATGCAAGTAATCAACTCTTTGAATGGTTTGAGGAGACCTTGAATATCGTGCTTATTACTTGACGTCATGCATGTCATTAGTTATCACGAGTACGTACCCATTGGCACAATATACAACATGACCTACTGGTCTTGGTTCTCTGGGAATTTCCATTTTTAGCCGTAAAAGTCACGCGTCCTGGGAATTCCCCGCTCCCTTTGTCCGGGGCTCACCGGAAGGGTTGGTGACCTCGTGTGTCCCCCATTTTCAGTCTGGGTGTAGGATGTGGTCTTAAGACGAGGACAGAGACTGCACATCTGTGGAGCTGATTGGAGCCTTTGACCTAGAAGAGTATCTACGCGGCCTTAGATGTTCAGGTGGCTAAACAGAAAGAAAACACGCTGCTAACATCAAGCAGGCGAAAGGCCAACAGATTTTGAAAACACGGCTATTTCGGATGACAAAATAGTGAGCGGGGAGGCAGGATAACCTAGTGGTCAGGAATGAGTACTGGGTTCCAGTCAAATCAGGCACCACCAGCACTAGCTTTTGAAATTGGCAACGTGATTCAGTGTCTCTGTGCCCATGTGACCTGCCCTAGAAAGTAGGAGTGGATGGGGCGCCTTGATGGCTCAGTCCTCAGGCTTCCGATTTTGGTTCAGGCCATGATCTCAGTGTCTGTGAGTTCAAGGCCTGCGCGTGGGGACTCTGTGCTGACAGCCTGGAGCCTGCTTCAGATTCTGTGTCTCCCTCTCTCTCTGCCCCTCCCTGGCTCACACTCTGTCTCTCTCTCCTTAAAAAATAAATAAACATTAAAAAATATATATATTTTTTTAAAGAAAGTAGGAATGGTAACAGCATTTCCCCCAGGCTTGTTAGAGGATTAAATCTAATAAATGTCAGCTATTGTCAAGCGTGGATAGGAGTGTATTCTGTTCACTGGAATGGTTTGCACCACTTCCTTGTTTTGCTTGGTATATATGAAAAGAGAAGTTTGGGTTTTCTTGAAAAGAAAAAGTTAATAAAACGTTCATAAGAAGTAAAATTAAATGTTCAGTAAAATAAGGAAGGGATTGTAAATGCAAAACTACTTGATTTATAGTTAGGGCAAGGTATTGACGATACCTTAGGGTTTCTATAAAAGTTTTAAGTATTAAGTACCTGTCCTCATTTAGTCTTCTCAACTGAATATAATAAAATTTAACTTTATTAAGTTATGCTTTTGAAATTACCTTTGACCTAAAAGATTTTGCTTCAAGCAAGTGAAAACTAAATAGTTACGTGTTTAAACAACCCGTTGAGCATCTATAAAAACAAGGAAGTATGTGTAAGTTTCATAAACATTGGGGGGTTGTTAATACTCTTGGCTAACATCAAGATATTAATTTCTTAAAATAGAATTTTTTGTTGATGTGTTAAGACTGTAAAAAAATAGATCTGCCTAAAATTTTAGAGATCCATGGTGCCTAGAAGATAGATAGAAGCAGTGTCTTTCTTTCTTCCGTCTTTCTCTTGCCAAATATGGAAGGTGACCAGTAAGTGTCTGTTGAGCCGACTTCAGCAGTAGTCCCTCCTCTCCTCTTACTGCCTTGGCTCTCTCTGGGGGCCTTCTCTTCTTGTTACATTATTGCTATAACCTCCTAATTGACCTCTGCCTTAATTTCGCTTCTCTCACAGCTCTCCTGTAACTCATACAAATAAGGTTTGTTTCCTAGCAAATTCAGTCATATCAGGTCTGCTACTTAAAATCCTTTAAGCTCACTCTTGGGCTCAGCCCTCACGGGCTGTAGGAGTCCCGTGGTGCGGTTCACACTGCATCAGTGCAAAATGACAGTCCCTGCCTGTCTCTCCTACCTTGAAGCCTGAATTCCAGCATTATTTACCTACTGTCTTATAAGCCTTAATATTGTCCCTTTTATGTCCTAACCATCGAAAGTATTTTAAAAGCCTAAGCCAGATCTTCATCCCTTTCTTTGCTCTTCTCACCCCCACCCATTCCACATCAGGTAAAAGTGATTTCTCTCTTTTTTGTGCCCATAGGACTTTGTATATTTCTTTAGCACTCACCACACTGCGCCATACTACTTATTTAATGTCTTCCCAGTCCCCACCTAAATGTCCTTGAGGAAAGGAACATCATTTTAATTTTGTTTCCCTCCTTCCTAGTATAGTGTCCTACATATAGTAGATCCTTAGTAAATATCTATTGATCGCTGGCTATTTTTTTTTTAATTTTAATTTTTTTTTAACGTTCATTCATTTTTGAGAGACAGAGAGAGCAGGGGAGGGGCAGAGAAAGAGAGGGAGACACAGAATCTGAATCAGGCTCCAGGCTTCAAGCTGTCAACACAGACACAGGGCTCAAACCCACAAACCACAAGATCATGACCTGAGCCAAAGTTGGACACTTAACCAACTGAGCCACCCAGGTGCCCCAATTTTTTTTTTTTATTTTAAACTCTAATTGGCTTTATTAAATGATTCACGAATTGGGCAGCATTCCATCTAGCAAATAGAGGGACACTCCTGTCGGTTAATTTTTTTTTATGTTTATTTATTTTGAGGGAAAGAGAGAATCCCAAGAAGGCTCTGCACTCTCAATGCAGAGTCAGACATGGGGCTCAAACCCAGGAACTATGAGATCATACCTGAGCTGAAATCAAGAATCAGACACTTGGGGCGCCTGGGTGGCTCAGTCAGCTAAGCATTCGACTTCGGCTCGGGTCATGATCTCATGGTTTGTGAGTTCGAACCCCACTTCAGGCTCTGTGCTGATAGCACTGTGCTGATAGCACTGAGCCTGGAACCCACATCAAGTTCTGTGTCTCCCTCTCTCTGCCCCTCCCCTGTTCGTTCTCTCTCTCTCTCAAATATAAATAAACATTAAAAAAAAAAAAAAGAATCAGACACTTAACTGAGCCACCCAGGCACCCCCTGTTGGTTAATTCTTAAGAAAATAGAAAATATAGTGGGGCGCCTGGGTGGTGGCTCAATCGCTTAAGCATCTGACTTCAGCTCAAGTCATGATCTCACAGGTGATGAGTTCGAGCCCCATGTTGGGCTCTGTGCTGACAGCTCAGAGCCTGGAGCTTGGTTCAGATTCTGTGTCTCCCTGTCTCTCTGCCCCTCCCCTGCTCGTGCTTCTGTCTCTCTCTGTCTTAAAAATAAATAAACATTAATAAACATTAAAAAAATAAAATAGAAAATATATTCTATTTAATCATAATTATTTTGAAATAATCTTAACATGTGGATTGTTTGCGAAATTAAATGTCATTTGAAAAATATTCCTTTATTCAGTGAATGTTTGTCTATAAATAATTGTGGACCTATAGACATTCTAAGATATGGCCCCTGTGTTCAAAATTCTCACAATGAGAGCAGATAACAGGGAAGCATGCCTTTATCAAAGTGCTTGTAATATATCATTTGCTATTAAAGACTTCGTCGGAGTTGTTGACAGAACAACAAAATGTTTAAACACTATAACCTTTGAATGTTTTCTCTGAAATTGTTATTGATGGTGATACTAAAATCTGGATTCTAAAATGTGCAAGAAGAACCAAATTCCTGTTGGAATCTAAGTTTGTGGTTTCTTTTTTCTTTATTAGACGCTTTTCCTTCCGCCCAGAACCAGATCCTTATTGTCAAGCTAAATACACTTTCTGTCCAACCGGCTCACCTATCCCAATTATGAAAGATGATGATGTCATTGAAGTCTTTCGGTTACAAGCCCCAGTATGGGAATTTAAATATGGGAATCTCCTGGGACACCTGGTAAGGCTGCATCTTGATCTTGTAACTTTGGTTAATTAAATTATTTATTAAGTGGATTTGAGGGAATAATCGCTGTTCAAAGGGCTGATTTTAGATCATGTATAATTGCTGTTCCTCTTGGCGTATTTAAAATGAGTAGTCAAAAAATATTATCATGTTTTGTGATTCTGACAGTAACAAATGCAGTTGCTTTAATCTCTTTTTAATAATCGGATTCCATACCCAACTCCTGTACCTAGCTCCTGGAAAGTAAGAAAGGAGGAGGCGCCCAGCGGAACGGGCAAGGCAGGCAGGAGACGCTTCATTTCCAGTCCCTGCTATACACATTTTCCTGGCTTAGCTCACCAGTTGAGCCTCTGTCACCCTGTGAAGCGTGTAGACTTCCTGAGCCTGTGGCTCAGGAAATGGAGCTTCTCCAACCCATTTTAAAGTGGAAAGAAATTAAGAGTGTGTCCATATAGCATATCTGAGATAAGCAGCAATGGTCAAAACCAGAGTGGAAGAGGGCCTGGAATTGGAGGAGCCACAGAGTGGACACAAGAATAGCAACATGGAAGAGGAACAGCTGAGTCGTTCTACTTGATATACAGTTGTGACATATTACGTTTTCTCCCATCTGGCTCCTGGACCAGTGGTTACTTCACAGATGCTTTCATACACGTATGGTCTTTACACAGAAAATTATGCATGATGCCATTGGATTCAAGAGTACTTTAACTGGCCAGAACTACACAATGGAATGGTACGAACTTTTCCAACTTGGAAATTGCACATTTCCCCATCTCCGACCTGAAATGAATGCCCCTTTCTGGTGTAATCAAGGAGCTGCATGCTTTTTTGAAGGAATTGATGATATTCACTGGAAGGAAAATGGGACATTAGTTCAAGTAGCAACTATACCAGGTAAGTTTCAAAAATACGGCATTTGTTTGATGATTACATCGATATCCAAATGAAAAAAATTGCTTTCCTTGAGGCATTTCGGTCATGTTCTACTCTTTAGAGGTCAGTTTACAAAATGTACTTCTGGAAGCAGAAAGGTTTGATCCAAACTATTACTCATGCAAAACGTTACCTTTAGTTTTCTTTTTTTAATGTTTATTTATTTTTGAGAGAGAGAGAGAGAGCGTGAGAAGGGGAGGGGCAGAGAGAGAGGGAGATACAGAATCTGAAGCAGGCTCCAGGCTCTGAACTGTCAACAGAGCCCGATGTGCGGCTTGAACTCACAGACTGCAAGATCATGATCTGAGCCGAAGTCAGATGCTCAACTGACTGGCCACCCAGGCTCCCTGCAAAACGTCACCTTTAGGTGATGAGTAGTGTATCTCCTCTATTCCATAGTGAAAAATGAAATGGTAAAATGTTTTCTGCAGTTGAATTGGACTTTCTAAATAAATATGTGGAAGAAAATCCACAAAATGCCTGTGAAAATATTTGATCAAAGGACCTGTAAAATGTATCTGGAAAAAGACTTTGAGTGATGACAAAATGTTTTTATGTCAAGAAATAATAACAGCTACCACTCATGGGGACTTACTCTGGGTCCAGCAGTGTTCCGAGTGCTTTACCTATATCATGTCATTTATCATCACAACAACCCCCTGAGATAGTTACTGTTATTTTCCTCATTTTACAGATGGCTAAAGTGAGGCACAAAGTGGTTAAAATCACACAACCAAGAAGTAGGTGGGACCCTAACTCTGGCAGTGAAGCTTTATTGGCCATTTTCTTAACTACTTCTCTACATTGCTTCCCAAAACGCATACAATCTTAGCATTTGAGGCTCCTTGAGCAATCAAAATACTTTATCTTTGAGATTTTCTGTTCTTTTGGATGTATTGGAAAGTTGCTGAAACACTTAGAATTTTGCTGCATGTGTTGCATTGTTGGTTAATGCTAAAGAAAGGAGTTCAGAACTTTTATCAGAAACTGGTATGTGACCTTGGGTCATATTTTTACTTTGACTCATTACGTCATGTGTAGAACGGGGATGAGACTGCCATTGCATTCTGGAGGTAGGGAGCTTGCCCATATGATTTAGAGAGCTCTGCATTATAATTGTTGTTCTCCAAGAAAGTGGAAATATCTGAAATGAAAGCACTGTTTGTGATAAGAATTATTCAGTGAGCCAAAGACCTTGAGGAAGTTATCAAGCTTTCCACTTGGATAGCCCTTTACAAAGCATTTTGGAGCATGTTATCTCACAGCTCAGTGGGGAGGAGAAAACACTCTTCTTCCTTTTAAAAATAAGGATTTGAGGGTCAGCCAGGTAGCATGACTTGCCAGTCACAGATCTGGATGCAGAACCAGGAATAGCATTGTGTCTTAAATGTAATCTGGGGATCTTTTAACTCTACACCATGCTGTTTTCTAATCTTCCTTCCTTCTTTCTAATTAATATGCCCCAAACCATCCCAAGCAGTATCAAAGCCCGTTTCTCTTTTAACAGTGCTCAGTGTGATACTTTTTTTTTTTCATCCCAGGCCAGTTCACATTGCTCTTTTCTCCTTGTCCACCTATTTCATTATCTGAAAACTCTTCCTTCTGACATCAGTATATGATATGAACAAGTGATCACTATTTCATGTAAAATAGTACTAATATGCTAGTACTTAAATCTTTCAAGTTTTCCGTCTGCTTTGTGATTAATCCTGTTCATTGACATTTTCTCATGTTACAGAATAGTGTTTTGAAGTATTCTCTCTTAATTACAGCAGTAACTTTTTAAGGTTGAAGAACACTAAGAACAGTATCTCCAGTTCTAAGAAAACAAGCTTTAAGGGCGCCTGGGTGGCTCCATCTGTTAAGCAACTGACTTCAGCTCAGGTCACGATCTTGTGGTTCGAGCCCCACATCGGGCTCTGTGCTGACAGCTCAGATCCTGGAGCCTGCTTTGGGTTCTGGTCTCCCTCTCTCCCTCTTTCTCTGCCCCTCAACTGCTCATGCTGTCTCTTTTTCTCAAAAATAAATAAACAACAACAACAACAAAAAGAAAACAAGCTTTATATTATTCCACAGTTTTAATTCTAAAAAATTGATAAAGGCAGCCGCTGTATTCATTTTATAGGACATGAAATATTGATTTCATGGACTCAAGTTGGAGCACTTAAGAAAGGTTCACATAAATGGTGACAAATTGAAATGCTGTAGTGAAGCTCTATTAGGCACTGTAAATGCCCAGATGAGGTTGTAACCATGCAAAGTATGGTGTTTTGTTAACATTTGGAGAGATTCCTTTGGTCGGGTACAAGGTCGTAGGAGAGTGTGAGCTGTTCCGGAGTCTGTAATAGGCCACGAACGTGGCCGAAAACATTTCCAGTTTAGTTGATTCATTGGGAGAATTTGTATGGTTAGTGGGAAGGTTGTGAGCAGAATCCGAACAGTTACAAGTACAAAAAGAAAAAGGAAATACCAGATATTCAGGGTGGACAGGGTGTGGTACTTTCTCTTGTAACATTAGTAGGTCAGCCTTCTAAAGTAGCTGTTCCTCCGGCTGCCGTTCGTACTGTACATATGCAATGGTTTGTGACAGAAAAGCCCTGCGTTTCACCCTCCTCCATTCTTACACTGCCTTTGCCCCACTCACTTTTCCCTCTACCCACAATTTTTCCTTGTTTTCTTTCTTTACCTTTGAATCCAAGATTTGTTGGGTGGGGTAAAGAGGGCTTCTGCATGTCTATGATTTTGCTTTTATTTATAGCTTAAATGATTACAGAATTGGTATGTAAGACTTGATACCCCTATTATATCTAAGGTTTACAATTCAGAAATACCTTGTGCTTTGAAAAATGGAATGAAAATTGGCTAAGCTTGGATTCCTATTGTGAGTACAGGTTTGGAACTGATATTACAAATAATTTAATAATTTAATATTATTTATTCATGACCTTAATCAGGTTAGAACATTTGACATAAGACTAATGATTGGCTTTGATGTTCACATAGGAAATTTTTTTTTTTTTTTTTAACTAGGAAACACATTTAACAAGATGGCAAAGTGGGTAAAATGGGACAATGAAACAGGGATTTATTATGAGACATGGACCGTCCAGGCCAGCCCAGAAAAGGGGGCGGAGACATGGTTTGAATCCTACGACTGTTCCAAATTTGTGTTAAGGACGTATAACAAGTTGGCTGAACTTGGAGCAGAGTTCAAGAAGATAGAAACCAACTACACAAGAATATTTCTTTACAGTGGAGAGCCTACTTACTTGGGAAATGAAACGTCTATTTTTGGGCCAACAGGAAATCAGACTCTTGCTTTAGCCGTAAAAAGGTTTTATTACCCCTTCAAACCACATTCAGCAACTAAAGAATTTCTGTTCAGTCTCTTGCAAATTTTTGATGCAGTGATTATACACAGACAGTTCTATTTGTTTTATAATTTTGAATATTGGTTTTTACCTATGAAATTCCCTTTTATTAAAATAACATATGAAGAAATCCCTTTACCTAACAGAAACAACACACTCTCTGGTTTATAAAATTTTAATTCTTCTGCTTTTTTTTTTTTTTCCTCCTGTCACCAGCATATATGTTTTTCAGGTAGTGGTTTTACGTTCATGGATTTTCTTAGGCCCTTCTTCCTTGGAGCAGAAAGATAGAATGTACTTGGGCAGAACTGCAGCGTATCATCTCAGGACCTTTTTTGGAGAGGAGCTGAAACTCATTGCATTAGCCTAAGTGAGCCCATTAGGTGATCTTGATTTCAAACTCCAAGCCTTTGTTAAAATGAATTACAGTTCATATCAGATACATAGGATCTTTGAACCCCATATTTTTTAATTGTGGATATGGTGTGCCCAGATTTAAAAATACCCTCAGTGACATTTTCATGGTGGGGGCTACTTTTCTCTGGTACAGTGACACTTTTTCATTTAAGTACTTTTTGATGGTTTAGACTGACTTTGCAACTTTTGTAACTTTGGGGACCAGGCCTAGTAGTTTGATTTTGTTCTTTTACTTAAAGACTAATTTGGATACCATGGCTGGAGTGGTTTTGCTTCCAGGTGTGGTAAAAAGTGTTAAAGAGCACAAGTTCCTAGCTAGCATTTTAGAACTAGCCAGTAACTGGCATTTTGTGATGTAGGCAGCTTAGCATTTCTGAACCTTAGTATCCTTATCTCTAAGAGGAGTCATCCGTCAGGATTGTTGTAAAAATTGAAGCCATGTATGTTTGGCATAGGAAAGTTACAGAAAATGGTAGCTACAATGATGAATCCAAGAACAAACTGCCGTCCTTGATCTGGCTTAATGTGGTTTACATGCCAACCTTTCCTGGGTTTTATAGTAATAATCTAAACTTTGAGCTGACAGCTTTAATGCTTCTGCAGTTGTTTAAGCACATTGGGACATGGAAGTATCTGACTGCAGACACATCTGGGTAAATAGGCACCATATGACTCCTTTACTGCTTCATGTAGTCCTTCCACCCTAGTAGAGGTGCCAGCTCAGTAGGAGGGTACACTTCTCAGGGGACAGGTCTTTGTCAAGGGTCTCCAAGTAGCTGTGCTTCCATTTAGGGCCATCAAACAAGGTTTCAGGGTCCTTTAAATGCCTAATGACCAACTGAACACGGTCTATTCATGGAAAAAAAGGCGAGTCAGTAAGATGACGAAGCAGAGACCATCTGTTTAATATGTAAACTATGTTGTTCAGTTTCTACCAACATTTGAGTGTCTCCTGAGGGGTTAGTACATTGAGTTCTCCTACAAAGCCTAAACACAGGTATTATTTACCTGATCAAATGAGTAAATTGGGGCTTAGAAAGTCTAAATGACCTTTCCAGGGCTACCCTGCTATTGGTAATGGAGCCACATCTTGAACCAGTTCTGACTGGATGGGATACACGATCAAGCAAGGTTTCATTGTCAGAGTGTAGTCCTCAGACCCATGCCTGTACCATAAGTTACTAACACCACAGGTTGCTGGTCAAGCACAGATACTGGTGGGAAACTTCTTTTAAAGTAATTTTGTTTTTGTTGAATCTAATAAAAAAATGGGGCTTGTATTTTTGTATGTGTTTTTATTTCATTTGTCAAGGACTTCACTTTTATTGTCTTTTTCAAAACTATAGGCACTGCAACAGTCTGAAAATAAAAACCCAGCCCTTTACCACAGATAGCTTGAGAAGCACTGGATTATCGTGCCTACTGCACAGAGGCAAAGCCAGGCTGAAATACATAAGGAGAACTTTACTTCACTGCCTCCCATTTAGCCTTTGTATTCCTGTCAATAGTGTAAACACTAATTATTTTGCCTCTTTAACTTGCTGGTTGTCTTCAGAATGTCACAAACTTGGATCTTTGCGTTATCACCACCTAGTGGCTAAAATCAGGCAATGCCAACTTCTCCTGGATTCTTAAAATTGATCTGGGAAAACAGAATTTTGGGTTTTCTAGAACTGCATTGGGGTAACATGCAAGAACTCTTGTGCCACATCTGTGTTAACTGTAAAGCACAGAATCTGGTTCTGTAGCAAAGACAAATGAGGACACCTGGATGTGGAGCCTGAATTTTAAAGCAAGATTCTAAACAGTTAACATTTAAAAAGTAGTAAAGATTTTTCAGTTCCTATGAATATTAACAAATGAAGAAATTTTGTGAAAGTAATAGACTCAGGTGACTATAAAATAGAACAAAATTCATATTGAGTACTTAAGAGTTTATCAAACTTGTCAACTGTACTTAAAAGGTGAAGTAGGGCTTTTGGAGTAGAGATGATTCAAGAACATGCTTTCAAAATGGTAATTGAGAAGCCAAAATATGGCCAGGCAGGAATTTGCCAATTCTACCGTATAACTTAAATGTGATTTATATTTTTCTGTTATAAATGTATAAAATTTACTCTCTAAGAAACCATTGTGTTGGAAGTTTGAATTAGGGCTTTATTTTTTTTTCAAAATTTTTTAACATTTATTTATTTTTGAGATAGAGACAGAGCATGAACAGGGGAGGGTCAGAGAGAGAGGGAGACCCAGATCTGAAACAGGCTCCAGGCTCTGAGCTGTCAGCACAGAGCCCAACACAGGGCTCAAACCCACGGACCACGAGATCACGAACTGAGCTGAAGTCAGAGGCTTAACCAACTGAGCCACCCAGGCGCCCCTTGAATCAGGGCTTTAAATATGTCCTCACTTACTAATTCTGGCTAGTATTAAGTAGACCCATAAAGTGTCATCAAATATATTTTAATATCCACATACAGGAAAATGGTCCAAAGGTTAAAACTACTAAACATTAAGTATTTGTAACTTTCAATATTGGCTCCTTTGAAATCAGGAAAAAAAAAAAGTCTTAGTAAACTTCAGTTTTATAATCTGAGACTTCAGTTCCTTTAAGATGACTATTTTTTTTAAATAACTTGTTGGTATGTTATACAAAGAACAATGTTCCAAAACTACCACACATCTTTTCCCCTGTTCAGAGTCAAAGGCAAATGGGCTGGCCAAAGTTTGTTTCCAGCATCTGCCTATTTACCCTCCATTGTCCAAATAGTTTCCTGTGCTCTCAAACTTTCCTAGCTACATTTTCTTTCCCCTACTTGAAACAAGATAGGCTATTACCCTTATATTCTTTTACTTGACTGATTATTCTAAGGATAAGCTTTTAGTTCACTTTTGGAGTAAAGGGCTTTGTGTCCATTTTATATGCCCTAAGATATGTCCTTATGTTTAAAGTAAAGTTGGGTGTCAGGAAGCAGGTAAGGTTTTTCTGGCTGCTTGATAACTTTAAAACCACAGATAAACTGAAGCTGGAGTCTGCAAAGATTGTTCCCAGCTACGTATGGGGTAGGGGTGACTTACAGCTTCTTACAAGACCTAGGTCACAGGGCACCTGGGTGGCTCAGTTGGTTGGATGTCCGACTTCCGCTCAGGTCATGATCTCACCCTTCATGGGTTCGAGCCCCACTCCGGGCTCTGTGCTGACAGCTCAGAGCCTGGAACCTGCCTCAGATTCTGTGTCTCCCTCTCTTTCTGCCCCTCCCCGCTCGTACTCTGTGCCTCTCCCTCTCTCAAAAATAAATAAAAACGTTAACAAAAAAAAAAAAAAAAAAAAAAGACCTAATTCAGGCCTAAGCCTTGTTCACATCAACCCCTCCCATCTATCCTAAGCTTTTCCATAAATATAAAAAGTTATTTTTGAATGCAATAAATTGATTAATCTTTAGTCATGCCTTTTTTTTTCCTGATAGTATTGTTAAAATAGCCCAGATTACCAAGAGAAATTGAAGTTAGCTTCTGGAAGCTGTTAATACAGGAAATGAAAATAATTTCAATAGTTTTAAGAACTAGTCTGATTGTAGGAATTTATATAAAACATTTCTCTACGAAAAGGATACCTGGGTTCAAAGGACTTTGACTAAGAATTCTATTTCAAAATAATCTGTTTTATAAATTCTTATTCTAAAAACAAAGAGCCTATTCTTTTTAATTTAACCATTTTCTGTATAAAATGTGAAAAATAAATTTACATTTCATGGCCAATTTTTATTTCCTATCACTTTAGTCATCAGAACTTATTTCTAAGAATAGATTTCATTTACCTTATCTTACATCTTTATAACAGTCATCCTACCATAAACTTATTCAAAATTAAACACTGTATTCATCAAATATAAATTTGAAACTAAACCCATAAATCTGTAAGTTTAACTTGTTGGAAAACCAAATATGTATGTTAGTGTCATTTTTAAAAACTATTAATACAACAGCATTAGTAACTATCTTTATTCTCAAATTGATAAAAGCATTTAACATATATACTTTACAGTATAAACAAAGTAAGTGCTATGCATTTTGCTTATAAAGTGACTTAAAGTATTTCAAGCATTATATAATTCAATTTGTACAAAAAAGTAAATTTCCGAATAAAGCTTTGGTTAGTAGAACTGATTATGCACTGTCAAATCCATTTTCCAAAGTTGTTCAAGGGAAAAAAGGCTTCATCCACTATCACATGTATTTCTTGTACAAAGCTTTTTAACTATTTAGTAAGGGGAAAATATTACAATAATTGCTTTTAATTTCCCAGTTTGGATCAGCCTTTTTTCTTCTCATTTACATGTGGCCGGAACACCGTGACTTTTGAAAAGTATAAATTAGGTACAAAATCACCTTTTACTTTTTTCTTAGGAAGGTGATCTATTTAAAAAATAGATTAGATCTGTAAGACTGTTAGCTTCCATTATTACCAAGATGCTTTCTAAAAGTTTCAAGCATTACTGTATTATTCCATTGGGGATAAATCACTTCTAATTTCCCTTAGGAAGGTAATATCTACTAGCACTAGTGCTCAGAATCAAAGCTTATATAATATCTAAAAACAAAAACAACAACAAAAAAACCTAAATGTAGCCCCAAACTTAATATTCTTATAGCAATGTATGTTTTACCATTATTCATATGAAAGTAATAAAAATGCTACCTAACTTAAATAATATAAAATAGCATTGTAACCAAATTAACAATCACAAAACTGCAGACATTTTTCTATTAAAATTTTCCAGTCCACTGAGCAACATTTACTCAAAAATATGATTATGAACTTAAATATATCCTCTTTTAAGTTCACTTGTTTATACTGAACAAGTAGTGCTCCTTTTATGATTTTTGAAAATTCTACTTACGTAACTATTTAATTCCAAAATGGAAAATGAACCATCAGTAAAATTCACTGGAGAATATTCTTTCATGGAAATAATTTATAAACATTTTAAAGTTCTACCTTTAATTATTTCAATTTGGCTTTTTTAAATAGATAAGCTTTTCATTTCAATTACTGTATAATACTTCAAACCTAGCTTAAACAAAGATAAACAAAACCAAGGAGAACTGGCAAAGCATTCCTTGCTTTACATAGGATGCCTCAAAGTGTCACGTACATAGTAACATATCACAGAAGAGAATTTATATGGTTTAGCAGATTATAGAGCAAACCTGAAAGTTTATACAAAACTAAACACTGCCTCACTTCTGTTCTGTTTATTTTCTTTTAATTTGATCTTGGCTCTGTTTATTATCTGTCTATAATAACCATTGTGTGACACATACCAGTTTTCTAAGAAATCCAATTACTTATACATACCTCTTCAAACAGCTCTGTAACATATTTGAGAACATTCAACCAATCTCTTTCATTCAATATGATACAGCCTCCATTTTTCTCACAAAATGCTCACTGTCCTGAGCTATATTAAACACCTTATAACAGGTGTATGTATAACTGAAGACCCTAAAATGTCAAGTTTACATTTAAAAAAAAATGCATAGAGAACATAACATTTGGAAAACTTCTTAGTACTCACTTCTCGGATATTGTAATATACAGGTGTTGTTTTTTTCAGACTGTAAAATGTTTCATCTTTATAATTGACTTACTTTCAGATCTGAACCACAGTTTAATAAATTTTTCTGAGATTTGACTGCTGTTAGGCTAAAGAAACAGAAGAAGTTTTCTGACCAAAACTGGTCCATGGGTCTTCCGATAAACAATCCTTATATATTCAATGCAGGTATCAAATTTCCATGCCACAAAATAGCAGAATTACATCAGAACTACAGGAAATAAACTCTTATTATAATACAGTATTCTTAACGTAAAGGTGCTATTCATCATGCCCTACATCATTCAGTCTTTACCAAGTGGGCATCATGTCTGGAAACCACACCCTACCAAGATGCTTGGACACCTCCCAATGGATTTGCTCCAGGCTATATTTTTGGTCAGGAATTAATACTTCTTCCATAATGGATAATTGAGACAGGCGGCCACCACACATCTTCACAAACTCAACAAAGGCACTACATGAGACTTCACATTCCCCTAGTCCAATAGCTGACAAATTTTTACAACGTTCTGCAATCCGAATTAACTCTTCATCAAGTGGCCGTAAGCCATTAGCACATACTACTAGTTCAACTAGTCTAGGGCATGTCATTCCCACACGGCCAAGCACATCTTTGCTTACTGATCTCCCAAAGTAAAGATGGGTGGCAGGTATTTCATACCGAAAGAATGGATCAAATTCCTCTTCGTATAAAAAAAAATACATCACTAAGTTCACTTTTGGTGAATGTCTGATGAAAGCATCCCAGCTGCTTTTCTGAATAGTATGGAAATGTGTCTGTCCAGGATTCTCACTGACTACATCAATACGCAAATGTTCTAATCGAACGTGTTTTTCAGAAGATAAAGCCAGCAGCAATTCATCACTTAACAAGTGGTAATTCAGGGCCAGTTCACGTAAGCCGTGACATTGATCAGCCACACAAAGGATACCTAGGAAGAAATAGTGTCTAATTATTTACAAATTTTTGTACGAGTTCATCACCTGTTCAAAAAATTTAATCAAATGCATGTC
This sequence comes from Panthera tigris, assembly GCF_018350195.1. Lineage (NCBI taxonomy): Eukaryota > Metazoa > Chordata > Mammalia > Carnivora > Felidae > Panthera > Panthera tigris. The sequence goes on from NC_056660.1 coordinate 50,617,299, forward strand.
TCAAAATTTTACCGTATTTCCCTATCATAAAGCTATACAATTTAAAATTTAGTTATACGGTTGAACTAGCAGAAAGTCACATTTAAAAACCTACTACTAAATCTGTCTATAAGAAAATGAGACTAATTCTAAACCTGATACCATAAAAAGAAATAAAGCTCACTTATAAACTTACAACAATTATAAATTTGTTTTACAGTTTATTTACTTAGAGAGAGAGAGAGTGCGAGTAGGGGAGGGGCAGAGAGAGAGGGCGAAAGAGAATTCCAAGGAGGCTCCAGATGCCAGTGCTGAGCCCAATGCGGGGCTCGAATCATGAAATCGTATGACCATGACCTGAGCCGAAACCCAGAGTCAGACGCTTAACCAACTGAGCCACCCAGGTGTTCCAACAATTATAAATTATTAATAAATACAGATGACCCTTAAACAACACAGGGGTTAGGGGCACTGACTCCTGTATAGTTGAAAATCTATGTATAACTTTTGACTCCTCACTTAATTACTAATAGCCTAGTGTTAGCCAGATGCCTTACTGATAACATAAACAGTCAATATATATTTACTACATTCTTACAATAAGAATACTACATTCTTACAACAAAGTTAGAGAAAAGAAAATCATAAAAGGAAATATATTTACAGTATAATATTGTATTTACTGAAAAAAATCCACAGGTATATGGACCCACAGTTCAAACCCATGTTGTTCAAGGATTAGCTACATGTACCATAACTAACGTTTACCCCAGTAATGCATGGACAGTGTTATATTTTTTTTAAAAACTGATTACAAACACCAAACCTATAGGTTAAGCAAGAAAAATTACATGATCATCACTACAGAGGCCAAAAGACATTTTTGGAAATTAAAAATTTAATTCTAATTAAAAAGAAAAAAAAGGTAAAGCCACATAAAAGAATCTATGTAACTAAATAAAACATTTGAAAGGTTGTTAAAAAAGATTTCTATCGGGGCGCCTGGGTGGCTCGGTCGGTTAAGCGTCCGATTTCAGCTCAGGTCATGATCTCGCGGTTCGTGAGTTCAAGCCCCGTGTCGGGCTCTGTGCTAACAGCTCAGAGCCTGGAGCCTGTTTCAGATTCTGTGCCTCCTGCTCTCTCTCTGACCCTCCCCTGTTCATGCTCTGTCTCTCTCTGTCTCAAAAATAAATAAACGTTAAAAAAAAAAAAAAAAGATTTCTATCAAGTGAGCAAAATTTTTTTAACAGCTTAATAGTGTCTAATAAACTTAACAAATTTCTCAGAAAAAAATACCAAGATACCACTCGATAAATGAGTCAAAGGTAACCAATTCACATTAATGGAAATAGTAATTATAACTAACAAATTCTGAACATATCCAGAATGCAGTTCCATAAATGGTCCCTATACTTAGCCATGCTATGCTTCAGAACTGCCCAAACCCCTATCAAGCAGATCTTACCAAAGGTCAGCATCTGATTTCTGAAATGGTCTAATACTAAAATTCTACCCCAGACAGCCTATAGTACTTGATAAATGACCCATTCAAACCATTTCTTTCTGGTGTTTAGAAACAAGGATAGGAACAAAACACACATCATATTATCTATTATTTATTGTACAGTATGATATGTCAGGTACTAAATATACTCAAAAATCTAGAAAAATAAATTATTTCTATTTTGAAGTTGATGCAACTAAAGACAAACACAAACTGAGTGACTCTTAAGTTCATGTGCTTAACTACTGCTTGAGAAGTGACAAGACAGAGGCACCAATAAGCCAAAGCTTAAAAGCAGTGGGAGGAGAATATAGGCAACAGAATCAGTAAAGAGGTAAACTGAATCACCAGTGTAAGAGTCACCAAAAGACATCTGTGCTTTACTATTCAGCCACTACAAAGTTTCTGTTCTCTACAAGGTTTCTGTGTACTTTGAAATAAACCTTCATAACCTGAGCACTTCTGTTCTTTGCAATCTTATAAAACTTGATATAAAAAGAAAATAAATACACAGGGAATGAAAACCAAAGATGCAAATAAAAGAAACTGAGATATCATTTAGTAACTATTAAAGCAGTTGTGGCAGGCATAATTCTAAAAGTCCAAGTCCCCAAGATTCTACAACCTAATCCCCAGCACCTGTAATGTGAGGAGATACCACTCCCATGATTATATTATATAGCACAGTTGGCTTTAAAACAAGATTGTCCAGGCAGTTCTAATCTAATCACATGAACCCTTTAAAAGCTGAGTTTTCTTTGGCCAGTTTCAGAAAAGAAGTCAGACTCACAGCTTCCCTGGCTAAGCAGAGAAGCTAGCTAAGCAATGGCTATATCTGTGACCTACAGAGCTGTGACACTACCAAATGAGTGCTGGTTTAACGTGCTAAATTTGTAGTTGTTGGTTATGCAGCAATAGGAAACTTAATTAAACAGTTACTATATAATTCAGCAATTCCACTCCTAGGTATATACCCAAAAGAAATTAAACCATTTATCTACACAAAATCTTACACAGGAATTTTCATAGCAGCATCATTCATAACAGTCAAAAGGTGGAAACAATGCAAATATCCATCAAATGATCAATAGATAAATGTGGTACAATCCATACAATGGAATATTATTTGGCAATAAAAAGAAATAAAACACTGATACATGCTAAAAAGTATATAGAAATTCATTGTCGGTACTATTGTAAATTCACACAACTCATTTAGAAGAAAATACAGCAAAAAGCTGTATATAAAAAAGATCTGGATCCTCTGATCTACTTCTTCCACTTTACCATCTGTCCTATGGAAGAAATTGATAGAAGCAAACTACTTCGTGCCAAAATGGTTCATTTTTTAAATCACAGCAAAAATGTAGATACTTACATACCAACCTTAAAAAAATTATAAGACAAATGTTGGCTTACCAACAACATAGAACACTAAGTAACTAAATGTTCATTAGTTCAACTAATAATGAGTGTCAAGGCACTGGTGCTAAGATGGTAAAGATGCAACATGAACAAGACATCCTTATCATAATAGCAGGCAGCAGAGAATTAAACAAGAATGCTCTGGGTGTCCTAGCAAGGGGATCAGGGAAGATTTCCCAGAACTAACACAGTGAGACATAAAGAATTAGAAGGATCAAGCTAGGGCAAAAGATAGGGGAGAAGGAAAGTGAACTTTATTTCCTGTGTGAACACCCACACATGGAAGAAACACAAGCATTCCAAGAACTGAAGCATTCCAAGCCTTCAGGTCAACATACAGTATGCAAGTAAGGTAACATCTTAAAGGATGAAGCCCCATAGAGAGGCAAGGGCTAGATCATATGGGACCTTGTCAGCCTCAGTAAGGAGTTTGGATCTTCTCTAAAGCATAGTGAGAACATTTGAAGAAAACTGGAGAAAAATATCTGATTTATATTTTAGAAAGATTACTCTGTAGCATAGAAATCACATTACAGAAGAATAAGCTGCCAGTTAGGAAATCAGTGTAAGAGGGTACTGCACAAAGATTATAGAGACCTGTACTACAGGAGTAAGAGTGGAGATGAAGAAGGCAGAGTGTCTTAGTTCAAGTTGCTTAACAGAATACCACAAACAGGGTGGCTTAAGCAATAAACATTTACTCTTCACAGTTCTGGAGCCTGGAAGTCCAATCTGAATGGTCAGGTTCTGATGAGGACCACAACTCTTCCTGGCTTGCGGATAGACACCTTCTTGCTGTATCTTCACATGGTGAAAAAGAGATCATCTCTCTCCTGCCTCTTCTTATAAGGGCACTAATGCCATTTATGAGACCTCCACCCTCATGACCTAACTATCTCCCAACCGAACTCCAAATACTACCACACTGCAGCTTAGAGCTTTAGCAATATGAATAGAAGGGGATCAGAATAAATCATCAGTCCACAGTGTAGACTCAAGGCCTATTTCAATGATGGAATCACCAGACCTTGGAGACTGAAAGGATGTAGAAAGGAAGGGTAGGAAGAATCCAGGATGTCTGTCAGGTCCCTGACAACCAGATGGATAGAGCCATTTACTGAGATAGCACAAAGGAAAAAGCAAGAGATTTAGACAGGGGGAGAAGAAAGTTCATTCATCTGAAGCACCAGTGAGACATTCTAGAGGAACTGGGCCACTGACAGCTCAACACATAGCTCTGGAGTTCCAGAGACACTGTAAGTGGGAAGTATTAACATACAGAATGTAACTGACACAACAGATGATGACGACAGCCCAGAGTTTACATAGTAAAACAAAAAAGGACTCAGCACAGAACACAGTGAAACACCAAAATTTAAGGAATGAAAAGAGAAATCACCAAAAGAAATGGTAGGAACAATCACAGAAGAAGGAAAACGACATAATATGGTATCAGAGTCAACAGTCACTAGCGTTGAATGGTGCCTAAACATCAAGCAGTAGACAATTATAAGGACTATATAAAATAGGAGAAAAGTTTGATAAAATATTCAGTGACTAAAGAAAAGAAAAAAAACCCTTGATTTCAACTTAGAAAAAGAAATAGTTTTGCATAGTCCCAATATGCAAAATATGGATAGAAAGTAAATATGCAAATATATTAAATTTTAAATTATAATCGTCTAAGGTTATACTCTTAAATTTAAAAGTATTTCAGGTGCTCTCTTTCATTTCCCTTCCCTTCCTGAACAACTTGCCCAAAAGCCATGAGGGAAGACCAAGCAAGTTTATACTATCCTATCAGAATTGATGTGTATATTTAATAAAAGTAAATGAACATGAGATGTACCAGGATAAAAAGAATAATGAACTCATAGTCTCACTGAGAACCCAGAGATCCAAAAGCTCTCATATAGTGTGGGAAGTGCTGAAGTTACATTCAGAGTGCTATGGAAACAACACATGGTGGTTCCAAACCAGAGAGGAGAAAATAAGAACAAAACCAGATCATCTGAGTTGAATTCTGAAGGCTGGCCTGGACTTGGCTAGATGAAGAAGTGGGAAGAAAAAACATATTCCACAAGGTACAGTGTACTAACCACACACACACAGGTACAAAGAACCTTAGTTATTATAGGGACTCAAGTAAAAGCTACACATGAATGAGTAGCAAACAAGATTAAAGAGACAGGTGGAGGTGAGGATACAAAGGACCCTGTACAGTATGAAGCTACAAGGTATGGACCTCACTCCCATAGCAACCCGTACAGTAGACAGAAAATGTGACCAAGGTCATGTAAGAAGTAACTGCCAAAAGTCCATTCTTCTTAAGTTCCAGACTGTTTAGATTATCACCTTCAGTAAAAATCTCGAAGTGGCAGAAGCAGCTAGGGAAATACTGCAATAGACTAGCCATTCCTGTCACCAAGACCCTCCCTGTAGGAGACAGAGAACACTAAGAAATCTCCATCCAAGAAGAAATCACTTTCTTGGGGGAAGGCCGGGCTTTAGTCATGGCAAGAAGGTAGGAAGTATTTTGTAAAGATATCAAGGATTTAACACTGTCTTTTAAAAACGGGTTTCCCAAGTAACACAGCCAAAAGACTGGGAGGGATGTCAACAGTGGGAGGATGTGTCAGAAGTGAAGCATCAGAAAGTAATAATACCAAGTGTGAGTTTATACTTATTTTATTTTTTTATTATTTTTTTTTTAATTTTTTTTTTTAACGTTTATTTATTTTTGAGACAGAGACAGAGCATGAACGGGGGAGGGGCAGAGAGAGAGGGAGACACATAATCGGAAGCAGGCTCCAGGCTCTGAGCCATCAGCCCAGAGCCTGACGCGGGGCTCGAACTCACGGACCGTGAGATCGTGACCTGAGCTGAAGTCGGACGCTTAACTGACTGAGCCACCCAGGCGCCCCAATATACTTATTTTATAATACAAACTATTTGGAATTTAAATAATCTGAAACTGAATAATGCAGTAATGCTTAGAAAATTCTATATAAGAAAAGTTGGAAAGAGATTTCACAATGCTATTCCCCATTTGATGGGTTCTTGGCTCCAAGATTCAAGTTAGGAAAAGGGTTATCTTGCAAAATGTTAAGGTGGCAACTTCAGCACAACTCTCCTCCCTCTACATAGTGAGAAGAAAAGCAATTATGAGATTGCTCTGATTCAAAACCTACCCTGCTGGCTCAACTACAATTAAAGAAAGTTCTATATTATCTAAAGGGCACCTCAGGCAAATCTAATACTGTCCTTTTTTTTTTTTTAATCCATATTCTAACACAGTTTGGACACAAGCTGACAAGTAAGAGTAAAAAATAAGTTGAAAATAAGTGTCTAGGCTAGGAATGCTACAGAAATTTATGTTACTGTATCATGACATTAAAAATGTTTATGCAAAAGGGATGAAATAATCATATTAACCCACCCTCAAGGTTAATGATCAGTTTTTAATTCGATAAATACATCAGTCCATTTTAGTAAAATGTTACCTGGCAAAAAACACAACATACCTGCTGGAGAGACATGAGGACAGCTGCTCATTTTCAGCAGCTTGAGTGTATCGCTGTTGTTGGCCACTAGTACTTTGAGGGATGGATCATCTACTGGGGTATCATCTATCTTAAGCGATGACAAGGATTTGGAATTTACAAACACTACTGTCAGTGCAGAAATAAAGTGAGACTAAAAAGCAAAAAAATGGAAACAGTTTCAACTTTCAGACATGCGAATTGAGGTGGTGTTCACATAAGACATATAGTTCACATATAGTTCATCTGAATCCTAATGATGTATCCCATAACTGTTTTAGGGGTAGCATCCTCTCACTCTGTTGTTGGGGGTATGGTAAAAAAGGGAGGTGACTATTTGCTATCTTTGAGAAAAGTCTTTTTACCTGTAGCAAAATGAGATTTCAAGCCTCTAAATCACAATAATCACTGGTAAGTAAAAAGTAAAAAGATGAATTACAGAATCGGGGATGAGAATACCTCCAGTGTTTTGTAACACTGAACTGCATTCTTTTTTGGTCTGATAGTTAACCATTAAAATAGTAATAAAATTACTAGCATAATCATTAGAAATTAGAATATCAACTCAGGCTCACTTGAAACAAAAAAGCTCACAGAAAATTTGATTCTAAAATAAGCAAAATCATACCTAATAAATTTCCAAGTTTAAAACTCCTTTAAATATGTTAAATTATCTACAATATTTTCAAGCCATTCATTTTAATGTATTTTTCCACAAATATACCAATTATTATTCCATTTATTATATACATGTAATTATCTTTTGGACACAGAATCTGACCTCAAGGAACCACTGTAGGGCAACAGGAATTAAAGCATGGTCAGAGTATGTAACGTGGAATCAGCTAAAACCAATGGACGAAGGATCCAGGAGTAGGAAAGAGAGGTCAACATATGCTCTGACACCTTCCTCTACATAACCAATCTCACCCTCCACTTACCTTTATAAATTCACTACAGCAATGAAAAGGAATGAGGGCAAGCTAACAGCCAAGAAAGTACAAAGAAACACCATTTGCATGATCACATTCACTAACAATTTTCCTCTACAATTAAATAACTGGTTAACTACTTAAATTTTGATTAGGTAACTTTTTGCCTATTTAAATGTTAACTCTTTCTAATATTTTCACCTCAAACTCAGTTATACCTTGTACAGTCCCATTTCATTAGTATACTCATGACTGCATCCTCATGACTGCATCCCTGCCTTCTTTTTTCCATTTCCCTCAGATTTATCTGAGGTCAAATATACTTCTTTCATGTTTTCTACAGTTCTTCCAGGACTTCCAAGGTACAGTAACACCCTACTTCAATCTTCTACAAGAGCCAAAATGGGGGGGGGGGGGCGAGGTGAAGAACAACATAAACATCTTAGGCCCATTTAATAAGGAAGGAAGCCATCCCAGATGCATCATAGTTCCCAAAGACAAAACTACTTCATGTAACTACAGTACTAGTACTAGATCTGTATAATGGTAAGTAATCTTGAGTAACAAGAAAAAAAGGAAATTAAATTTGTTCAGCATACCTTTTCATGTGGTATGTTTTACATATACCATATCTATTTGTTTTTTTAACTATGGTATGTACACAGAAAATCAATTCAAAATATATCATTTCCCATATGAAGCTTGAACAAGGTGCTACTATACCATGTAAGTCAGTGCTCTGACTTAGTAAGAATCTCCTGGATGTCTCATAGGAAGGGGAAATTTGAAACAGGGAATGTAACCCAAAATTTCCAAGTTTCTTAGATGATTTTTATGCACACTAAGTTCAAGAACCTCAGTGCTCTGACTCATGTACTTAGAATCTTAAAATGCTGAACAGAATCTCTTACCTATTTCCCTTATTTTATAGGAGGAAAACATTTTAACTCAAATGTATGTATTTAAAGAACCTTTTTAAACACCAATTAAGACTTTGAAATCAACTGGTGATACATTTGTTACAAATATTCCATTCCATAACTACCTGAGTTATAATACACACTCAATTTAGTACTATTTCTTCCTGAATCATTCTAGTAAATTAAACTGTTAGATATGTAAAGGGGTATCTATATCTTAGTTTGCAGTGTACTCTGAAAAAAACCTTTCAAATTACTGTTGCATGCTAACCTACCCAATATTAGTTAACATACTCAGGAGGCCTTTATCAGCTGCCTTCTAAAAATGCACTTATTTTTTTTCTATTTTAAGAGTCTAGTTATTAGAGACACTATCTTACTATACGCAGGATCCTGTTAAAACATATATATGAACATAAATAGTTCACTGTTCACCAAAAAAAAAAAGCTTTCTTTAAATAAAATCTGTAAAGGGGTGCCTGGGTGGCTGAGTCGGTTAAGTGGCCGACTTCGGCTCAGGTCATGATTTCGCGGTCCGTGAGTTTGAGCCCGGCGTTGGGCTCTGTGCTGACAGCTCAGAGCCTGGAGCCTGTTTCAGATTCTGTGTCTCCCTCTCTCTGACCCTCCCCCATTCATGCTCTGTCTCTCTCTGTCTCAAAAATATATTAAAAAAAAAAAAAAAAATGTTAAAATAAATAAATAAATAAATAAATAAATAAAATCTGTAAAGTAATCCAAGTACACTAAATTTGCTCAGGAATAAATCTATACACAATTACCAGAAGATTTTATAAATAAGCTATACCTGTTCTCACTACTGGCACTGTCTACTTTTCTTTGATTGTAATTTCACAAATCTGCTCTGAAAGTCCAAAAAGGAACTGCTATATGTCTTTTTCCTAATTTGCTTCTCAGTTTTAGTCACTTTTAGTACATCTCTTTGCTGAATCCTCTGCAAATTCACTCACTCTTTAACTTTTCCCATCAAGAAGCACAAGGTGATCAGAAAAAGGAAAAGCTTTATTAAAACTCCTATTGCCTGACATTCTAAATAAATAGTAACTAGTTTTCCATTATGTATACTATTTTTCTTACACTCCCATGGTCACTACAAGAAATGACCACTACAAGGGCAGGGCTTCTATCGGATTTCTCAGTAACTGCCAACAACATAAAACCAGCAAATACCTTTGGTAAATCCATAAAGCTTGGCCGAGCCGTTGAAATAAGTCCAAGTGTTTTTAATGAGCAATTTACCAGTTGCGATAATATATCACAAGCTGCTTCAGCTGATTCTTTGCTGCTGTCCACCTTAGAAAAGAACACACCATTTACCTATGCATATATTTACATTTCTCTGTGTAACCTTAATTTTACAGAAGAAACAGTTATTAGTTTATTACATTACAAATAATCTCCATCTAAGAAGGAGTGATATGAGAGCAGACAAGACTAGTTTTGGCAAAGAACTTGAATTAAGAACCACTGCTTTATCTAGGTTTAATGTGACCTGTTAAATAAATGCTAGCTATGGGTAATCAGGTATTCATGTGTTACTTTTCAAAAATTATCAGGTAGGTTAAAGATTTAGTAAACATGCCTACATTCCATTATTCATCCCCAAAACAAAATACTATAAGCCTCTGTACTCCTGTAAACCACTGTGATTCCTTAAACTACTCTAGACATCTCAAAAAGCCACCCCACTTCAATTATCTCATCACTGCATGAATTCCAGTATGTCCCTTCTGGCAATGAAAAGAAACAAACGGTTCTCTTTGGCATTCTTCCACGTCCTTTTTTCTATTTCTCTCTAAAATATATTCATCCAAACCTTTTACATAAAATTTCTTAGGGATGCCTGGGTGGCTCAGTCGATTAAGCATCTGACTTCGGCTCAGGTCATGGGGTTTGTGAGTTCGAGCCCATGCTGGGCTCTGTGCTGACAGCTTGGAGCCTGGAGCCTGCTTCAGATTCTGTGTCTCCCTCTCTCTCTGCCCCTCCCCCGCTCATGCTCACTCACTCTCTCTCAATAACAAACATTAAAAAAAATTTTTTATCTCCTTTTTCTTTGAAAACCCCATATCATAAAGCCATCAATAAGCAGAATTCAGTCTCTATTAAACAGTAATAGCAATTAAGTTTTAGCCAATCATAATCTCCATTTTTTTTTTTTTTTAAGAGAGTGAGCACGAGCAGGGGGAGATGGGCAGAGAGAGAGAGAATCTTAAGCAGGCTCCACACTGAGCATGGAGCCCAATGCGGACTTGATCCCACAACCCTGGGATTATGACCTGAACAAAATCAAGAGTCAGACGCTCAAATGACCAAGCCACCCAGGCACCCCTTCACATTTTTTATTTATTTTACTGTATATTTTTTCCTCAAACTTATTCAAAATAATTCAATGTGACTGACAGCTTTAGTAAATGATTTATGCTTATTTAGTAGCTGCTTCTGTTCTTTTAATAAATTATGAATAATTATGATAAAAATAAAAAAATAACTATGTTAAAAATTATGATAAAAGTAACAGCTGCAATTAGTTCTGCAGCTTCTAAATGATTTAAAAAGTATTTTTTTAATGTTTATTTATTTTTGAGAGACAGAGACAGACTGGGAGCAGGAGAGGGGCAGAGAGAGAAGGAGACACAGAATCCGAAGCAGGCTCCAGGCTCTGAGCTGTCAGCACAGAGCCCAACGCAAGGCTCAAACTCAAAAACAGCGAGATCATGACCTGAGCTGAAGTCGGATGCTTAACCGAATGAGCCACCCAGGTGCCCCTCTGCAGCTTCTAATGTATATAATAATTCTAAATCATTAAGAACCTTCTCTAAAAAGGCAGTATTTTAAAAACATGAGAACATATTTTGGCTTAGGATAAAAAAAGCCACTGAATATACTTTATTTTTTAAAAGAAGGATTTAAAGTATTACCTTGAAGCTGACATATTGCAGATGGTTTGAATGTCTTTTAATAATCTGTTTGATCAGCTCTGGGTGTGTAGCTTTCAAGTAAGATGTAGCTGGCTGATTCAGTTCAAATTCAAAACATCTCCACAAATCAGGCATGTGAAATACCTGGTTCCAGTTGCGGCAAACTTGTGAAGCATGAGCCCGGTCAAGAAGAGGCAAATACTTAAATACTTGGAGAATAATGTCCTGAAGGAGATTACCCCAATCACAAGTCTGAGATTGCTCATTTGTAGTCCTCAGTTTCTTAGATTTCTCTGCAGTACCTTCTTCTGATAAATTATGGTCACTATCTCTTCCTCCTCGTTTCATCCTATTCAGAAAAATGCATCATTTTTTTCATACTTAACTTTTGAATAGCAATAAATCCAACATTTGTTTTGCCACTGAGATACATATATGTATGTTTATAAATGCAAACACAAACATGAGGAACTGGACCAGTAATTCAAGAATATCAAAACAAAATATAATGAAAAGTGCCAGTGGAGACCAACTGTTGTTTTACAAATTCTATACAGGTATTTTTAAGCATTTGTGTATATACTGTACTACTGGCAGGGGGAGGGAGAGATATCATGATTTTGAAACTAAACCAAAAATTATAGTCAACTAAAAGCAATATTAAAGAAAAAAAAAAAAACCCTACAGTGACACCTGCTAAAGCTTTCTTAAAAGTCATCTAAGGATACCTGCTATATTTGAGTTCTTGAATTCAAGGAACCACAGTCCCAGGAATCTCTAGAGAAGATACGAATTAAGTAGCCAATAGATCTCTCCACGTTGAATAGTCTGTAATATGTTACTGCCAGACACAATCTCTACTTAAGATAAGCAAACCCATCCCTACTATGCATGGTTTGGTCTGAAATGTGGTTTCTTCTTCCAACACATCTCTTAGTATGACAATGTTTACCCTAAGTTGTATTTCCGAATGATAGGTATATGTTTATTCTGTGTATTTGTATGATCTTCATTGCATTTGTTTCTCTGAAACAGTCTTATTGCAAAATAGTAGTATGGTTAAAAGAATGGGCTCTGGAATCAAGCTCCCTGGGTTTGAATTGTGGCTCTACCTCTCCCTGGTTATGTGGCCTTGAACAAATTATTTGGCCTTCCTGTGCTTCACTTTGTAAAGTGGAGATAATAACACACAGGATTCTTGTGAGGAATTAAACAGTAGTAGGGCTTAAAAAGAGACAGAGGATGTTGAACTCAAATACAGGAAAGTAGTCCAGTATTAAAGACTTTAAAGTGTATGACAAAGAAATGAAACGTGTGAGAAAATACAAGAACACATGGTTATATGTGAGAAACACACACTGGTACTGGATTCACCACACTAAGGTAGTAACTAACCATAATTAAGTGGGATTATACTGTACCGTATTATATAAATACAGTAGTAGGATAATAGTGGTGGCATTACAGGTGAATTTTTTTTTTTTTTTTTTTTTTTTTTTTTTTTGCCAGAGAGAGCACAAGCAGGGGAAGGGCAGAGAGAGATGGAGAGACAATCCCAAGCAGGTTCCACGCTGTCAGCACGGAGCCCAATGTAGGGCTCCAACTCACCAAACCGTTGAGATCGTGACCTGAGCTGAAATCAAGAGTTGGACACTTAACCACCAAGCCACCCAGGGGCCCCTATCTATCTCATACACATTCCTTTTAATGTCAATGAATTACACTGTAATCAGACAAACAGGTCTTGTTTTGATTTGTTATCTGGAAAAGTAAGTATTGCAAACTAAGGGGGGTAATTGCAGACTACTCACTAGTACCCCTTTGGTTTAGAGCCTGCGACACTTACACCTACAGAGCAGTTCTGGCAGAGTGGTAGTTTGGATTTGGAGTCATAGCTTTTGAAAAGGATGGCTTGTGGCTCCAACTCCCTTCTTCTGGCATATCTGTGTATAAGAATTTGATTCCTGTGTGGGATGAAGGATGTGTATGTGTATGACTCTTAACCAAATAGATCTCTGTGGGATCTCTTTACCCAATAGCTAGTAAAACTTGTGAAAGGGGACTGGGGGCTGGAAGGAAACAAAACGGCAAAGCCTCCTGCCCTTCTTGCCGTTACAATCTGCCCAGGAGATCTCAGCATGTATGAATTCCTCATTGATCCTACTTCCAAATCTGTGAGTTGGATGATGTAAATGAAGTGAAGTAAATGATGTATATTCTACTGAGCAAGGAGAGAAGAAAGGAGAAAACAGAATGACAAAGGTGATGGCAAGAGGGTAGTTTTATGGAACATTAAAACTTACTTGTGAATCTGAGAATACGTTTTGTAATGTGTTTAGTGAAAAGGTAGTATAATCCACAATATAACCTTTAATATAAAAAAAATCTCTTCTAGTAATAATGTCCCACTAGAGGTTGAGGTAACAGTGTCATTATGACCCATTTTTCTGCTTTACCTTATCCTGAAGGCTTAATTTTAGCATAGAAAATATGGGTCAAAGAACAAAGAACAAAATCATAATGTGGCTTATAATTTCTCTGACTACCTGAAACATAATTTTGAAATACAGAGATTCAAAAAAGAATGAAACTGTCTTTATAATTTCTTTTCCTTAGTAGAGCACCCAAACCAGACCTCTTCAAGGCTCCAGCAGTTCAATTTCAAATTGCAACTTTTCTAGGCCCCAAATAATTGATGCAACTTAGGTCACTAGAGCATTTGGTGAGGGACTGATATTATGAAGCACCAAAAGGAAAAACAAACAAACCAACCATTAATGAGGAAAAACTAGAGTAGTTGAGCAGCACAGGGAGTTACTGAACTAATCTTAATATTTCCATACCCTCGGAAAGTAGTAAATTTGTTCATCAGAGAAAGAGTGGAGAATACTTCAGCTGTGTGTCCATCACTGTATTAAACACTTTTAGTAAACTGTACATTTAGTAAAATGTAGCACTTTTAAAAGCCCATTTGTACACAGCTCTAAAAAGCTTGTTTTGGCATCACATTTCCTTTCCATTTGCCTAATATCAAAATTAACTTGCATTCTTCGGCTGGAATACAAGAAAAAAAAAAAAAAAACAAACAGTGGGACGAGATTAACTCTCAGAACTAGATGGTACGAAGAGTGTGGTGGCGAAAATGTGTCTAGGTGTCATTTGTAGATAACTCGGAGTTGATGGCATTTTTATAAATATTTCAAAAGAAGAGGGCAAAAAGACTATTTAAAAGATCTGGCTCACTGAATGAATTGGACATCATCAGCAACAAAATAATAGTAATCTAACCTCTTAGCTTGGAGACGCAGGTCAATCACTGAATAGGCTGCTTCCTGATCCCCGTGGCCAGCCCCACCTGAACCCGCTGCCCACGCCTAAGGCAGGCGCCAAGCGGCTCCTCCTCACAAGCGGCCAAGTTTTCCACTGGGCTCCGGGACCGGGACGTCCCCTCCTCCCGCGCCACCTCCACGGATTGGCTCTCCCTGACGTTTCTCACGCGCTCTACCCTGAGCAGTGTTTTGACATCTTTAACGCCCCTCGCTTTTTCAAGCTACACGCACGGGCACAGCCCACGCCGGGAAGAGCCTGGCAGAGCGCGAGCTCTAAGGTGCCTGTCGCCAACCCTGCCAAGGGTAATAAAACCGGGCGACAGCAGCCGCGAGCCCGCATTCACACCACGCCTTGTTGACATGTTTTGAAGCAGGCATCGCGGGGAAACGCCCCCAAGCAGGCTCTAAGGTCTGGGCGCCGCGCCCGGGACCCCGCGCCCCCGATCCGCCCTGCCGCCCACGAAGGTCGGCGGACCCACCCCAGCCCCGCAGTCACAGCGGGGCTCCGGCCCTGACCCTCCGCCGTTACCTGCTGCCGGGGGCGGCTTCCCCCAAGCACCACCCCGGGCTCCGAGGACGGCGGCGGCTGGTCCCGCGGCTCTCACATGAGGCCCCCAGGGAGCCCCGCTTCGCGCTCCCGCCGCCGCGACCCCCCACGCTCAGCCCGCATCCGAGGCGCTGGTCCCGCGGCGGACGCCAACGCGGCTCCACCTTTGCGGTTCTGGCTGCCCCAGGAGAAGCCTCCTTTCTCAGTCCCACGCAACCCGCGTTCTCCTTCCGGGACCCCTCGTAGCTGCGAAAGCCTCCTTCGGCGAGCCGCGGCCACCGCGAAGGGCCCCACCGCCTCGGCCCACACAGCGACTCCAAAATGGCGCCTGGAGCTCGCGGCCGCGCGCTTTCCCCGGCGCGTCTCCGCCCGTGGGGGCGAGCGCGTGTCCGCCGGGGCGGGCCCGCGGAGGGAGGGGGAGGGCGGGGGTGGGTCGCTCCCGCCGAGAGCGCGCGCCGCCGGTGCAGATGGGGGCCTCCGCCTCTAGGTTCCAGGAGAGTGGGCAGCTTTCCTCCCTGCGACGCTACTGCTACCCTTAGGGGATTTTTTTCCTTTTGAAGCCAGTGTGGGAGGGCTGGAGCTAGCTAGATGGCCAAGAGACTATCTGCTGTTGAAACTGGAAAGTTTAGGGAGGTGGAGCAGGAAAGGAAAAAGGAGGGAGTGTCTCTGAGCCTGCTGCATCCAGCAGCTGGTTCTCCGAGGCAGAAAGACAAACTGTAGCTGCTGACCGCTGACATACCTCTGCACCGCGAGACTCGACCTGGAATGGCCACGACAGCACCGCGGAACTCAAGGGGTTAAAATACAGGCTCTAAAAATTTATACACAGCATATGTACATAAGGTGTTCTTAAAAACTGCGAGGAATTATCGCAGAATGGTGGCAGTGTTAACACTGGGATTGCAAATGATTTTTATATTTAAAATATTTGTATTTTCTAATTTTTTAAAACAATTTTTATCATCGTTATTACTTTTTAAAAACCACTTATAAAGGAGATAGACTCCTGGGACGCCTGGGTGGCTCAGTTGGTTAAGTGTCCATCTTGACTTTGCACAGGTCATGATCTCGTTCATGAGTTTCAGCCCTATATGGGGCTCTTCCCTGACAGCATGGAGCCTGCTAGGGATTCTCTCTCTTCCTCTCTCTTTCTTCCCCTTCCCTGCTCATGCTTGTTTGCTCGCTTGCTCGCTCTCTCTCTCTCTCAAAATAAATAAACTTAAAAAGAAAAAAAGTAGATAGACTCCTGAAGTTTGTAAAGCTTTCTGAAACATAATAAGGAAAGCATAAAGGACTAAATGGCTATTTAAAAAATAACCCACAAGTGAAACCTTTTATCAATCCAGGCATTTTTGTGTGTAAGTGCTACCAACTTAGCTTGTTTTAACAGTTTGGATTTGGGATGCTGGGTTTTCTTAAAGTGAGAAATGTCCTTACATACAAAATCATAACTTGAATCATGTGTCATTCCTCCTTCCTCCCTCAAAAATAAAAAGAAAGTAATTTTTCACCCAGAGAGGTCTTGTCAATGATCTGACCCATATGTAAGAGACTGGAAAGCAGTGATGCCCAGAGACCGTTCTACTCTTCCATTGCAAAAATCGAGCTAGGAAGCCATGTGTAAAATTACATTAAGATTCAGTGTGGGAAAATAGGGGTGTTTTTTGTTAAGGGCCTGGTATCTGATCAACAGATCAAGCTGAACAAAGTCTCTAGCAACATAATAACGTGGATGTACCTGAACTGCAACATTTTTTAGGTCCCCCTCAGTGACTAAATGATGAAGAGTAGTAATAGGAAGTTATTAAAACTCTCACACTCCCAGTTGTAGTCCCTTTTAAAATCCTCTTCCTAGTCTATTCTCTCCCTAAAGAAGGGGAGGATCTTGACACATTTTATGTATTGAATGTTCCCTCTCCTTCCCTATTACTGTGTTTTAATGATTTTATTTGACCTTTTTGCAACTTGTGTTTTTTTAAAATTTTTTTTAACGTTTATTTATTTTTGAGACAGAGAGAGACAGAGCATTAAAGGGGGAGGGTCAGAGAGAGAGAGGGGGAGACACAGAATCTGAAACAGGCTCCAGGCTCTGAGCTGTCAGCACAGAGCCCGACGCAGGGCTTGAACTCACGAACCTCGAGCTCATGACCTGAGCCGAAGTCAGATGCTTAACCGACTGAGCCACCCAGGCGCCCCACAAATTGTGTTTTAAAACTTGTGTTTATTTTTAAATCAGTCAATACTTATTTACATTTATTAGTTGTATTAGTCAAGATCAATGCCATTTTAGGGGAAGGAAGAAGAAGGTGTATGTGGGATAGTTTGGTCCAGCACAGAAGAATGTTTTATTGCTAATCCTGTTTAGCATTGCCAATATATGTGATAATAAAAGGCATACCAATATTTAGTCAGCATTATTATTGCTTTTAAATTCTCTACAGACAATGTACCCCCTCTACCAGGGACGGGCTATTCCCACTACCTTCATGAGGAAATAGACATAATAAAATACTTTTGGAAGCAATATAAATTGGAAATATACAATTTTTGCATGAATAAATTTGATCATCATGGAAAAAATTGACATTTAAAATTTTTATTAGGTGCCTACAGTATTATTTTCATGTGTGAATGAGGATAATAGAGACCATTTTTATCAGCATTTGACCTTGTATTTTTTCTATTGCTAAAGATGCTATAATTCTGACATATCACAGTCATGTTACGTATGACAATTTACAGACTTTTGTTCACCTTGGCACTCCACTGATTAAGATAGGTTAGGTTATGTTGAGTAGCTCCTAAAACACTATTTTGATTCCTTGTTTTAATGACTTTCACAGTTTTTAGGAATATTGCTTCAGTATTTTGTATAGTTTTCCTCAATCGGGGATTGTCTCTTGTTTTTCTCATGATTAGACCGGGAGGAAGATCACAGATGTATGAAGTACCATTTTCATCACATCATGTCAAGGCTACATGTTGTCAAAAGGACTTAATCCCTCTTAATGTTCATATTAATTAGGGTGAGGTCAAGTTGCTCCACTGTAAAGTTACTTTTTTCCCTCTATTTCCCTACTTCACCATTTGGAAGGAAATCACTAAGCACATCTCACACAAAAGGGTTGGGGAGTTACGCTCCATCTCCTTGAGTGGGGAGATGTCTGCATAAATTATTGGGACTTACTCTGCATGACAGGATTGCCTCCATATCTCTTCATTTCATATTGTTAATGTTTTTATTGCTCTGTACTGAAATCTTTGTAATTACCTCAGATATGTCTGCCAAGTCACTTTTTCTTCAGATCAGTATAGTTTCTATTAAGCCAATCTGTGCCTATATTTTTTATTTCTAAAAGTGACACTTGGATCTTTTTCACATCTGCTTGATTTTTTCTGATTTTTTTCTCTTGTTTTTAATTCTTTTTTTTTTTCTTTAATCATTTTAATCACATGAAATAATTGGGGGTCTAATCCTGATTTTTGTAAATGTTTGTTCATGGTGGGTTGTTATTCATGTATTTTATGGATTATGAGTTCATCTTCTGTGAAGCTTCAGGTGTAGGAATCCTGTGCAACCTGGTTAAGGGTGTGTCACTCTAGGGAGGTTTTTTGTGTTTGCTTCTGCTACATGCTGCATTACTAGCCTGGAACAACTTTTTATAATAATTTCTTGACTCCTGGGTTCTTGGGTCATGACAGTATAAATTCAGGTGCCAACCTGTGTGAGGGCAGAGCCATGGTTATGAATTCTCAGAAAGACTTTTTTCCTAACCTAGAGCTCAAGCTAAAACAGGTTACTCAATTATTCATCTCCCTGTGAGCTCAGCCAGCTATTCTTTGAAGAGGATAAAGATCTTTAAAATTCCGTCTTTATGCACACATCTCAGTTACAACTTCTCTTGCAAACTCATCTCCGGTCTTCATATAAGTCACTGTCTCTTCAGATAGTTCTTTCCTATCAACCCCTCCATTTTGCTGTTACGGACTTCACGCTCACTCCTCTCAATTCATCCTCTATGTCTTTTAACTGCTCTTTCATATTTTTCTTTCTTTGTTTCTCTTTGTTACATTATGTATTATCTTCTAACTCACTGATTTTCTCTTTGCCACCAATCTAGAGTTCATACCAGCTATGAACTAAAATTGAAAATTCTTCTTTTTTTATTAAAAAAATTTTTTTAACGTTTATTTATTTTTTTGAGACAGAGAGAGACAGAGCATGAACAGGGGAGGGTCAGAGAGAGGGAGACACAGAATCCAAAACAGGCTCCAGGCTCTGAGCTATCGGCACAGAGCCCAGCGCAGGGCTAGAACTCACGGACTGTGAGATCATGACCTGAGCCAAAGTTGGACGCTCAACCAACTGAGTCACCCAGGCACCCCGAAATTGAAAATTCTATTCCCCAAATTTCTCATTTGTTTTTCATACTCATCTAGTCTTAAAATAATCATTCTTTATGAATTTCACAAACATGTATATGATTAATATAAATATATAATAACCATGTGGGAAGTATATATAGAATTGAAAATAAATGAATACATAGAAATCTGCAGTAATAATCCTAGTAGCTGATGAAATAGAAGTCAATCCAAATGATATAAGGGAAAAGATGCATTAATAAAAGTAACAGTACTAATAAAGGAAACAATAGAGCAAGAAGATGGCATCGTCATGAACGTATATGCACCTCACAGTGTACAAAATGCATGAAGCAACAACGGATAGGACTGCAGGAAGAGATTAATCTACAACTGTAGTTGAAGATTTTAACACACCCACCTCAGAAACTGATACATCAAGCAGGCAAAATATAAGCAGAATCATCGTAGAGCTGAAAAATAAAGACAGTAACTTTAAGCTCTTGGGTATATGGACTTTTATACTGCAGAGTCATTGTAGAGAAACAAAACATTTACGAAACAGACCATGTATTAAGCCACAAAAGAGGGTAAAATCCAGAGTTTCAGTATAATACAAACTATGGTTGTTAGCCATAATGCAATGAAGTTAGAAATGAATAATGAAAGAAGAGCTAAAAATGCCATCTGTTTAAAAACTAAATAAAATAAATTACTACACGAGTTAGAAAATAAATCATAACAGAGATTAAGAAATGTCTTTGTTGTAAGATAATTAAAATACCACATATATTAGTATTTAATCATACATCAGTAGAAAAACATCTATACCAACACTTAAAATGAAATTCAGAGTTTTAAATATAGCTATCCAGAAATAAGGACAATTCAACAAAAGCAAAGTATTTAAATAAATAAGTCGAAAGAAAAAGAAAAGCAGGAAAAAGCCAAAACATTCAGAACAAATGTATAATGATAGTCTACAAGGTGGCCACCCCGTATTCCTCCCTTCCCCACAGCATCATGCTGTGCCCCACATTAGGTATGAAGTCCAGTCACCTTGCCCTTGAACCCAGGCTTGCCCTGGTGATTTGCTTTACTGGTAGCACAAGACAGAAGTGATGTTTTAAGACTTCTGAGGCTAGATCATAAGAAACCTTACAGCCTTCATTTGGGTCTTTTGGAATGCTTACTCTTTGCATAGTGTGTCAGAACAATCAGTCACCATATTATAAAAAGACAAAGCCTCATGGAGCAGTGCACAGTGAGTCCACAGAAACTTGAGAGATAATAATACACTGTTTTAACCCATTAAGCGTTGAGTGGTTTGTCATATAGTAGTGGATAATTGGAAGAGATTTAATAATAAAGACAAGGGCAGGAATCCATAAAATAGGAAAAAAAAATAGAGAAGATTATAATAAACAAAAGCTGTTTCAAATAAAAGTGAATAAGGTAGATGCAACTCCGGTCAGATTGATTAAGAAAAAAAAAGGTTGCAAATTGAAAAGAATAGAATTTTTAAAAGGAGAAACAAATACAGCCACCACAGATATTTAAAATTATAAAAGTATGATATATTAACTAATAAACTTGAAAGCCTAGATAAATTAATTCCTAGAAAAATATAAAATGCCTAAGTTGGCAGGAAGAAGTAGAGAAGTTGAATAAAACAATAGTCTTTGTAGTAATTATCAAAGCCCTCTCCCCCCAAATAGCCCTAGGCCCTGATGGAATTACAAGTGAGCCCTACCAGATTTCCAAGAAAGAGTTAACCCTTCTATCTGATACAAGTTACTGGAGAAAAAGATGAAGAGGAAAAGCTGCCCAGGTCATTTCATGATGCAAGTATAATCATGATTCCCAAACCAAATACAGAAAAGAAAACTATAGTCCCACTTGTCTTACAAAAACACGTGCAGAAGTTCTAAAAGAAATATTAGTTAATCAAATCCAATAATGTACTACTAAAACTAAAAAATAAATAAATATTTAAAATTTAAATAAATAAGACAAAAAGTAAACAAAAGTGACAATAACACTCCAGAGGCCCCTGTCCTTTTGCCTTTTTCACAACACATATTGCCAGCTGGCATATAATAGACATAATGTATATCTGTTTAATGTCTGTCTCCCTTACTAGAATATAAGCGCTAGGAAAATGTGAACCTGGGGTCTGTTTTGTTCATGGATCCTAGGCTCCTACGACAGTTCCTGGCTCAGTAAATGTTTCTTTGAATAAAGAAAGAATAGGACAGGACAGGGCTTATGTTGGTATTACACACTGCAGTGCCTGAACATGAGCCTTATTGTGATTCAAATCTGTCATGGGGAATAATTAGACAGGCAGTTTGATGTCACAAGGAGGGGAGAATCTCAAGAGGTAAACAGGATGGTGACAAGAAAATAGTTATAAGTGAGCTTGCTTATGGACCAGAGGACCCAAATTATACAGACTTCTGTGCTTTTCTGACTCACCAATTTCACATGTCCTCCTGGGAATGGGAAACCTCACGGCAAACAGGAAATCTGTTCATAGAACACAGGAGAAAGAAACTGTAGCTCCTGTGGTCCTCCTCCTCCTTCTTCCCCTCCTACCTCCTCCTTCCATTCTTCTTCCTCCTCCTCCTCTCTCTCTCATTCTCCTCCTCCCACCTTCTCCTTGCTTCTTCTTCCTCCTCCTCCTTTCTTCTTCCTTCTTCTTCTCTTCCTCCTTTTTTTTCTTTACTGTCTACAAGGAGCTTGGTGGTTGCAAAGGAGGGGAAAAAAAACCAAGGTCTCCGTCCTTCTATAGCTGTCTAAACTATTGGGATAACACCCACTGGTGAGATTAGAAAATGTTATGTACAACTATGTATGAATAGGTTCCTAATAATAAGACTAACATTGTATACAAAGGTGTTGAGGGCATTCCTACAATAGGAATAGACAGGGAAAGCTCATTCATTTAAGAGGTCAGTTTTGAATCAAATCTTGAAGAAAGTAATGGGATTTGGCAGAAGAGGGGCAAGCAATCTATCCAAGTGGCAAGAAAAGCACAGAGTTAGTAAGTTCACAGAATCATGGGGAACCTGGGTGGCTCAGTTGGTTAAGTATCCAACTCTTGATTTTGGCTCAGGTCATGATCTCATGATTTGTGAGATCCAACCCTGAGTTGCACTCTGCGCTGACTGTGCAGAGCCTGCTTGGGATTCTCTGTCTGCCTCTCTCTCTGCCCTTCCCTTGTTTGCATACTCTCACTCTCTCAAAATAAGTAAACTTAAAAAAAAAAAAGTAATTCTTAAAAAAAAACAAAAGACCACAGAATCATAATTAGAAGGTCATCATGTTCACTTCCTATCCAGGACTGAAGTCTGTAAGGGCATCTGTAGTGGACACCTATTCACATGTCTATCTAGCAGCTCCTTGGTGGGGAGCCCTTCCCCATCTATTTGGTTTTAGTCATAGCTTCCTGTAGCTCGTGAACCTGGCCCCTATGCATCCGGTCTAAGACAGTCTTGCCCCAAGGAATTCAGAATTAATTCTGGAAGGAAGGAAGGAAGTAGTCCCTTCCTTGAATGCTTGGACTTGTAATATTTAGACCCAGAAGCAATAGGTGGTCATTTTCTACCACATGGTCTGGATGCTCTGCATTGAGATGCTCTGCAGTGAGAAAGAAGAACAAAATAGATGCAGAGAGGGGCACCTGTGTGGCTCAGTCGGTTGAGCACCGTACTTCAGCTCAGGTCATGATCTAATGGTTCATGAGTTCGAGCCCTGCATCTGGCTTGCTTCTGTTAGCCCAGACTCTGCTTCAGATCCTCTATCCCCACCCTCCGCTCTCTCTGCCTTTCCCCCACTCATGCTGTTTCTCTCAAAAATGAATAAACATTGGGGCGCCTGGGTGGCTGAGTCGGTTGAGCGTCCGACTGCGGCTCAGGTCATGATCTCACAGTTTGTGAGTTTGAGGCCCGCATGGGGCTCTGTGCTGACAGCTGAGAGCCTGGAGCCTGCTTCAGATTCTGTGTCTCCCTCTCTCTGCCCCTCCCCCACTCATGCTCTGTCTCTCTCTCTGTAAAAAGTGAATAAACATTAAAAAAAAAATTTTTTTTTAATGAATAAACATTAAAAAAAAAATAGATGCAGAGAGAGGACCTACAAGAGACACAGCCAGACAGAGCCCCCAGCCCTGGAGGTATCCCAGCAATTGCATTTGTTTTGTTTGTTTTTTGCTTACTGAAGTTATTTTGAATTTGCTTTCTTTTGCTTGCAATCAAAACTCCCAACCAGTATACACGTGACCTGGAAAGGCTCCTCCTTGGGTCTCACATGATGTTTCCTTTTACCTGAAAGGTGACTGTGGAATTTGGTCTCACTGTGTCCCATGTCTGGGCACGTGGGTGGGAAGTGGCATCTTCTCCGTAGCTGCCATTAACTGAGGGTGATTCTGCCTCATTATACAGGGATGGTGGAAGGTTGGGATGGGCCTGGCTCGGCTGGAGTCCCGGGAAAGTGAGTGGGCATGTTGACTGCCTCTTTTTCCTGCCATCCACGTGGACAGGTCCACCACAATCTTACTATAAGAAAGACACATGCAGTTCTTTCCCGAGGGGCAGGCGGCTCTCCCAAGATCCTGTTCTGCGTTCACAGGATGTGCAAGCTGGAACAAACTACTTGACATTTTTTGTGCTTCAGTGTCCTCACCTGTCAAGTGGGAATAATAATAATAAAAATAACAATATCTACCACGCAGAGTTGTCATTAGAACTGAGTTAATGTATGTAAAGCATGTGGGTCAGCGGCAGGCATACAGTAAATGCCCAGTAAATGTTAGTCAGCGCTGCTATCATTACTGGTTCTGATTCCTCTGGTGAGGACGCTCACTCCTCTAGGATGGCTTGCCTCAGCAACACCACTTCTCTGGGTTTTTCCAGAGAAAAATAGCCTAATGAAACTATTTCTTTTTAGGCCATCTCTATTTTAATTCTGTCTAGGGTTAGATTGTAAGCTTCTCAAAGGGAAGAAGTGACAGGAACCTTGTCTTTCAAGCCACTGTCTGACCCATTTTCTGCATTATCTTCCCAAAACACGTGTCTTTCCTCAAAAAAAATCTGAAGATCGGTGACAAAATTCAGACTGTCGAGAGTGGGATTCTAAGCCGGTATTGTTTATTAGAAATATATACAGGTCACAGATGCAATTTAAAATTTTCTAAATTAAAAAAAATTTAATTTTCTAAATTAAAAAAAAAGTAAAAAGGGACAGGTAAAATGAACTTTAATAATATGTGTTATTTAACCGAGTCAGTCCCAACTATTATATTTCAATATGTAAGCAATTTAAAAAATAACTTGATAGTTTCAATTCTTTGCCTTTTAGTACTAAATCTTTGCAAACCCTTGGGCTGGTTGTTTAACCTCTGTGAGTCTGAGTTGCCTCATCTGCCAAAGAAAAACAGTTGTTCACAGGTTTGTGGAAGGAGAAAGTGTGATAATGCCCATGAAGCCCATTGTATTTGTTCTTACTGCTGCTGTAACATATTACCACAGACTTAGTGGTTTCAAACAATACAGATTTATTAATGTATATAGTTCTGGAGACCAAAGTCCAAATGGGCTAAAATCAAGATGCTGGTAAAGCTGCATTCCATCTAGAGGCTCTAGTGGAAAATGTGTCTCGTTACCTTTTGCAGCTTCGACAGGCTGCTTGCATTCCTTGCGGGCTCACCCCTTCATCCATCTTCAAAGCCAAGCAGTGTAGGGTCTTCTAGGCTCTTTCTCTGGCTTTGTTCTTCTTGCCACATTTTTCCCATATTAGGACTCAAATGTGATTACACTGGGCCTGCTGGATTAATCCAAGAAACTCTGCCCATGTCAAGGCCTATACCCTTAATCACATCTGCAAAGTTCCTTTTGCTGCTAGAGGCCACCTAGTCACATCTCCCGGGGATTAGGACATGGGCATCTTTGGGGGCTGTTATTCTGCCTCCCATGCTCATGCATTGGCACAGGGGTTGGCTACTGTAAGCCCTCAACAAATATTCTCTCGTTAGAAAACCTCGATTATAGTTCTTAACAACAGTGTATTATTTACACGCTTTTGTATTTGTGTTCTGTGAAGGTCTTATCTCTAGCACTTGGCCCACCACGTTGCACATATTCATGTTCATCGAGTAACTTCTATGTGTAAATCATGGTTACTAAGCAGCTGGGAACACAGTTCCCACCCTCATGAGCATGCACTGTCAACTGTGGATACAGAACGGCGCTCAAATATTTATTAAATGGATTAATAAAGCAAAACAGCTTACGTCCACTTCAGGGGAAACATCATTGGTTTGGTTTTTACCATGCTCTCTCCCTGGGATGCTCTTTCCTACTTTTGCTTGTCAAAATTTATCAATTCTTGGAGCGCCTGTGTGGTGCAGTCAGTTGAGTGTCCAACTCTTGATATCTACTCGGGTCATGATCTCACAGTTCATGAGTTTGAGCCCTGCATCAGGCTCTGATCCCTACTTGGAATTCTGTCTCTCCTTCTCTCTGCCCCTCCCCCACTTGTTCTCTCTCTCTCTCTCTCTCTGTCTCAAAATAAATAAATAAACATTAAAAAAATAAAAAAAAAATGATCCATTCAAGACTAGGCTCATATACCTGCACTTTGCTTTTTTTGAGGAAATGGACATTGCCAGTTGTAACTGAACATGCTTCCTGTCTTGCCTTGTTAGCCAAGAAACTTGTTTCAAAATTTTTGGCCTGTTCTCTAGCAACTACCTAAGACTATGTGGTTACTTACTTGACACTCATCTCTAACCTTAGGTTTCCTTTCATAATTTTTTTCAGCGTAACTCCCTTCAGTATTTACCTATTACAGTCTCTGACTTTTTTCTAAGCTACCTTACGTCATTTGTGAAATGACGACACCGTGAGTAAGTCATTTAAAATCTAGTACCCTCCTGTGTCAGTCAGGCCCTCTGGGAAAAGATGCCAAGATAGAGTTAGAAGTGCAGTAAGTTTGTTTGGGGTAGTGCCTATGAGAGATGAAAGGGCAAGGGTGCAGTGAGAATGGAGGGCCGTCAGACTGTGACTTGGGTGTGGCATCTATGAAATGGTAGAGAGAAGGAAGGTCGGGTAGGAAGAGCTTCCAATTGTAGCGCGGCTCTAAGAAAGTCTGGGCTGGCCCAGGTCCTGGTGGTTTGCCCAGAAGGGAGCGCTGCCTTGGGCAGAAATGGCCAGGTCCTAGCTCTCCACAGCCCTGCCACTGGCCAGGGCTTCCCCGGGGAGAGTGCAGCTTTGGACCAAATGCTGTGGCAGGTGTGGAGCTGGAGGCTGTCAGCTAACCACGCTCTGTGACGTAGGGGCCGCCCCACAAGGAGATCTGAGCTGTGCACCTCCACATCTAGATTGCACGCTTCTGGAGGCAAACACTGTCATGTTCCCTTTGTAACTTTGCCTGTGTTGCAAGTGTCCAGTTACTATTTCATAAATTACTTTTTGTCATTGAACCAGTTTGGTGATGTAATAGCAATAGCATGATGTGGGAGAAAGAGCTTGGGTTTTAGAGACAAAAAGAACTGGA
The DNA here is from genome assembly GCF_018350195.1 of Panthera tigris. Taxonomy (NCBI): domain Eukaryota; kingdom Metazoa; phylum Chordata; class Mammalia; order Carnivora; family Felidae; genus Panthera; species Panthera tigris. The sequence continues at coordinate 50,644,332 of NC_056660.1, forward strand.
TTCACATCTCAGGGTTTTTTTTTTTTCAGACAAATCTAGATTAGATTAGCTGGGATCTGATGCAAATCATTTAACTTCTCTAAGCCCTTAAAGTCATGAAATGAGATTAACCATGCTGTAGCCTACAGAATTGCTGGGAGGATTAAATGAAATGCCTACAATTTGGTATCTGCCATTTAGGAGGTGTTGAATAAATGTTCTTTTCTCCTTTCACTTTCAAGTAAGATTTTATTGTGGGAGAAAGTGCTTGTGTAAATACTTTCTCATTTGACTTAGATTAGGTATTATTTTTTTCTAGGAAATTGTGATTAAAAAAGGGTAAGTGGCTTACTCAAGTTCACAAGTTGGCAGAGGCAGACGCAGGACCCAAACCCAAGCCTTCTGGCTTCAATTTCAGCTCTTTAAGTACTGTTGGTGTTTTTCAGGAAAACGAGCTGCAATGTCCCATCTGGGAGCTACTGTCAGAACCACATGACCATGTGCAGGTGGAACTCAGTGACCAAGTGGGGAGAGACGTTGGGGCTGAAAAGTCTGAAAAAGAAGGGGAATCAACACCTGTTGTGAATGGAAAGTGAACAGAGAATACAGATTTTTCAAGTAAGCTTATGGACTCTAAGAGTTTTTAGACCTAAGCAGTCTGGCCAGAAAACTGCTTAAAACATGGCTTTTCCTAGGCCTGCAAATATACCAGAAAAGGGTTTCTTTCCGGATTCCCTAACTCCTGCTATTGTGATTCTGTTGTTTCTTGTCTTTTTCTTGGTGCAGAGTACGCTTGAGCCAAAAAGCATGCCAAGGCATTTCCCTTCTGTGCTTTGTCATAACTTATTCCTAAAGTTATTCCTAAAGTTATGTTCTCTGGTTTTGAGATGCTTGAGATATGATTAAATATAGCATCCTCATAAACAAAGGTAAGTTTTATCCTTTTGATTTCTAGAATGCTGGTTTGAGATGGCTCATTCTACTCAAGCATCTTGTTAGTTTCCTGTTTCCTTTCTTTTCCATGCCAATTCACACACTGGAACTGATCAATCTGCCAGCTAAGTTAATGGATACAAAATGGTATTCTTTTCAGTTCTCAAGCGTCCGTGATGTCTCCTCTCTGTGTGACATTCTGAAGGTTGGCTTCATTCCTGTGGCCTGTGATTTTAAATCCACTGTAATTACAATGGCCTCACCACATTCTCCCCTCCAGGTGTCCTGGATATTCCTAGGAACAGCTTCCATCTCTGCTCCTACTTTGTGTTTCTTGGAAACATTTAAAGTCAGTTCTGAGCCTGTACCTTCCTTCAGTCTTCTCCCACAGGACTTGGCATGGGATGAAGAGGACTGGGGAAGAAGGGAGACACAGCTTCCTAAGTAGATCCTGAGAGTTAGATTCTGGGGCTGAGGGGTTGTCTCGGGAGCAGGGTCATCCCTTTCTGATGCCTGTTGCCCAACATCCTCATGGCACAATGACTTGTTCTGAAGAAAAAGACTGTATTGCCCTGAAGGTTCTCGAATCTCTTTTGAACACAGGCAGCCAGTCCCAATTGGCCCTTTGAGGATATAAACATGCCTTCAGAACACTTTTCTTCTTAAAGCTCAAGATTTCTTCATGAAATATTAACCCAAGGTATTCTGCAGGTTCAGAGTGGATTAGTTCTGCCTGCAACCCTTTTAGCTTGGCTTGGAACCACCAAGAGTGCCCTTAATGACAACAGATTACTCCTGCTTTCAAACACATTGGGGCAATTAAAAACTGCTTGCAACTCTGAGGCAATATCACCCAATGCAAAGGGAGTTTGCATAATCCGCTTAAGAGATTTTAAAAGAAAGTGTTATTACTTTTTCAGTGATGGGTCAGATGTATCTTATTTAGATTAAGGGGGACCTTCTTCCTTGCTCAGCAAGCCCAAGAGCTTGCACATTCAGCAGATCCACAAACTGCATCATGAAGAGATCAATCTGTGATATTCCGATTTTATTTTTGCAGTAAAGTCTCCAACATCAGGAGTTAGACTACTCACACTGTTCTATTACATTTTAGAATGTTCTGCTTACATATTTTTTTTCTCATGCCTTTCTCTGCCCCTTGAAATGCTACTTATTCTTCAAGATGGAGCTCAAATGGCCTCTCAGCTATTCTTCTCCTAACAACAACAAAAACCATTAACAGCAATCTTTCCTAAAGCCTGAAGGGTAAGACTTGGGCATGTTTATGAAATTTATTAGAAGATTCTCTAAAGAGTTACCTGTGTTCAGATTTGATCTTTTCATTTTAAGTTTCTTCAAGGCAAACATTATATTGACGCATCAATTTATGTATTTCCAACAATGGGAATATAGAACAAAACTGAAAAAAAACTTTTGTCATTCTCATGAAATAAATAGAAACTGATTTATGATACTTATAAATAACAATTGTCAATTTTATGAGTTAACTATAAAAAAAGATCCACAGAAACACACTGTAGTCTGTGAAGAAGAGACAAGTGATTTTGTTGATGATAAAAGTCCAAAAAGGTTCTGGTTAGTAAGGTAGAGGTTGGTCAATTTCCTAGATGGTTTTTTTCCTGTCTTTGGCATGTGTCTGTTTATTAATACATATATTTATTTGTTCTTCCCAGTGTTTAATTAAGATTCCAAAATGTACTTCATTACTAGTCTTATTTTCCCTAAGAGTTATGAAAGTTATCATTGTGTTGTGTCAGTGAATTTTTTTACAAGGAAAATTGGATGGAATTTAGACCTTAAAGGTATTTAAATTTTGTTTCTGAAGAAACACCTCACACAGTTGTTAGACTTTATCACTGTATAAAAATGTACAGTGGTTTATTGACATGTACATTCCAATATGTTTACAGCTGCAAGATAATGAGGCACACTCAGTATTGCACTTCATTAAAATTTCAGGCTCAACTTAACCTAGAAGTTTAAATGAAACTGCATTTGTAATTTAGTAATTCTTATACAGAACAAACATTGATATCTTTATATACAGTGTGATACTTATTACATTTATATGCCAGTCCTAACACAATTTTTTTTTTTAAATAACAGTCTAGGAAATAAACCAGAATATTCTTCTTTTCATCCCCACCCGTGATGCAATTATACAGGATTACAAAAAAGGCAGTATACAATAAACAATGATTATTTTTCTTTTTTGCTTGAAAGCCAGCATCATTCTTAGTCCATGGGCATGGCGATTCTTTTATATCAATTATCTATAAATGTTCAATGCTTCACAGGCCAATGACGGTAATGGCCACATGCAAACACCTCACAAGTTTGATGTCTTGGTTCAAAAGAAAATAAACTGAAATAATGGGGAAACTTTCCATAGCAAGAATTATGTACATGGTATTTGGCATCCTTCTTGCACTGTGAATGGTTCATTTTCATGGATGTAAAAATGGTCCCGTCCTTATCCTGAGCAGAGTTTAAACTTTACCACATCCACTTGGGGGATGAAGGCAACTTCTTCTCTGTAGACAAAGGAATCTGAGTGTTCTAAAAAGTGTGAGCATTTCTGCACACTCCACAGCCCAGAGCAAATTCTTCCCCAGTGGGTGGATGAACAACATGGAGTGGACATTCAGTTCCTTCTAATTGTTTGCCTTTGGGACCTATATACATTTTGAAAGAGGCAAAAGCATATAATTAAAAAAACACACACATATATACAAACCTAATGTAAATATAAATTACTGATAAGATATTCAAAGAAATAACAGGACTATGGTTACACAAATACAAATTTTAAAAATGACAGAATCTACCTACAACATCTTGCCTAGAAATCACCTCTATGAGCTATAGATTTTATTCTATTAATGAATGAGATACCTCATCTTAAACATTTTTATTTTTTTTAATGGAAGTACAGTTGACACACATGCTACTTTAATTTCAGGTGTGCAACATAATGCTTCCACACAGCTATACATTATGCTATGCTTACCCCAAGTGAGCCATACCATCTGTCACCATACAAAGCTATTATATTACCACTGACTAGATTTCCTATGTTATACCTTTCACTTTGGTGACTTTTTCATCCCATAACTAGAAGCCTGTATCTCCTACTCCCCTTCACCCATTTTGTGCCTACTTCCCCCATTCAGAAACATCAGACCGTTCTCTGTATATGGATCTGTTTCTGCTTTTTTGTTTCGTTTAGTTTTTTAGATTCCACATTTAAGCAAAATCATATGGCATTTGTCTTTCTCTGTTTGACTTATTTCTTATTACTTAGCATAATACCCTCTATGTCTCCATCCATGTTATCACAAAAGGGAAGATCTCTTTCTTTTTATGGCTGTGTAATATTCTACTCTGTGTGTGTGTGTGTGTGTGTGTGTGTGTGTATACATCTTCTTTATCCATTTATCTCTTGATGGGCACCTGGGTTGCTTCTATATCTTGGCCATTGTAAATAATGTTATAATAAACATAGGAGTACATCTATCTTTTTGAATTAGTGTTTTCATTTTCTTTGGGTAAATACCCAGTAGTGGAATTACTGGATCATATGGTATTTCTATTTTAAATTTTTTGAGAAACCTCCATATTGTTTTCCACAGTGGCTGCACCAGTTTGCATTCCTACCAATAGTGCACGAGGGTTCCTTCTAGTCCACATCCTTGCCAACACTGGTTATTTCTTGTCTTTCTGATTCTAACCATTCTAATTGGTGTAGAGTGATACCTCATTGTGATTTTGTTTGGCATTTCCCTGATTAGTGAGGTTGAACATTAGATATATCATTTTAAAGCAAAGAACAATGAACAAAAATCGTCATGAAAATCTGTCAGTTCAGTTGAACTGAACACTATTCTGGATGAGAAAATATGGAGACTTTTTAATAGAATGTTTTTCTGCAGGTAAAAACAAATTTAAATGTAAATAAGCCATGTTAGTTCTCTGAAGAAAACGCACACACTGATGAAATGGAAAGACTGATTATTAAAGACTGTTATTTTAAAAGTATCTGAAGGAAGATTAGTAGAAAAATGAAAATCAGCTTAAATATATGAATGGTAACATAATATAAAATATAACAATCTGGAAGAAGCGCTTAGGGAAAAGAGAAACTTAATGAGGCTTAAAAATGTACATAAAACTATACTTTTCTATTTTAAAAGACTTGCTATATTATTGTGCTTCATGTCATGTGTTTCTTATCATTTAAAAAGGACTTTTAGGGGCACCTGGGTGGCTCAGTTAAGCGTCCAACTTCAGCTCAGGTCATGATCTCATGGTTCATGGGTTCGAGCCCCATGTCAGGCTCTGTGCTGACAGCTCAGAGCTTGAAGCCTGCTTTGGATTCTGTGTCTCCCTCTCTCTCTGCCCCTGCTTGTGCTCTGTTTCGTTATTTCTCAAAAATAGGTAAACATTAAAAAAAAAAAGTAAAGGACATTTAGCTCCTTTATAAATGAGGAACTTGACTGTGTAGGGAATCCTGGCTGGGCTTATACCTGAATACAGAGTCTCTAACAGCAGAGGAAGAAACAGAAGTATGCATTTGTTTCCTACAGCTAGTAACCAAAACAATAAATGTAAATTTTGGCTCTGAAAGAAAAGTATGAGATTGGATGGAATAAGCTTACCCAGATAAATGGGGAATGAGATCTGAACTGAATTTATCTCTTCTAGGTTTAAAAGAAGGAAAACAGGAGGGATAAAAGGCTAGTGTTTATGAAGCTCTTAGCCTGGCACAGTATGTTAGCTGTTATTACTACCACCAAACAAGTACAAACTGCCTCTATCCATATAAGAGTAAGGCCAAGGCAAGAGGGTAAGTATCACACTGAAGACAGGTCATCTCAGAGGGAGAAGTCAACTGCTGGTTTCAGCTACCAGACATAAGAGCAGCGGTTAAAACCTACAAAGGTAATTATTCCGGTTATAAATTATAGTGTGTATCAGTACCTGCCACCCCAAATCACACTGCACACTGATATTCTGCCCACCCCACTGGTGGGTGGGGGAGACTTGTCAGGAAGAGGGACACTCAAGTACACACCATAAATGATGGCTCCTGCAAACTGCAGTCCTTGTTTTTTTCTGGGAGAAAATAAACGGTCACTTACTCAACAAGTATTTACTCAGTGCCTAATGTGTGAATGGTGTTACATTAGGTGCTTGAGATGTAAAAATGAATAGTACATGGCCCCTATCTTCAAGGAGTTAGTAATCTAATCATGAAGGTAAAAAATAGTAATATAATCATGATGCTAAAAAAAAATACAGTAAAAGTAAAAACAAAAGAAAAATCACCTGCAGACACTTGTGTGCTTGCTATTGAGGTACGGCTCTAGTATGTCAAGTCAATCTTCTACCAGTCATAGAGGCAGGAACTATTGTCCCCATTGTGCAGATAAGAAAAGTGAGGCAAAGTTAACTTAATCTTTCTTGATTCTTAGGTCCCTCATGTTTTATTTTAGTTTTTTTATTTGAAAAAAAAATTTTTAACATTTATTCATTTTTGAGAGACAGAGTGTGGGTGGGGGAGGGGTAGAGGGAGAGGGAGACACAGAATCTAAAGCAGGCTCGAGGCTCTGAGCTGTCAGCATGGAGCCTGACGTGGGGCTCAAACTCATGGACCGCGAGATCGTGACCTGAACTGAAATTGGACGCTTAACCTACTGAGCCACCCAGGAACCCCTTAGGTCCCTCATCTTTTAAATAGGCACAGCAATATTTAACTCTAAGTATTCTGGCACTAAGAAGGTGGTTAATAATTATTTTAGAAAGTAACAGAGGAATGGTCTACTTTAACTTCTTAATCTGGACTCTTGTTCTTATCCATATATTAAAAATTGGAATTAATGGGTTGACAGTGGTTATAGAATCAATCCCTCCGTCCTTCTAAGTAAAATGTATGGCCATCTTCCCTGCTGATTTCACTGTGGGGTCTGCTTTAATTCTATTCCAGTTCTCTATAGGAATGGATGAGTTAATGAGTTAGATGAATGTGAAAGGCTGGGAGAGCATGCCTCAGTCTAAGTGTTATGATCTTAGGCCAGCTACTGAATTTCTCTGGGCCTTAACTTTCTATCTGTGAAGGTGAGAATAACACCAGCTACCTTGTAGGTTGTAAAAACTAGGTAAGAAAATGTATGTGAAAATGCCCAGGATTGATGTCAGTTCCCTCCTGTCATCTCTGTAAATCCTCTCCTGCCTCATCCCTCTGGCTCATGGTTGTTTCCAGGGTGAAGTCCCTGTACTGGCAGAGCTCGGTGATCATGTGAATGTGTGAGGGAAGCCTTGCCTTTGCTGGAACCTCTCAGCGACTATCCACCTCTGTGTTCTCCACACTTGTTTTATTGCTAGCTAACCTCTTGATTAATTTTAGTGTTTGGTTGTTGTTTTGTCTTTGTTTCTGAACATAGAAGAAACTTTCTTTCATTAAGTAAAAATGTGAATTTTCCCTGATGATATTGCTTGCCTCTAAACTTTCTCAACTAGAAGCTGCTTATCTCTTGAGCTCCTCTGTGTCATGAAGCCAGGAAGCAAGACCGACTCTCCTGGTTCCCATTTACTTCTAGACCACTGACTTACAACTTTCAATTCAATAACCCTCTTCCCGTGAAACTAACATGAGCCAGAAAACTGCCCCTATGGTACTTCCTTCATTTGCTGACCTCCAGCTCACCACCCTCCTCTAGCTATTACATTTCACATCTTTATGCTGGCCATTATCCTAAACACCTAGCCTCGCGTTATTCTGACCTTGCTTCTTTCAAAGTCTACTACATCTACTTTAAAATAAAAAATTCTTTTTAGAGGGGAAAGAGTGTAACAATTTCTATTTACCATGAACAATCTTTTATCTATTTAACATAAACAAAATAGCAAAAGTAGCTATACTCAAAAAAAAAAAAAACCCTACTTATTCTTTCTGAATAGATAATATATTTCTCATGGCTTAAAAATCAAAATGTTAAAACACTGTATACATTGAGTCACCTTTCTCCCATCTCTACCTATCTTCCTGGTTTTTCCCAATAGTAAATTAATTTTATTAATTTCTAGTGTATCTTTCCACAGTTTTTTAAAGGCAAATATAAACAAATATGAGCATATATTTTCATTTTCCCCTTTCCTACAAGACAGCAGACTATATACCTTGTTTTGTAAATTGATTTTTCTTTTTTTCTTTAAAAGTTTTCATTAAAAATTTTTTTATGTTTAGTTATTTTTGAGAGAGAAAGACAGTGCAAGTGGGGTAGGGGCAGACAGAGAGGGAGACACAGAATCCAAAGACGGCTCCAGGCTCTGAACTGTCAGCACAGAGCCTGACGTGGGACTTGAACTCACAAACTGTGAGACCATGACCTGAGCTGAAGTCGGATGCCTAACCAACTAAGCCACTCACACGCCCCTGTAACTTGATTTTTCACGTAACAGTCTCCTACACATCTTTCCATATGAGTACATAGAAACTCCATCCTCATCACCATTTTCTCTTTTTGATGGTGCACAGTACTTAGTGTGTAACCACCCTCCTGCTGGACACCTGGGTTGCTTATGAATTTTTATTTTTACAAGCCATGTTGCAATGAATAGTCTTGTTTATTTGCTTTTTTTATTTACCTCACATATGTAGGTATATCCTCAGAAGTGGACTGTTGAAAGGTAGATGTGTTAGCAATTTTGAGAGGCTTTTTTTCAGTAGGGTTCTAGCATCTGCTCTCTGATAAGCAGTGGATGAGAGTATGTTTCTCAGCTTTCAAAAGATTGTGGATTGTGCTGTAAGTACTTTTGCATGTATTTTCACCAATTTCAGATATATCTCATGTAAAATTCTCTACTTTGGTCACATTTACCTCCCCTTCTGCTTCCCCCACTTCTGTGAAGCCTGGTACTCCACTGCATTGGAACCACCAGCCTCCTGACCTCTTCCAATCTTTTGGGTTTCTTTTTGGTTCCATATTCCTATTTTTCTCAGCCTGGCCTCTACACACAATTATTTCTCCTGTATTCTCAGCAGCTGAACTCCTTGGCTTTCCTGACGCTCCCTATGCTGCTGATTCCCAGCCACTCTAGATCAAATCACTTGTCCGTTTTATGGTGCTGGTTCCAGACTTCTCAAAAAAAAAAAAAAAAATTACAAAATCTTTTAAAACTGTTCTATTATCAATTCATAATTTCAAACTTCACATGGCCCTACAGTGCGAAACAGTGATTTTTTTTACTGACTTCCTTCTTCCCCAGGTGCCGGTTTCCATTACAACTCTTGACCCCTCATCACCATGGTGATCTTTCTACTTCACTCAGAATGTCAAAAGCTTACAAGGGCCAAGAAATTTGCTCTGATTCTTTAGTCTAGTTTGAACCGGATTTCTACCACTTGGAACAGGGTTCTCTTGTGATCATTAAATTAAACTCGAAAGTAAATACATTACAACAATGTTTTTAAAAATATTAAAAGCATACCTGCAGGACAGTGTGGTAGTTCTTCCTTAGGAATGCTAGTCATTCTTTGAAAATCATCATGACAAGCATTACAAAAATGTGTTGTTCCAAAACAGAAAAAGACTGCCACTGAACAGCAGTAGCGACATTTATACTCCAAAAAGTCTGTGCCATGTTTTGGACACATCTATAGCAAAAGAAAATACACAGACACAAGATTACAGTGAGTCTATTTCAATTACAGTTAAGGACGGTCATATATGTAGCTTAGTGATTCATATCATGTGAGTATGCATAGGTCTCAAAACTGATTGGAAAACTGAGGATATATACATTAAAAAATTAATGAATAAACGCATAGCTCTGCCCAAAAGGTCTGGAGAAGGCCCTAAATTCTTATCTCAGATTCATCATAGCCAATCTGATTTAATAAGTAAGACAGTTGATTTCCTGGTAAATTTTTCCTGGTCAGCCAAACTGAATGGTTAATAATATTTAATCTATCTCTCAGTCTCACAGATGTACTATGAAGATTGCATGGAAGTGAGGTAAACCTAAAAGTGTGACTACAGGTTTGAGAAAGTGAAATACATAAATTTATTACTTGTTGAAATATGGTGATAATTTTATTTAAGACAAAATTATAAAATGTAAATACCATCCAAGAAAATAACATATATGAATTAATTTGAAAAATTATACACTGCTATAAACACTGGGCAAAAACTTGCTGTATTATTCCCACCATCTTAGTTATATTATTATTTTTGAAAAAAAATAGGAGCTTAACATATCTAAATTGTCTTTTCTATTAAAATGTGCTACCCACCTGAGCCCTGGACACATCAGAACAGGCACCACAAATGAGCTCTCTGGGATCATAATCATCCCCTTGTCCAGCCTCAGCATCGCACCGAGCTTCGCCACCAAAATATGCCTATGCGGAGAACAACAACAAAAACCTTGTCATGGAAGATACAGTATGAGGATACTGAAAGTAAAATCAAGAGTTCTTAGAAAATACTATTATCTGTTAGACTCTCCCCTGCAGTGCCCAGTGGATGCCCATATGGTTAGACTGGAGTATGAAATAAAGCTACTTTAATCTGGAATAAACTCATGCATACAGTAGGAACTCCAAACACTGTACTGTCAAAGTAAAATAACAAAAGAATGTATAATATTCCAAATAAATATAAAAAATATATTAAGTAGTGAAGAGAAACTGCTTTCTCAGGGCAAAGTTTGAGTAATTTTTCTCATTTTGAAACATTAAATGTTTCCTTCTATTGCTTTGATAATCATGCGTGAGAATTTTCCAAATTTTAATACTGTAGTAGTAATAGTAGTGGGGGAGGGACAGAGAGAGAGGAAGACACAGAATCCGAAGCAGGCTCCAGGCTCCAAGCTGTCAGCACAGAGCCCGACACAGGGTTCGAACCATAAACCATGAAATCATGACCTGAGCTGAAGTCAGATGCTCAACCCACTAAGCCACCCAGGCGCCCCTTGAGGTTTAGAAATATTAATCTACTAGTAGCAATGTGAGTGTAAAGGATGGAATGGAGGGGTTAGGGGCTCCACACAGGGGGCTCAGTAAGAAGGCTACTGTAATTACCAAAGAAAATGATTAGGGTTGCTGAAGATGTAATAGAAAAAAAAGAATTCAGAGATATTTAGAGACAGAATTGATAAGACTTTGTAAATAAAGACCAGACACTGAGACAGTCAAAGTCGATGAATGTAATACTTCTCATGTGGACTTTGAAGTATCTGTGAAAAAATTAAAATGTCTGGTAAGCAGTTAAATATTTGTATCTAAGTCTCAAAAATTTTTCAAGGTCAGAATGATACAGATGTTTGGCGAACAAGAGCTCTGCAAAGGTAAGAAGGTTATAATTAGGCAAGAATACACTGCTGAGAAACTAAATCTATACAGAGCAGGTAAATGAAAACGAGCCTTATAAAGGAGTTAAAGACAAATAACCAGAAATAAAGAGTAGTACTTTCCAAGAGTAGCATCTTGGAAGCCAAGGAATTTTATGAGGAAATGGTGGTAAGAGCAAGTAGGAGAGATTTATTTAAGAACTAACTGGATTTGGCAAACAGGAGATTACTGATGTGAAGTGGCTTGTGTACAGAAATACTACATGCTTTGGAAATAGTTTATACAGGTTAAAAAAAATCCCAAAACAAATTGAGTAAAAAAATTCAACTTAAAACATAGTATCAAGCTTTCTCATTTTTAACTTCGGACTTAAGATATAAGAATTCAGTATCATTATACAATTCAATTCTTAATCACATAGGTAATCTCTAGTTCTTAAAAACTCCCATGATAATTTACAGCATACCTTTCTGCATTTGTAGCAGACATAATATGCATATCTGTTCATGGCATAGCCAGCGGGGTCGTTATAAAATCTCACACCAGGCGTTGTGATAGCTTCACTCTTATGCAGACCTTCGTATTCCAATCTCATTAAGGCTTTTCTTCTGACATCTTCATAGAGATCTTTTATTGGATCAAGCAGGTCTTTTAATACTATATGATTTATTTTGTTCTGAAATTTAAAAAATGAATATTCTTTAACAGAATCATTTATTTATGAATTCAACAAACACTAAGTGTGCATCTAAGAATTAAGCACTGTGTTAGGAGATAACCAGAGAGTGGACATTTTCTAAATAAAATACCGTTTAAAAACAATCCTGTAAAACCCTCACAAGCCCACATTTTTCCAAGATCAGGGACAATGGGGGCAAATGAGACATAAAGCATGAAAATTCTGTTTCATTATCTTCATATTTCCTGAGCCTGAAATATATCTTCTGTTGCCTTAGCTCTTCTGGGAATAAAAGGTGGCCTTGCTGCCACAAATAAGACCCACTCCCTCTGTGTGAGTGTGCTGGTTCTTTGGGGTAGGGTAGATGAAGAGGTAGTATTTTGTATATCACCTTCGTATATCATTTCCTAAATGTGACCTTTTCTGTGGCACCATATAAGAAGAGAGAGAAAATTATTTATTACAATATTTTTGATTGTTCCTCAGTCTAACTAAACAATGATTGCAGCAAGTCTTTCCATTTTATACCCTTTATACCAGTCTGCACATCTGAAGGAAATAGGGAGAACTTAACAGAGGAAGGAATGAAGAATTTAACTAGAGAAGGCACTGTCAGTCACATTCTGAAACAGGTTTTTTGTTAATCATGACTGGCTGGCCAAAACAAGTTGCTACTTTGTTTACTATCTTTAAAGAGATTTGTCAAAATGTTAATAATCTTCTCCTTGTTTTACCTACGCTCTAAAAGAATTCATCTTAATGGCTCTGAAAACCCAGACCTCATCTTTATTGGCAGGTGTAAGAAGCTACAAGCACCACAGACTCATTCATTTTGGTCGTCACCTGCTGTCGTGTCTCAGGATTTGATGTGAAAGTGGTGACAAACACCATGCATGATGATGTCTAAGTGAATTTTCTGATGCGATATGTTTAATTCCATTTAAACAGCTTTTAATGGACACTTACTGTTTTGAAATGCATTATAATAGATAGAGGGATCTTATAATATTCTCTGGCACACCTGGATGAAAAGAGCAGAAACTGGTGGGGAACGGGGGCAAAAAGTAAATCGAGAAGGACACCAAGAGATGCTGACATGTTTATTCTGAAAGATGAAGGTAAAGATAAAAATAGAAAGTAGACAGTTTCTGATTCTCTCCATACCTTGCAAATGGGACAAGATATAAAGCCAAATGTTATCCTTGGACCAAGCCATCTATTTTCCAAAACTCGTCGGCAGCACTGTAAGTGGAATACGTGACTACAGTCCAGCTTAAATTAAAAAAAGAAAGGGATGTAAGCAAATGTGATAACGATAAACACTTGAATAAATGGCAGATTATTCCATGTTCAATGCAAGGTGCTAGTTAAAGCAGGTAAGGGAAAAATCAAGTTTAGAATAATGAAATTTCAGATCTTCTCTGTTATTCATGAAATATTATAAACTATATCTTCAGCTTCTCCCAATTTGTTACCATTCGTGTATTAATGACACCAAGAGTAAGCCACGTTAGGGAGCAATTTAGAATTATTAACTTTTGTTTCTGGTAGAAAGAAGGAACTCCTGATTTAAAGGTTTAAGATTTATTTTTGAGAATATTCATTATTTTGCAGTCGTAAAAACTGAAAATATAAACAAGTGGTAAAAGTTTTAAAAACTTATTTAGCAAATTATAACTTCAATAATATTACTAACATTATAGATGTATGCAAATGCATTACATATATAGGTATGTTTATCAATTGCATAATGCTACCATTCTGGGTTTTCGAAATTAAGAAGAGAGTGGTTACTAGATAACCTTATTATTTTTTCCTCCCTTAAGAATATTTTATACATTCTATTGATTATACAGACTCACACAAATCACAAATTAAAGCTGAGCACACAAAATGGAAAAAACATAAAGGGACAGAATTTGCTCTTCAAGAAATGGAAGATGTTAGTGGGACATTTTCTTCCAATGATATAAAATAGGTTTAAGTGATCTGTTTATTTAACAAATATATTTATAATTCCCGTTTTAAATTCTAGACACTTGTAACACTTTAAGAGCTGAGACAACCTGAATGGCTGGTGCTGCTGAGAGCGCTTCGGTGAAACAGATCATGCACATGTCATCGGCATCTTGCTTCAGCGTTGTGGCACTTTTATCACAGCCATGGAGACAGGGCAGACAGTGCTCTTCATTTTTAACACCTCCACATGGATGGCCACAAGGATGCGTCTTACTACAGGCTATCTTAGCATATTCCTATTAAAAATAAATTATGATGGCATTCAAAATATCAAAAAGGGCATATCTCCTGGTAATTATATCCATTATATTAATTTTCCAAGATATTTCCCACAGGAAATACATATAGAGGCTATGTAACAATAAAGTTTTTTTTTATTCTTCATTTGAATATAACTTAAAGATTATTAGCAAGGTTTTTAACGTGTAATTTTTAAAAAAATAGAATTTATTGTCAAGTTGGCTAACATGCAGTGTATACAGTATGCTCTTGGTTTTGGGGATAGATTCCTGTGATTTATCACTTACATAAAACACCCAGTATTCATCCCAACAAGTGCCCCCCCTCAATGCCCATCACCCATTTTTCCCCTCTCCCTTCCCCCGCATCAACCCACAGTTTGTTCTAAATTTTCACTTCACATAAAGACAATGCTGATAAAAAAGTGAAATATAATTTTAGTGGATTTATTTTCATGCATAGTCCTGAAGCAAAAAAATTCCTGATATACAATCTCCCAATTACTACCTATCTCCTCACTACAATGGGTATAAAAAATACACAGGTATCTTTCATAGCTGGACCCTATTCAAATTCTTGTTAACTGAATTGAAGAACTGAAAATATTTGGATAGCATGGAGCATGTGTATGGATGTTCAGGACTACAGAATTCTTAAATACTGGAAGTGTTTTATAGGGAAATAAGTGAGTAAAGTATGTAAGAGGTAAAGAAATGCAGTCCATAGACTTTTACCTGTTTCTAGCACACAAGCAAACATTAAATATGTATTATGGTGGAACTGATAAACACACACAGTCTGGTTCAGGCTTGAGAAACTTATCTGATCCATTCTCTAGCTCTGATAAAGAATTTAACTCTTTAAAAAGAATTTTTTTTTTAAATGTATCTTTATTTTTGAGAGCGAGAGAGCATGAGTGGGGAGGGGCAGAGAGAGAGGGAGACACAGAATCCGAAGTAGGCTGCAGGCTCTGAGCTGTCAGCACAGAGCCCAATGCAGGGCTCAAACTCATGAACCATGAGATCATGACCTGAGCTGAAGTAGGATGCCCAACCGACTGAGCCATCCAGGCGCCCCAAGAATTTAACTCTTGACATGAGGAATATACTAACTTAGAAAACTGAAGTGATGCTGAACGCTAACTCTTATTTATATGCAGTAAATATGTCCCGAGGGAATACAGGCTATTCCTTACTGGGGCAGCCTGACTGTCTAACTGTATACTCACCTGGCAATCGGCATCAGAACAAACACTGCCAACAGCAGATAACTCTGTTCCACTCCTGGAACCACAAAAGCGGCATGCTTCTGAGCTACTTGTGGTGGGTTTGCCTAGGTTCAAGCAGAAAAAGAAAAATCTTCCTTAAGGATATGTTTTCTACATATTTTAATACCCAGCTAAATAAAACAACAACAACAGGACAATCAGGTATGTATCAGTTGCTATCACTAGAAAATCAGCCTGGCAGTTTTACAGAAGGGTTGTAAGCAGTCCTAATTATAAAGGAGCTAATCACAAAAAAGGGACAAGAAACTAAAGATCTATCTGAAGCCAAACAGATAGGAGGTTGAGCAGATATGGCAAATCCCCAGCTCCAAAAACACAGATAAATACATTTTGCACATACAAAATATAATAAAAATTAAGTAAGAATACACAAAAGAAAGATAACTCTTTCAGAACTACTATAGTAACAAAATTACAAGGCATAAAAGAAAACCTATCATCAGATAATATGAAACTTAAAAAACAGAAGAATTCCCATCCAAGGAACTAGAATTGACAGAGCTATATGAAAAGGAAATTAAATGTCTGAAATCATCAAAGATGTAACAGAATCTAGAAAACAAAACAGAACAGGAAAAATAGGAAGATTTGAAAAATGTAGACCAAGCTCATTTGAAAACACAGATACAAAAATAAATATAATAGTAATACACAGAATTCATCAATATTTACAGGAAAAAAAATTTTTTAAGGATAGTTTAACTCATGCATACAAGAATGGTTCAACATTAGAACACTTACTAATGCATTATATGGCCCTATTAGATGATAGCAGAAAAAGAAATCAGCTATGAGAAAGACCATGCTCTTGCAGCATGAAAAATTACTTATTTAAATCTGTTCAGATTTGCACTTAACTCCAACATCACAAATTTGTGTCAAATGGCAGGCTACAGACGTGCTGGAAATTAAGAATTCATAAGATTCAATTTAACTTTAAGCTGAGAATATAACCAGATTTACTTTAGAAAAAAAATCAAAAATGAAAAATCACATGTTTTGGAGATAAAATGAGCTGCTCAAGGTAACACAGCTAGTGAGTGACAAACCAGGTTTCCTGACTTGTAGTCTAGTGTTCTCTCCCCTAGATAACAGTGTCTAGTAAATACGATAATACAGTGATCGGTGATGTCATAGTTACCAGAATATACTCAAAATAATCTACATTAAATAATTCACATCAGTATCATCCAGTTCAATCATAATCAGTAGTCACGGTTTGATCTTAAATCCTTCTACCTGTGTGTTCTCGGAACTCCACCATTGCCTTCATTGTTTTTGAATCTGCTAGAGCCATCAACCAGAACAATTTGGTTCTACCACAGCCTTCATGAAGGTCAACCTTTATAGCTTCTTCTTCCTCTTTGAAGACCTATTGATTCATTAAAGAAAAGGGGAAAATGTTTTATTTATCACTTGGAAACAGGAAGTGTAACATTTAATTGCTCAAAACAATAATGGCTTTTCTTCATGAAGCACTCTAAGAAGTTTCAGATATTTCCAATCTTGTCCTGAATCTTCACAACAACCCTGTTTTTTTGAATGTGGAAATGAAGTCTCAGAGAGGCTAAACGACTGTCGTTTTACACAGCTGGTAAGTGAGGCAGTTGGGAATGCCACTGAGGTCTCTGATCCCATAGTCCCTTTTTCCCAGTACACCGAGCCTCCTTCCCGCATTTATTTCAAAATGTATTGGATGTATCTTATGCTCCAGATGCTGTTCTGCGTGTAAAGGCAGACATCTTCACCTGTCTTTGATGAGTTTTGGTTCGCCGATGAAGATGAAGGAACCTGTCACAGTCGGTGCACAGATTTCCACACACGTTGCATAGAATGATGGCTGCGGTTTCTCCATCATCGTGGTTGTCACACATAGGCTAAAATAAGGCATTGCCACATGTCACATTACAGTAACAAGAAAGTTTCAGACACACATACAAATGGAATGTGATTTATTCACAACAGTAATGTTATTGTTTTGAAGTCTATTAGGAATTTAGAATCTGAACATTAAACAGAATTATGGCAAGTGTACTTAAATATAAAAATCCCTCCAAACCCCTAATTCAATAATTAATGTGCTGAGCAGTTTCAATGATTAATAAAATAAACATGTATGCTTTGACTAATGACTTAAGACATTTTCTCCCCCCCTGTGTTCAAACATTCTGTATGCTAAATGAATAAATTATTCATTTTGAAACTTAAACATTAATAAGAAAATGTTGAAAGGGCCTATATAACGTCTTCCCTTCCAGTGAATGTAGGCACACCTAGCAAACCTACTTTAAGTACTGTATATTTGTGAATAAATGGTATGTCACAGTGCCTCTCTTAATGCTTTATTTCCTTCTTACCATAAGACTGGGAACATTTAGTGTAAAGTCTAGATATATAATGAGAATGTGGCTAAAAGCACATTTTGATGTGGTGCAAACATGGCTCAGAGAAGGGGAAAGCTCTTTTATATAGTAATTAAAGCCCCTAACAGACTATGAAGAAAGGACCCTAAGTGAAACAGATTTGTGAGATGACCTGGGCAATGTGACAAAGCTTTCCACTAATTGTGCGATTTTGACTCGCAGATTTGTTTGTTTTTTAAGCTAAGCTAAAGCTTACTTATAAAGAAAAAGAAGACACGAAGACGGGTTTTTATAAAACAGTTCTGATCTTACCATTTGTTTCTGCTGTCCATCCTTTCCCATCCATCTCCCCGAGGAGAGACGATCTACATGGTCCTGATCCAGCACACACAGTGATGCTAGAGCAAGCCAGAGCTGTTAAAAGGAAAGGCTGTCACAACACTGAATTTTTAGAAAAGACTTGTAAAACACTGACTGCCTGACCATAACAACAGCTCAATGCTAGCTGAATCTGAAAATACATGGATGCCCAGTGGTACTCCAGTTTTCCTGATGTGGTACCAGGCACACATGCTCATTGCCGTATGTGTCATGCACATAGTAGGCACTCAAATATTTACTGAATAAATCACTGCTGCTCTGATGAACCATTCTGTTTTTTACCTGACATAAAATTATCCCTTATTGGGATATATAAACACTGTATCAGTAAACAAATTTACATATTGAATATTTATGGTACCAATGCCTCTTGCAAATTTTTCCAACTAGCATCACCTGCCTGAGGCACTACCTTCCAAGGAAGGTGGTACAATGGTTGTCTAATTTTACACAGTCCCATGAGTAGGTAGGTGGGTACCTATTAAATTCTTCTGGATAATAACAGCTCCTCAGAAGTCTCTGTACACCTCTAAATGCCTAGCACTGTGCTTGGTATACTCTGTCAGAAACAAGGACGTGTCTAACAAACTTTAGAATATAGTCCTCAAAAACAGTTTAAAACTTTCTGGGGCTTAAAGGATTAAAATTCAGTTTTACATGACACATTTCTTCATTACTAAAAAATAGTTAATTACTTAAAAAGTGCTTACGAGTGGATAGAGATAAAGAGTAAGACAGGGAAAAGTTAGAAAAAGGAAAAAAAAAAACAGATAAAGAAAAACAAAGGAAGCCAGGAGACAGGGGAGTGCAGGGTGAAGAAGTGCACGCGTGGAGAAGTGGTGTGGTCAGAGTAAGCTTCACACATCACCCTCACTAGCAGCAGAGTGTCAGGTGGCTTTTTCTTCCCTAGAGAAATACAATTTGTCTTCTTTTGCAGACTTGTGAAGATTATCGAGCTATTTCTGCCAGTATTTACTTCTTCCTAATGCTGACACACTGCCCTGGCTTCAAGGAAATCCCTAATCTCTTTTGGAAGTATATGGGACATGAAATTTGGTAGGTTAAAAATTACTACAGATGTCTCATCTGAAGAATGCAATCCTATTCCCCAGCTAAGAGATTCTTCCCCACCCTGCTCTGGGAATACACTTTTTACTTTTTTAAAAAGAAGTAAGGCCTATAAATCCAGTAAGTAGGCTCTACTTTAGAATAATTGGGCAGTACCAAAATGAGTAGGGAGGGCCTGGTCTTCAAAGGACTTTCAGTGTATCTGAGAATAATGTTGACACTAAATTTACTGTATAAGCTATAGTAAATACACCATCAGAAAGACCACACAAGGTCTTAGCCTTTTCTAACCAGTTTATCCTTAGCTTCCTAAATAATAACAAAAACAAGAGATACAGAACACATAACAGTCAATGTGAATGTTTTATAACCACTATACTTAGTTCATAATTCAAAAAAGCCTTTCACACTTTTTTAATAAATAGAATATTTGGTCAAAAAAATTGGATTAAGCTGACTTATTGATTTAAGTTTAATCAAACCTATTATGGAAAAAAGAACATGCAACAATAAAATGAAAAAAACCTCGTACCCTAGTTGTTGCAATACATCTCACTGGAGATCTAAATTCTTCCTCCATCTTGGTCAAGGCAATGATGGTTTCTGCGATGGCATTTTTTGTCACTCGGGACCATGCTTCAGACAGATGACCCTATTGAGCAGGAGAGAATAGTTTAATAAGCAACCAGAAATGTATACTCATACTAGTAAATTCTCTTCTCTTAAATAACAGCTCTCAAGAAAAAGGAAAGATTTATTTGTTAATGCAACTTTAGATCAAGGGCCATACTTTCGAAATAAAAATCCATCACAACTCTATGAAAAACTCAACTTCTAATCACTATTTTAATGAGTGAAAAGCCAATAAGAAATTAGGTCTCAATACTCTTCTCCTATGGAGCTCAAAGGTATTTCCTCTTACATTTAGGTAAAAACATAACAGAGGTACTAAGGTATCTACGGTTGAGAAATTTCGATTATGAAGCCTTGTTATTTAACACAAAATTCATATTGCTAAGCTAAGTGCTTTCAGATGAATATTACTACAACCCGAGAGCATAAATGTGTTTAAATTATAACTACTTTATTTGCTAACTTGATTTTTGCTGAATATAAACACTTACTATAGAATTTAGGTGTTCCTAAATAATTTTCGTAAATATTTTTATCCAGTCAACAGCCTGAGAAAGACTAGCTGAAAAATGAGAAAGCTCTCCATTTCTCCGATTGAGGAAATGCCCTTGCCGTTGGGAAAAATGACAGAACTCGTATTTCCCCAGAATATCCTTTCTAGCCTCCCATCCACTTGCTATCAATTTCTTTAAATGTTTTTTTTTTTTTTTTTGATCTTTATTTATTTTTGAGAGAGAGACAGAGTGTGAGCAGGGGAGGAGCAGAGAGAGAGGGAGACACAGAATCTGAAGCAGGCTCCAGGACCCAAGCTGTCAGCACAGAGCCCGATGCGGGGCTCGAACTCACGAACCGTGAGATCATGACCTGAGCCAAAGTCGGACGCTCAACTGACTGAACCACCCAGGTGTGCCCCGCACATGCTACCAATTTCTTAAAAGAGCAGTTCCATGGGCGCCTGGATGGCTCAGTCGACTGAGCGTCTGATTCTTGATTTTGGCTCAGGTCACGATCCCAGGGTCATGGGGTCGAGTCCTGCATCTGGCTCTGCGCTGGGTGTGGAGCCTGCTTGAGAGTCTCTCTCCCTCATTCATTCATTCATTGATTCATTCATTCATTCTCTCTCTCTCTCTCCCTTTCCCCCCTCTCCCCTGCTGGGTGCTCTCTCTTTTTCTAAAAAACAAACAAAACAAAACAAAACAAAGGGCATTTCCTTCTCCACCTCCTCCTCCAAGATGCCTTCTGTCTGGTCTGCCTCTCAGGAGCCCACACTCCACAGCACTTTGCCCCCCTCAACCTGGAAATATAACGGAATGTGAGGAAACTAGCAATATGGAGCAAACAGTAAGAGCCATGTACTCTGGAGAAACAGTTTCCTTTCCTCCACACTCCCAGATCTCCCTGAAAAGCCAACATCTAAAGACAGTAGTAGAGTATATTAATAAAGAAGAGTAAAAGTTTTGTAAACCAGGAGAGAACTAAAAAGAATGAGAAACTATCGCATCAGGGAGCCCTGTTTTTCTTTTAGGTTTTTGGTTTCTGGCTTATTTGTAGAGCTCAAAAAGTATATTTTATTTTTTAAGTTTTAAAGTTTAGTTTCTCAAGTAAATTAATTGGGAAGCTTGAAATGAAGTTTACACAAAAAACATATCACTGAACGAAAAGACAAATGGGTGTGTTAACCTACTAAACAGAGGCTTTAAGTAAAGCAAAATAACACTAATGTACTTCTGCTATTAATGTAGTAGAACAAGCTGCCTGTTTTAATCAGATTTCTATTGCACTTCATTGACATAATGATCAGAAGGATGGGAACTCACTGCTGCCATATCCTTAATAAGTTTAATGATGATCTCTGAGATCTGGGTAGGAGTTGAGCCCTTCATCCACCAATGGCTTTCACCTCTTCGAACATAACTACAAAGAAAAGTCAGCATTTGCAAAACAATCAGTGATAGTTACAAATAAATACAAAGAAAACTGCTATTTCAGCACGTATCTTAATTTTTTAAATGATTCAAAGTATTTTAAAAAGAAATTAATCAAAACATTATTCATAATCTTCTCTTCAACCCCGAGAGAGTAGCTATTCTGATACATGTTCCCTTCCAAATATTTGTTTATATATAATTTTTGTACCTTGCAACTTCTAGAACATTGCTGTTCAAAGTATATCCACAGATCACAAACTATTTGTTACCAATCCACAGAGATATTGAGGGCTTGCACCAGAATATGTCAACTGTATCAGTGGGTATCACACTACTGTTTATTTCAGCTGACATTTTTTTTTTTCTTTGCAAGACTATCTGGATGAAGGAAGCAGTACACTGATTTATATTCTAGTGTTATTTGCTTAATCTCATGGACTGATTCTTTGACTAGTACTGTTCCAGATGTCTAATTTTCTGCATTACACACACCTCTGCAATGAACTTCCTTGCACATATCTTTGTCCATAGGTATAAACATTTTTGAGGGAAACAGTTCTAGAAGTAGAATTGGTAGGTCAAAGGATAAGCATATTTTAAATACAGTGATATGTTATTAAACTGACATCCAAAAAGGCTGTAGCAATCTATATTAGATGTCATAATGCCTATTTCTTCATAATGCTGCCAAGACAAAGATATTTTCCTATTGTTTATCTCAGGACTAACTGTTCATTATATATTTTCCTATCAGTTCTTTGTCTTTTCTCATTGATTTGTAGTCACTTAAAAAATATTATGACTAATAATTCATTCTCTACTATATAGGTGTTAAATATTTTTTTCAGGTCAGTTTATATTTAAAAAAAATTTTAATATTACTGTCTATCAGTTCACTTTCATTCTTATGTAGCCAAATTTGTGAATCTTTTCCTCTGTGACTTTTTGGTTCCGAGTTTTAAGGTCTTTCTGGATTGAAGATTACAGAAATATTCTTCTATAATTTGTCCTAGTAGAGTGTAAAAAGAAAAATACATAAAATTTTAACTGATCTCAAAGTTACTTTTGTATATGGTGTGAGATAGGGGCCTTCAATATCTTTTTTTTACATGAGAAGCATTCCAATATCATATTCAGTACACCTTCCTTTCCCCACTAACTTGAAAGGACACTTGTATTATATATAGAATTCTCTTTCATGCATGGATTAGTTGTTTATGGTTTCTATTTGGTGAACAAGCAAACAAGTAGAATTCGAAATCTTGTCTTAATTCTCCAAATAGTAGCTCACTCTGCTCTATTTTAGTACTAAAACAGATGCAATGACCAACCTGGAATTGAAAATCATTGGAAGAGTAACTGTTGTAACACCTTTGCCCACAGTGGTACCAGCTGTTCCTGTGATGGTAGTTCCTTTGGCTTTTAGCTGAACTGTGAGTGCTTTGGCAATACATCCTAGAAACATGTCCAAGATACCTAGTTTATTCCAATCTCCTTTCTCTGTTGAGTGAATGATATCACTGATATCTGCTGGAGGGAGGGATTTCACTCCTATGATGCTGGCCAGACGATTAGGAGTCACTTCAGGCAACACCCGTCTTAGTAAGGAGGTTACCTGATAAGAAAAATGAAAGGAAATAATTCCTCTTAAAGACTGGTATTCTAAAGTTTTCATTTGTATAATGCGCCTTGCTGCCCTTCTATGACTTCAAAAGCTCTGAGAAGGACAGAAATATAAGACTTAAACACTATTTTTAATTTCTCAAGTGGTAATTACCCCTCCAGGGAAGCAAGAAAAAGACAGGTCTTTTATTTGGTCAAGATGAAAGATGGGCACCTGGGTGGGTCAGTCAGTTAAGCATCTGAATTCTGCTCAGGTCATGATCTCATGGTTTGTGAGTTTGAGCCCTGCATCAGGCTCTGTGCTGACAACTCAGAGCCTGGAGCCTGTTTCAGATTCTGTGTCTTCCTCTCTCTCTCTCTGCCTACCCACCCCCCCCCCCCCCCCGCCCCACTGCCTCAAAAATAAATATTAAAAAAAAAATTAAAAAAAAGATTAAAGAAAAATCACACATCTCATGGTAATAAGACAATCAGTAGACAGAATACTCTTTATCATAACAGCACATTAGTAAAATGAAACATATTTTGCTCTTCCATACTCTCATGACAGTGAGTCAAAAATAAAAAGCATGGAGTTAAAATACAATCCAAAAAACCAAATAGCAAAACAAAATAAAAATCCTAAGACCCTAAGGTGAATCTCTTTGCTAATTTTTGTAATTAGCAAATCTCTTTGTAATCTCTTTGTAATTTGTAATCTCTTTGTAATTTTTTAACAATGTTTTGAGGAACAAAGTCAGCCAGAAGGTAAGTGGCGTGAGCAGTCACCTGTCTCTGGACCCGAGGAGATGCTGTGTGGAGCAGTGAAAAGAGATCCTGGAGCAGAGTTAGCTGCTGAGCCAGATACTGCCGGCCCACGTTAGAGCCACTCAGCGCTAAGACCATAGAGAGCAGCTCAAAGCAGTAAGCATCGGAGGAGGCATCTTCATCATTGGGCTGAGAATTGGCATTTTCTTTGCTTGAAATGGCATGTTCCCACTCTTCACGAACTCTGGTGGCTTCCATGCGAATAGCCTGGACGATGTGAGCACACACCTATAAAGACAACATGAAGAAAATGTAAAAACATACTTATGTCAGATTTACTATTTCTACTAAAAAAAAAAAGAGACAAGAATATTAGTTGATACTCAATTTAACACTCTTTCTCCCAGTTAATTCTCCATCATGCCATTCTCTTAGCTCATCTTAAAAACAATTAAGGAAAACTCTCAGAACTATGATTAAAAATCTTAATATTTAAATCAACTCCTATGTAGAAACTATTTACATACAAGTTACCAATACCCATACCTGTGGTTTGAGACATCAAACAAAAGCAAATTACCATATTTTATCACTTCTAAGGCATATTTTCCTCCCACATTTTAACATTTTTATTCATAATGTGCTTTATAATTGATGGCATTCACAATGTAATTGGCAGCAAATTTTCGTTTTTTAGTGATACATGAAATAACAGCACATTTTATAACTGGTAGCATTTAAGATTCAATGAAACACTGTTAAAAAGATAAAGCACAGATAAATTTATTTATTTAAGCAAGATTTAATGATGCTGAAAGTTAAAATAATGGGCTAATTTAAAACCGGTATTTTATTAGACTTTTGGAAGACTAGTTTTTGTTACCCAGGTACTACATTATATGAACAATCTAGTACTACTCCATCTCCTTATAATTAAAAATATTAGCAATGATTTAGTTAACACTATAATTGCTCAGAAAAAAAAAAATCAACTGACAAACAAGAAAAGTGGGAAAAGGAACACAGAAAATGCAAATGAAATCTGATATATCTGGATATTTGACACCAAAATGAAACAATCTACCTGAAAATGAGAAATAACAAAGAGCAGCAAGGTAAGAAAGTTAACAATCATAAAATCTTTAAAGTGATGCAGGTATGCCAATATACTAAAGGCAGACACATTCTGCAGGACTATAAAAGAGTCAGCATAAAAAAGTCTCCGTAAATTTTGGAAAATACTTTATACCCTAAAAACAAATGAAAACTGAAATGACAATTTACTAACCTGTTTCTGTAAATTCGTCAGCTTACTCCTGCTGAATATGATTCCGACCATATGTTCTTTCAGGTCAGCGTCTGATGTTGCCTTTTACATAGAAAAAGAGAGGGGGGGGGGGACCCAGGCTCTTTGAATAAAATTTGTATATTTGACATCTTAAAGTATCTTGATAAATAACTATTAAGGTTATTTTATAAGATGAATATGTTTTTAAATTGAGGTCTATAACACTAAGACAAAGGATAAAATCTGAAGAAACCACTACTGGCTAAGGTGACTATAAAAATAGCAAAATTTCTGAATTTAAGAAATTCAGAGAAGCATACTACCTTTTCATGAACTTCTTTAATTTATCATTTTGCGTCACTTTGATTAGATCTATTTCTAAACTGTGGATAATCCACATTCAGTTGTTAGAAGAACAATTCAGAAAATGGCATTCAGTTAAAAGGAAAATATCCTAAAAAAACTCTATGATAATGGTGTTCTTAAATTAGGCTAGTCTACCACCACCAGTAATCAAAGAAACAAAGAAGAAAAATAAAGGCTGAAATTTTATAGTGCTTATTACGTGAATGGAACTCTTCTAAGTTACAGATATACAGATGTATAGTTATCAGATATACATATACTCTTATTTAATCTTCACAACAAGCCCATAAGGTAAAGTCTGATTTTCTATTTTACCGGTAAGAAAAGTAAGGCAAGCCACTCCTCTCAGAATAAAAATGACTCTTAGTTTCACATTTCTTAGGACAGAGATAGCTATATGACAATGTAACTCCCACCTTAACAATGAGAAAAAGCTGATAATCTACAAAACCATACATTTTTTTGGTGCCCATCAGACAGCTGAGATTGGCAACCAGGTAAACTAAAATCAAAATAGACAAATCCATATAGCTGGACACTTCAAAACTTTTCCTGTACTTGAAAGAACAAGTAAATGAGCAAACTAACAAAAATCAGTAAAGTTCTCAATAAAGCTTGAACAAAACTATCAACTAAGTTGAACTGATATTAGAAGAAAAGCAGAGTTCATGTTCTTTTCAAGAGCATGTGGACATTCACTAAAATATATTAGTCGGAATTCAAATCTTCACAATTTTAAAAGGCCTGGGGGCGCCTGGGTGGCGCAGTCGGTTAAGCGTCCGACTTCAGCCAGGTCACGATCTCGCGGTCCGTGAGTTCGAGCCCCGCGTCAGGCTCTGGGCTGATGGCTCGGAGCCTGGAGCCTGTTTCCGATTCTGTGTCTCCCTCTCTCTCTGCCCCTCCCCCGTTCATGCTCTGTCTCTCTCTGTCCCAAAAATAAATAAAAAACGTTGAAAAAAAAATTTAAAAAAAAAAATAAATAAATAAAAGGCCTGAAATTATACAAAGTATATTCTCTGGCCACAATGAATTAAACTAGAAATTAGTAATAGAAAGCTACCCCCCAAGAAAAATCCCCAAATATTTATAATTAAACAAGAAATGTCTAAATTATCCAGAGGTCAAAGAAGAAATCAAAATGGAAATCAAAAAATATTTTGAACTGAGTGAAATGCTGAATGAAATGAGAAAATATTATAAGCAACACACCAAAATTTCTGACACTCAACCAAAGCAGGGCTAAGAAAATGGCACCATTACTTATATGAGAAAAGAAAGATCTCAAGTCTTTGAAACTAGAAAAAGAAAAAATCAAAAATAAAGCAAACAGATGGAAAGAAGTAATAGAAGAAGACAGCCCTATGTCGATTAAAGAAAGCACACTGGTAGAATAATTCTTTTGCTACCTGAAACACTAGCTAGATTATACATTAACAAATGAATTCCTTTTAGATAGTTACTTTATCTCCTTACTTTTAAATTTCTTTTGTAGTTTTTTTTAAATAGCTTTGAGATATAGTTAACATACTTTACTATTCACTCATTTAAAATGTACAATCCATGGCTTATAGTATATTCACAGATATGTACAAGCATCACCACAGTTAATTTTAGAGCATTTTCATCACCCCAAAAAGAAACACTGTACCTTTTAGTTATCACTCCCCTAGTTAATATCTTCCTTTTTATTAAAGAAAAATAAACTATGTTTAGGCTAATATTACATAACCACTAATATACATAGCAATATACCAATTATCTTTAATGAATACAAGAAAATGAAAAAAGAAAAATATATAAGAATATCCATTCTGATAAAAATTCTCAGAGCATTTACAAAAAATCTATAGTTAACATTATACTTAATGGTGAAAGACTGAATCCTTCCTAGTAAGATCCAGAAAAGGCAAAGATGTCTGATTTCACCACTTTTATTCAACATAGTACTGAAAGGCTTAGCCATTGCACTAACACAAGAAAAGAAATTTAAGGCATATAGGCTGGAAAGGCAGAATAAAACCAACTTTCTTTGCAGACAACATGATTATCTACGAAGAGAATCCCAAAAATTCTACAAAAAGGCTTCTAGAACTAACAAGGAAATTTAAGATCACAGAAGTTTAATACACAAAAGCCAACTGTATTTTTATATACTAGAAATGAACTGGAAAGTGAAATAAGAATACCATTTACAGTAGCATCAAAAACAATTATTATTTAGGGATTATTATAATTATTTAGGGATCAATTTATTAAAAACATTTCTTTTAAAGTTTATTTTGAGAGAGACAGAGATAGTGTGAGTAGGGGAGGGGCAGACAGAAAAAGGGAGAGAGAGAATCCCAAGCAGGTTCCGTGCTGCCAGCACAGAGCCTAACTTGGGGCTTGAACTCATGAAACCATGAGCTCGTGACTTGTGCTGAAACCAAGAGTCAGACGCTTAACTGATGAGCCATGCGTGTGCACTTAGGGATCAATTTAATAAGAAGTGGCCAGGACCTGTACACTGAACTTACAAAAAACACTGCTGACAAAAACTAAAGAAGATCTAGATAAATGGAGAAATATATCATGCTCATCCCTGGATAGGAAGACTCAGTATTACTAAGATATCCATTCTCCCCAACTGACCTAACAATTTGGTACAATTCCAATAACATTTCAGGTTGGTTTTTTGTTTTTGATTTTTCGGAAGGGGAAAAAACTACCAAGTTGGTTCTAAGCTTTATATGGAAATATAAAGGCACAAGAATAGCCGAAATAACTAAAAACAGAACCGTGGTGGAAACTGATTTCATGATTTTCTGTAAGCTGCAGTAATCAAGACAGTCTGCTGTTGGTTTAAGAATATATATACAGATCAATGGAAAAGAGTAGAGACTACAAAAATAGACCTACATGTTTATGGTGAATTTGTTATTGATAAAGGGCAGTCTTTTCAACAAATGGTGGTGGAACAACTGGGTATCTACAGGCAAAAATAAATAAAACTCAACCCTTATCTCACACCTTATAGAGAAAAATTAAAAGGTACATAGCTATAAACAAAAGAATTAAAACTCTAATGTTTCTAGAAGAAAATCTTTGTGACATTAAGTTTTAGATAAGATACAAAGATCCTAAGTCATTAAGAAAAAAACAGGGGTGCCTGGGTGGCTCAGTCGGTTAAGCGTCCAACTTTGGCTCAGGTCATGATCTCACAGTTCAGGTTCGAGCCCCGCATCAGGCTCTGTGCTGACAGCTGAGTCTGAGGCCTGCTTCGGATTCTGTGTCTCCCTCTCTCTCTGCCCCTCCCCCGCTCGTACTCCATCTCAAAAAATAAACATTAAAAAAAAAAAAAGAAAAAAACAGATAAACTGTAGTTTATCAAAATTATAAACTTCTGTTTCATGAAAGATAAACCACCAAGTAGGAGAAAATATTTGAAAACACACTGGCTAAAGAGCCTTTATCCTCAATATATAAAAAAATCTTACAACCCAGTAATACAAACAGCCTGATATAAAAAAATATAAGTAAAAGATTTGAACAGATGCTTCACTAATAAAGTAATGGGGATGGCAAATAAGCACTTGAAAATTTACTCAACATTATTAATCCTCAGAGAAATTCATATTAAAACCACAATGAGATACTACTTCATATTTGCTGCAATGGCTAAAATTAAAAAGAGTGACAATACCAAGTACTGTTGAGAATGTGGATCAATTGGAAATCTCATACACTGCCAGTAAAAATGTAAAATGGCTCAATCACTTTGGAAAAAGTTTAGCAGTTTCTTATAAAGTTAAACATACACTTACCATACAACCCATCAATCCTACTTATAGGTATCTACCCAAGAGAAAGAAAGTGTCCCCATACAAAAATCTGTACACAAATGTTCACAGCAGCTTAATTAATAATAGCCAAATAGAAGAAACAACCCAAATATCCATCATAAGGTCAAAGGATAAACAAATACTGCTAATTCCATACAATGGAATTCTTCTCAGCAACCAAAAGAAACAACTACTGACACATGCTCCTCCATGGATGAATCTCAGAATCATTATATCAAGTGAAAGAAAGCTGATGCAAAGGCTATATTCTATATGGTTCCGTTTATATGACATCTGGGAAAAGGCAACATTACACGGGCAGAAAATAGTTTAGTGGTTGCCAGGGTCTATGCGTGAGGTGAGGGGACAGACTGTAAAGGACCAGGAGGGAAATTTTGAGTGATGTGTCTTACTATTTATTTATTTTTACATTTATTTATTTTTGAGACAGAGAGGGACAGAGAGAGCATGAACGGGGGAGGGTCAGAGAGAGAGGGAGACACAGAATCTGAAACAGGCTCCAGGCTCTGAGCCGTCAGCACAGAGCCCGATGCGGGGCTCGAACTCACGGACCGTGAGATCATGACCTGAGCTGAAGTCGGTTGCCCAACCGACTGAGCCACCCAGGTGCCCCGAGTGACGTGTCTTAAAACTTCATTGTGATGATGATTTTACTGCTCTATATGTTGGTCAAAAGTCATTGAACAATACAGTTTAAAAGGATCAGTGTTTTCTGTATGCAAATTTTACTTCAAACACCTGACTTAAAAAATGATTCTCTTAACAACTGTGCTATTTCATGGGCATCTTACCACTAGCATTAACTTTCCCCATCAACCTTAGCATCCCAACATATACTCTCCTACTATTAGACCAGCCTCTTCAATGAGTCTGCTCCCATCGCCTCTGTCAATCTAACTTTCACCCATTCCCTTTTAGGTCCAATTCACATCCAGCACCTACCAAGACCCTTCTCTGACCACTCCAGGGCACAATACTTTCAACATACTCTGAAAACCTATGACATGTGCAATTTTTTCATGTACATAAAAAATTGATTATATGCTATATAGTATCCCTATTGATTTCTTTTTTTGGGGTGTGTGAACGTTTCATATCTAAGAACAGACACAAACTTTCTGAGGGCTTGGTACCAATTACCACAATTATTTAGCACAAAATTGCCATTTGTTAAAATTCAGCTGATTTAATGAATAGTCACATAGTCGTGTAGTCATTCAAATGGTACCTCCAAAGGACGCTGAAAGAAACAACCAGAGTTTATAAAACCTTATTTTCTACAGAACCCAAACTGAATGATGTAGATGACTTAGACATTACTATATCAGAAGGCTCAGGGCTAGACCAGGTAAGTCCTTTAAATTATCTTTCAAAGGGCTGCCAAGGTGATTATCTGTAACATCTAAAGATATAAGAATATCGAGACCAGTCAGGGTTGACCTCTCTTTTTGAAAATAGATGAGGTTTTCCCTTAGGGTAGGGCACTTTAGAGTAGACCAAATAAGTAAAGGCAACCGCAGTTTTAAAAAAATTTCAAGGGGTGCCTGCATGGCTCAGTTGGCTAAGTGTCTGACTCTTGATATTGGCTTAGGTCATGATCTCATGGTTCGTGGGATTGAGCCCTGCGTTGGGATCTTTGCTGACAGCATGGAGCCTGCTTGGGATTCTTCCTCTCCCTCTGCTCGTCCTCCCGCTTGCTCGCACACACGTGTTCTATCTTTCTCTCTCAAAATAAAAAGCATAAAAAAGAAAGAAATTTCAAGAACAACATAAAGAACAGGTTCCTCCAGTAAAAATGTACCGAATGCATGTGTGTTTATGCCATGGACACAAAGACAAATCAGGTATGTACTTGGTCTTTAAGAAACTATGATTCAGTAGGAGAGGTTAGATACGTGTGCTAATCAACATATGAAAGAAATCAAGAAGAGAGTCCTAGGAATTACTATGAAGTTTAGCAGAAGAAAAACTGCATATTGTTTGGGGGAAATCATAAAGAAGATTCCTGGAGAGGATAGTATTTTTTAACTGGACTATGAAGAACAGATTAAATGGAGGAAATGGAGGAAAGAGAAGATAATTAATCGTACACAGTATAGTAAATGACTAAGCTAATTTTACAATCCTAACATTTGACACTACAGCCCAAGGTATAGAGCCAAGTTTTGCTGTTACTCACAGTACTAGCTAGATCATATATAAACAGATGATTTTTTTTGATAGTTTCTTCATCTCCTAATTAAAGTAAAAATTAACTTCATAGAAATTAATGTCACATATCCATTAAAATTCATAGTAATAAATGGAATATTTCACTTAACAAAAGAAAATGAAAAACGGAAGTAAATATTTTTAGAATACAAATAAATACATTGTATACTTTTTCCTCTCCTTCAGGTGATGACAATAGTGCTTTTTCCTCTTGCTCTGGTGTAGGCTCAGCATCTCCAGAGATGAGCTTTCCAAATACCTGATAAAGACAGAAATGTGAGAAGGAATCAATGGCAGTAATTACTAGTGTGAAACCTAAAGGATGCATGAGCTAATACTGCAGGTTTTATAATATTACTATGCTGTTCTTGCTATACGCTACTACTTTTAAGAATTAATGAATGCAAAATGAAACATAGGAGTTTAGGGCTAGGAGAAGAAGAGAAAATGGGTCATATGTTTGCCAGCCATCTCTAACAAGCTTTACAAAGTATTCTGTTACCCTTTGGTATCAGCATTGCAGAAGATATGATTTCAGTGTATCGTGTGCTAGAACCTGGAGTGAGGACACTCACCTGAGACGTAATAAGTCTGAACACTCGCAGAGTCTCGGCTTCACAGTTCCTTTGCTGGGCCACGCTGGCTGAAATCTGGCCAGCAATTTTTGTGCTTTCGCCATCCTTCCAGCCCAGGACTTTTACTTGTCGAACTCTCAGTGTATTTTCTGGGCCCTTTAATTCAATCTTGATGATGTGATTATCCCCTCCTGGAAGTTCGCTTGTTACCCAACCAATGTGCCTAGAATCCAGATCAACCTAGCAAACAGAAAAGGGACAGAAACCTGATACAGCCATATCACTCTCTTATCAAGGTCCTAGACTTAGCGCTAATAACTGCAAGCTCAAATAACAAAGACTTGTACGGAGACTAAGGTTTACTGTGTTATTTCACACTGACTATCTTACTTAAGCCTAGTGAGGATAAGTAATACTACAGTAGCTATTATACAGGTGAAGTGAGGTTAACCCAGGTTGAAGGATTCTCAGTAAGACATGGAGCTGAGAATTAAAATACAGGTCTGATTACTTTCCATGCACAAGTTATGTTAAGTAAAATCATTAAAACAATTCATGTGACTGTCCTTTCCCTAATCTGACTGAGGAGAAATACAAGATCAGCACGAGGTCCTGTTTTGTGCATCTTCACATTTAACCACCATTTAAAGATAACCATGTTTTGTTGTTTTTTAAAGATAGATAAGCATATTTGATGTGCAGTTACTTAATATGTTCTGCTTCTGAAGAAAAATTATATAATAGGTAACTGCATATTTGTGATTCCTGATTTCACTGAAAATGTAACTTTTCAAGGATTAAATTTCAATGCACTATGAAATGGTTTTTGACACTATTCACTTGATAAAATGAAAACATTAATTGATAATGTCAATTTTCTAGAAAAATCATTAAGCATAAATACTATCTCACTGAACAGAAGTATTTCCCCAAATTCTTTTAGCCTTTTAAACAAAATTTATTATTTGTTTAATCCAAAATTTCAATTTATTCTTTCAATATGATTTGAAAAACAAAACAAGTAGTCAACATATATGGGATAACCGCTTTGATAAAGTTTCACTAACACAAGTGAGTTTATATAGAATGCCCAAATACAACCTAACTTGTTTCTAAAGTTCATTTGTAAATTGACTTGCAGCCTGGATTTAGTTGCACTGTTGTGATAGATTTTCAGGCTAGAGGACAACAATCTACATTTTAACCTGAAGTGTAGGTGTTAATTGTGAATGGGATTTGTGATGCATTTTATGGTGCCCTGAATCTTTCTTTGTAAGGGAGCAGGAGGCAGAGTAGAGGACTGTAGGTATAGTATAATCGATCGTGACAGGAGAGCATTTAGGACACTATCGGCTATTAGCACAGAGATGGTTGTAAATGTTCCTGTATCTGGACTATTTGTCGGTTCAGTGTTTTGTAAACAGATGAGTTCCTAGAATACTTTGGTAGCATGCCGAAATTAGAATTTAACAGAGGAGGCTGAGAAGAATTTCTCTCTAGGTAACATTTAATGACAAAATTTTAATTACCTGTTTTATTCTGCACAAATCTTCTACTGCTTTGCCAGTTAAGAAGGTCATTGAGGTAACTTTATTCTAAAACAGACAATGCATAACAATTATTCTTCCATATTCCTGCTACTGAATTTATAATGATTTCTTACAGCCTACTGATATCACATCAACTCTTCTGTATGTCTGTCATGGATTCTTCCTAACTGATCTCACTCCATCTGCCCAACCAACCACATTCTTTTTTTTTTTTTTTAATTTTTTAATGTTTATTTATTTTTTGAGAGAGAGAGAGACAGAGTATGAGTGGGGGAGGGGCAGAGAGAGAGAGAGGGAGACACAGAATCTGAAGCAGCCTCCAGGCTCTGAGCTGTCAGCACACAGCCCAACGTGGGGCTCGAACCCACAAGCTGTGAGATCATGACCTGAGCCGAAGTCAGATGCTTAACTGACTGGGCCACCCAGGTCAGGTGCTCCCCCTGCCCCTCAAGCAACCACATTCTTACAACTCCAGTCTTGTCTCGTTCTCACAAATTCTACCTTCAGTCTCCATGGGCTCTGAAAGAAAAGCTTGGCATTCCTTCTTTCTATCCAAAGTCTAAAGATTTAAATTCTATCTCTATCATGAGACTTTCCAACAACTCTGCTTTCACTCTTGTCTCCACTCCCTAACAAACACTCTTGACTATCACAATGTACCAAGACTGTCTTACAGCCTTGGAGAAGGACATATGAGAATGATGGGTTCTGTCCTCTTGACACACTAGGGAAGGAGCATTAGCAAACAAAATAAATGTCAAACAGAAGTTCAGTGTCATTAGGTACCAAAAAGATCATGCTAGTACTAGAGCCAGAGACCTTAAGGTTGAATAAGCTTTATGCAAAGCACATCAGGAAACAGATTAACACATTAATTCCTTGGAGCATTGCATACTTTAAGCGCTCTAGGTCGATGCAATTCAAACAACTGCCATGTATAAGGCACTGGTGGTAAGACAGGCTGGGGATACACAGGTACATAAGCCTCAAGGATACACAGAACTTAGAGGAGGTTTCTTAAAAGGAAAGCACATGTCAGCTTATCTACTGGGGATTTTAAAATGAATATTGCTATGATTATCTCCCTAAAAGGGAAAATTGTCAAACTGATTGGAATCATTGTTCTGAGGGAGAGTATGTCCTGGCTTAAAATATACCATGAGTCAAAGATAACTTTGTACTGAACAGTAAGTTCTAGCTAGAAAAATGTTTTGATTTATTACACCTGACTTTCTAGTAAGATAAAGTACTTGTACAAACTGAAACTCTTGGCTCTGAAAAGGAGGTACGCTTATATTAGCTACGCCCCTTCTTCTTATTCACCGCCACGGAAGCACTGCAGCTGCACTTATGGACAGGAGTTGGGGGTGGCTGCAGATGGCGAGGAGTGTTCTGACTGCAGACTGGGCTTCTCAGGCTGGCATTCTATCGAGGCTACCCAAGACCCAACCCCATCACTCTGTCTTCCTGGGAAAGGAAATGTGTGAATGGGATAGGAGCAGCTTGGCAACAGTCAGAGGGGAGTTATAATACTGTATCTGTTAGCAAGCCACATCCATTCTTTTTTCTTTTTTAAATTTTTACTTAAAATTTTTTTTGATGTTTATTTTTGAGAGAGAGAGAGAGAGTGACAGAAAGTGAATGGGGGAGGGGCAGAGAGAGGGAGACACAGAATCTGAAGCAGGCTCTGAAGCAAGCCACATCCATTCTGAGGGAAAAAACTCTAAGGAGTATCCTTCCCCAGGAATGGGGGGAGAAGCACGTGAGTTTGGCAGCTGGTATCTTCTTGGTTCTTAACACTCAAGTAAACAGGACTCTTTTCCCATTATTTAGTGCCTTTTGTAAAGGAGTGCTTAATTCAGTTGAAACATGTGAACAGGCTAGTGCTAGGGAGAATACAAATTATGATCATTTAGGTTAGTCTAGAAACCCCACCACCATCGTCAAGACAGCTAAGGGTGAAGGCTAGAAATTGAAAGCTAATTACATGATAAGTCAAAGTGTATTCAGTGCCATCAGAGTAATAGAAAGAAGAATGTAGAGAAGGGAAAGAATAACTTTTATAGAAGAGGTACCGGGGAGAAGATTTCTCTGCTGGTCTTTTGAGATTTTGGGAGAATCTGATAGGCAGAGTTTAAGGGGAGGACTTCCAGGCCAAGAGAATAGCTTAAACAAGGGGATGGAGGTAGGCAATTACAGAGGAGACATTTATTCTGCTTAGCTGTAGCCAGGATGTATTTGTAATCACACCTCTTTTTAGAACTGGTATTCCATAGTGCCCCTAGTCCTATTAATCTGTTTTTAGACGTAAGATTTACTTGGGAAATATAAAAATGCTGTTTGGTCAGGGAAATTCCACATGAAAATCTTTTTGCTAAACTTAGAAGGATAGGGCATGGTAACTGAAGGTCTGAAAAGAACTAATGAGCCACAAATTAAGTTTTCTTTCTTACCCCTAGATCTCGGGAATTATCCACATGGACAGATACATAGCGGGCATTGATTCCTTTTACACAGTTGATGGTGATGTTCTTAGTTTTGTTTTTATCCTCATCTCCTGATTCCCAAAAGGTTTCCGTAGAACCATCTGTCAAACTGCCAATCATGGCAGGTCGGCTTGAAGTTTTTATGTCAACAATGCTGGTTAAGTCCTTTAAGCACATTACTATGCACAATTCCTACCAGAAACAAATGTTTTCACATTATTACATGTTTTAGATTATTACAACACTGAAATGGAAATCTTTCACGATAATAAAACAAAAGATGTGAGGTAAGAAATGAAATGAATCAAACTGTTTATGAGTGACTTTCAGTTTCTGCTTGTATACATCGTTGAATATTAACAGGGTAACACAGGACAACTTTCAATGACTGACCTGACTCATCGCTTCAAAGCCAGACTGGATACTGATGCTAAAACTTTCTTCACTGTCTCCATCATCTGATTTTGACAGAATATTGTTAATGTGATGAAAGACATTACTCTGATGGAGGAACTGGTGATCAGATTGCTTGAATTTCAGACTCCAGCACCTAAAAAGGTATAAGCAAGGTATTAAATAATTCCTAAGGAATTCCTGGGAAAGCACTCTGTAGTTAAGATTTTTTAAAATCTTAATATTCTAGGGAAAAAACAGAAATAGAAAAAAAATCAGGGAATAGTATCACCGCCTTTTTGTGAGCAATAAAGGTAATTTCTTTGGAATAGGGTAAGACCTAAGGAAAGTTCACTCATTCTACATATAGAAAAACTGGATACATGAACGTCAAGGGTACAGAAGCAAAAAAGGTAATAAATCAATCTTGCAGACAGACAAGTGTGACCTCAACCAAAACAAGCCTCTCAAATTTATTAGTGTTACAATTCTATACTAATTCATCAGAGTTATATATACTCTGATATATAACACATCCTGTACTTCAAAAATCTTTTTAGGAGGAATCACAATCTCCCCTCTACCAGTCTTTAGGGATGTGGGTAGCCAAAATTCACTCCAACAATCTACAGTTTATAAAAACCAGTGGAGCATTTTTTATACGTGTGGTCCAGTGTGAAGATCTGATGACAAGGTTCACAATGTAGAAGTAATGTGAAAATCGCAGCAGTCTCAGACTTAAAAGTAGGTAATGTTCCTCAAGGTAGTTTTAGGCTACCTTACATATAACAGAGGTTTCACTTTTCTTAAAATTCTCTTCAATTCAAAAACCTATTTTGATTTCTGTTTCTGAGATTTCATTCTCCTTCTCCCTTTTGTGACAGTTAAGATTGCTACTCTTGGGTAGCACTGAGACAAGTTACTTGAGATAGAAGAGGGGCAAAAGTGAGGAAAACTGTTACAGACTGGGCTAATTTAGAGCACTAAGTAATGTATTATCCTCGTTTTACAGAGGGGCAAACAGGTGTGAGCCAAGGAGGAAATTCCAGATTAAGACAGTAATGAGGGAAGCACCATTCACATAATGTAGAGATTCTTTGTATCTTAGTATTTAAAAGGTGTTTTGAGCATCTCGAGCTTTGAATACTACATAAAATCTCTTCTCCAACATACCCAGAATACTGAGATATACAATTACCTTAGGGCCATTTGCTGTAATGAACTGCCACTGGGGAGAGACATCATAAGATCGGAGATAGTTTGAAGTAAGCGGTGAAATGTGTGTGGTAAAGGATGAGCGGCTTCACCCGCAATCACTATATCTGAGAGTGGATGTTCGCATACTCTCGTGTCTTTCTCCTAAGACAGAAATTGAAAGCAGGTTGATCAGTCTGTATGCTGGAAGGAACTTTCCCCACAAAAAAATATGTGTACTTAAAAGTGTTATGTATACTTTAAAGACAGTCATGTAACAGAAATGTAAACAATAAAACCAAAATCAAAGTATACCCAAAACACACATTCAGATTAACTAATTATGTTTGTATTATCTTTTAGGGAAAAAGTGATGCAGTCACTCATAAATAAAATCACCAACCGAATACTGTATCTGTATCAATTTTAGTGTGCTCACAATCTCCTAGCAGGGTAACTCTGAACGTGTATGCAGGAACTAAGTCTCACCCAAACTGCTGACCCACAGAGTTGTCAGCCAATAGGAAACTGTTTTCATCCATTGAGTTTTAGGGTGGTCTGTTATGCAGGAATATTTAGTTGTGAAAGGTGTGAAACAATCTCACACTGTAATTGTGGATTTTTTTTTTCCCTCTTTTTCCTTGCAGTTCTGTCAATTTTTACTTAATAGTTTTAAGGCTATATGATTAGATACATACATGTTTAGAAAATGATTTTTGTAGAAACCATTTTCATCCCTACTAATAATTTCGTCTTAAGAGCTATAACAACTTTCATGTCCCTACAGATTATCACTTTCACTCTCTGCCAACTTATAGCAATGTTGTAGAGTAGACAGATATTCTCTATAATAATGTTGCCCTGTTTACCTGTCTTATACAGTACTATAACAGTATACATCTTTCAGTTCATTGCTTCATGACAATAGTATTTAGGGAGGAATCAGTCACTAAGTATAGTGACTATGTTGCTCAATAGCACTGAAATTTTATTCTTGCCTTTTAGCTTATATAATCTGTGTATGAACTCATGCATATTATTATAGGATCTGAAGGTGGTCCTACTCTTCTATAAAAATATAGACAAATTTAAAAAACCCAAAAATCTCACTTACTTGTTCTGCATTTTCTTTGTTTGTTTTATTTTCCTCATCCTCTTCTTCCTCTGGTTCCACTGGAGCAGGAGTCAATGATGCCACAAAATGCCACAGAATATCATGTAGAGAAGTCGTCTGGATGACATTACACAGAAGCCAGTTGAAAGCCTGAATAAATGAAGGTTAAATGAGTCAAAGATAAAAAAAAAAGGTGGGACTAAAAACTGCAGAACCCTCCTTACTCAGAAACAAAATATCTCCACTAAGTGTTTCAAGGAAAGATACTAAAAACATCTGACCTTCATTTCATTAAAAACACAATGAACTTGAAATAGTCAATAATTTTGGTCCGGATTAAAAACATAATAGGGAAAATAATATCTATAAAATGTAATACAGAAATATTTTTTCAAACCACTTTTTATTTCAAACTTTCATCTTCATATTAATTTGCTGAAGCACATTTTTCCCCAACTTGTACTTCGGATAAACAGCTTTTTTTTCAAGCTCTACCAAGCTATCATTAACTTAAATATATTTATATTGTTCCCATTAATCAAGTGGCAGGTTATTTATTATTATGCCCATGACAAAGACAAAAGATTTACTATACATAAAAATACAACATCTAGCGATCCTGTCATTTCCAGAGGATAGACTCAGAAAAATTATTACGGTTAAATTTATAACTGAAAAGCTCTACTTTTCATCCCCTTTTCATGATTCTTTTAACTGAAATGACATCATCATTACAAAAGCTTTTTAAAAAGACATTCATAGCTTTCAAATAATAAAGCAGTGCAGAAATAAATTTCTTTAGAGTGCTTAAAGATGGATCTCTAAATTCATTTATATTCATGAACATAAGAGTTTAATTTTGATGTGAACATTTGATATTTTCGATTGGCTAATGTCTCTTAATTTTTGGAAATTTCTGTTGGATAGAAAAGTAACATCATTAAATAGAATCATCAAACGATTTGTATGGTCAAGGAATCAATAACCCCATTTAATGTATTCATACCTCCATAGCAAAAACTCGGCAAGCAGATTTCCTTAGGGCCTGTTTCATTGCTATTTCAAGACCTTCTAGATCATGATGTTGTATAACAAAAGCCAAAACTGGCCACTGGAAATTTCGTTCTCCTTTGGAAAGAGAGCTGTGGGCTGAGATTAGCCGGGAAAGCTCAGGAGATGGATGTCTCAAGAGGGAAGAACCAACTTCTATTTATTGGAAAAAAAAGAAAAAATAACTTTCATAGGCAATATATACAATGAACATATTTACAATGTTATTAAAGATAATAGTATCTAGCTGATTCATTACAGAATCTTTGAAGCTTTTTGTTTTGTTTTCACATGTGACACAAATCATAACCTCAATTTTTACTGAGGCTGAGTAGGATTAAATATCTCACTTTCATAAAATCATATAGCTATTAAATTGTGGAGCTAAGTTTTAAATCAAGGGCTGAATCTAAAGTTCATGCTTTCTAAAATGCTCTAAAAGCTAACTGTATTTTTTTCCCCTAAATGGAATCTACAGAAGTTATAGAATCATCTGTCTATAAATATTAGACCAGATCTTCATTTTAGTTAAGTGGGCTACCTGATAAATCATCACCATGTTATCCTTTTCTCTTGGGTTTCTTTTTTTATTCTTGACACAGAATCAGGCAGCCCTGATTTGGAGCTGTTGATACCAACTAGTCCAGGTTGTCTAACTTTTTTACTGATTAAGAGCTACTTATGTCCCCAAATTATCTACTCAGAGAGGAAGCAGCTGCAAGGGGTATATATAAGCTTCTATTAGGAGTTGAGAATATAACTGTGAAAGTGTAAGTCACTGGAACTACTAGTTCACTGAAGCTTAGTGGAATAGCTCATGACAGCAACATTAACAAGTAAGATTTTAAAGGTCAATTTATTCTTGAATAATCAATCACTGGATGGTCTCTAAGTGTGTCTTTCAACTGAAATTGAAAACTTAGAGAGGCACAATTATAGCTTCATAAAAGGAACGTCAACCACGATTTAAAATTAATCCATTTCTGGGGCGCCTGGGTGGCTCAGTCAGTTAAGTCTGATGTTGACTCTTGATCTTGGCTCAGGTCACGACCTCAGTTTGTGAGTTAGAGCCCTGCATTGGGCTCTGTGCTGGTAGCATGGAGCCTGCTTGGGATTCTGTCTTTCCTTCTCTGTTCCCTTCCCCCTCTCATGTGCTCTCTTCTCTCATGCATGTTCTCTCTCAAAATAAATAAACTTAAAAAAACTAATCCATTTCCTTTCAAAAACTAGATGTTAAAAAATACCTGCAAACAAAATCATGTGGATCACTGAATCTTCCTTTTTATCTTTATACTTACCAGTGTCTCCACTGTTAACTCTTCTTCTAGGAATGGCTTTAACTCGTGCAGGTAAAATGGAGTGTTGTTTATCATATTCAGAAGCAACAACTGAGTATGATCTTTGGAAGACAGTTCTCTTTGCAAGATCAGTATCAGTTATGGGACTAGTTTCCAAACTGTAGACAGAAGATGATGACAGGTAAAAACAGGAGAAAAAGTGAATAAAGTGAAACTATATTCACTTTATGACAGTGTAGTCAAATATATGAACCTACCTCTCATGTGGAAAAACACAAATTCAAAGCCAACTTGACAATTTCTCTTTAAATCACCATTTGATCTTTCCAAAAGCATTAACATTTTGATTGATTTTAGAATTGCATCTTAAAAGTTTTGGTTTTCTTAAATCTACTTTGCATTTTTACATGAAAAAGAAGAAAAAGGCATTGAATGTGCTAAACTCCTTTCAGAATCACAACATTGTGGTAGAAGTTATCTGTCACGATATTCAGGAAAACCAGGCAGATATATTTGTGAGAGCACTGAGTAGAAAGAAAATGGATCTGTACATACAGAAACCTAATAAAATGGAAAGTGAAACAGTTCAATGTTCTCTCTGTACTTGAGTGCTCAATTAGGTTTCTCATTCTTGGGAAGTGGTGTCCAAAGACTTTTCAACAGCATGGCCATACTAAGTTCAACAAAAGGTAACAAACGGATTTTTGGCATACAGTTATACAGACATTCTAGAAGAATTCAATGATTTTCACTCAGGTTTAAGTAAACTAAAATTTTTTCTATTTACTATAGCAACATTAAAAAATTCTTGAAGAAAATTATACAGTTTAAAGTGTAAAAAAAATTTTTGAAGAGTTATTAATATGGTTATATATTTTCCTTTACTGAGGCATTTTATAAAAAAAAGAAATACCTTCCTTTACCTCCTAAGACAAATTTACAAGCTATTGTTTTCAATGTATTCTTTTTCCTGTTACTTCTTTCCAAACAGGGACATTTGTGCTTACTGGGAGTTCTGCGTTTCTTTTCCCCCATTCAAGCCAGGTTTGAATGCCTATGTTCCTCAGTAAAGCTTATACATTTTCTAGGAAGTAGCTAACTCCCTCCCTGGCTGTTTTCTTCACTCACCACCTCTTTAAGTGTATGTACACTCTCATTTGAACAGGCTATAAATACTGTATATAACCCATGGGGGTAAATGTACCTGGACGTCAGCTTGGGCCAACAGCTTCCAGAATGACCAGAGAATAGGGATATGTTAATTTTAATTCACCTTATAAATGGTGTTACTATAAAATTCAAGACATTTATTATGCTTTCAGAGGAAGTTTATCCAACAACTTGGAAAAAAAAAAGGATTGTTATATAACCTAAAAAAATAACGACTCGTTCTTATAAAAATGATCATGCCTATGAAAAAAAATTCAAGCAACACAAGAAAACCAAAAGGAAGTGAAGATGACCATTAACAACGGTGGCTACTTTGCATCAGGTAATTCCTTGTTGTGGAGGGCTGTCTTGTGTACTGTAGGATGTTTAGCAACATTCTTGACTTCTACACACTAGGATGCCCGTTGAAATAGCCCAGTTATGACAAGCAAAAATGTTCAGATGTCACCTGAGAGGAAAAACCACCCCCTTACCCCTCACTGAGAACCACTGATTTAATGCAGTCATTATTCATCAACTTTTGTAACAGCTTGAGTTGGTCAAGACTTTTTAAAAGAATAGCTCAAAAATGCTATATTCCTGAATTACCATATGCTTAAAATTTCTCAACCTGGCTGAATAGAAACACTTGAATCAGTTTCTTTTATTTAAGATTTTATGAAAATTACCCTTATGTGTAAAGTATATATAGTCTTTTAAACATGCTTTTTAGAATATGCATTTGATTCCTTTGATTAATCCACAATTTAGTTCTAAGATTCCCAAGATCTTTTATATTGCAGTTTGTCTGACTGGGTAAAATTTTTAAGGTAGTATTTTCTTTCTTTTGAAGAAAGAGACATTATTTCACTTTTTTTTCATTCAAAATTGTTATACAGAAGTCTGAATTCAGTCTAACTTTTCCCTTTGCAAGATGACTTCTTTTTGTTTTTAAGTTTATTTATTTATTTTAAGAGAGACAGAGGGTGTGAAAGGGGAGGGACAGAGAAAGAGAGGGAGAGGGAGAATCCCAAGCAGGCTTTGTGCTGCCAGAGCAGTGCCCGATGCAGGGCTCGAACCCACAAATGGTGAGATCATGACCTGAGCTATAATCAAGAGTTAGAAGCTTGATCAACTGAGCTACCCAGGTGCCCTGCCATTTGAAGTTGTTATACAGAAGTCCAAATTCAGTCTAACTTTTCCTTTTACAAGATGACTTCTTTTTCTGTGCTCAGTTACTTGAAAACTTCTAGTGTTTTTTTTCTTCATATTTCAATAACTTAAGCTATTTTTTTTCAACCTA
Organism: Panthera tigris; assembly: GCF_018350195.1. NCBI lineage: Eukaryota > Metazoa > Chordata > Mammalia > Carnivora > Felidae > Panthera > Panthera tigris. The sequence continues at coordinate 50,688,410 of NC_056660.1, forward strand.
AGCTATTTCTCATGGTTACCTGCTATAAAAATTTCCTTTTAGTCTGGAAATTCAATATTTTATTATTTTGGAAATTTTTTCTTATATTATAGCTTTAGATACATTTTCTTTTTTTAAATTTTTTAAATGTTTTGATTTATTTTTGAGACAGAGAGAGACAGAGCATGAGCAGGGGAGGGGCAGAGAGAGAGGGAGACACAGAATCTGAAGCAGGCTCCAGGCTCTGAGCTGTCAGCACAGAGCCTGATGCAGACCGCAAGATCATGACCTGAGCTGAAGTCGGACACTCAACCGACTGAGCCAACCAGGCGCCCCAATACATTTTCAATTTTATTGATTGGTTTTTCTACTTTAAAGATACCATTTGAATTGTCCTGTTTCCATACCTGTTATCTTCTTTCTAACTGCTATAATTTCTTTGTTTTTTTACTTTTTACTCACTGTGATTATCTCAAACTTTTTCTTCATGTCCATCATTCAATTTACTCTTCTAAACTTTTCTAATTTATTAGTCTTACAATGGTGTTCATTTGGTCTTCAGTCTGTCCTCTTAGCTCTGTGATATCTCCTTTTTACTCATTCTGCTTTTTATCTCATTCTCATACTGTTTCATTAAACTTATGTCATTATCACGTTTCTCGGTACTAGAGTACTTACAGAAACGTTCTTTTTTTCCTTGAGAGAGTTTTCTTTCATATTGGGTTCTTCATCTGACTTTCATTACATACTATCTATTTTACTTTTGGTAATATTTTAAGGGGGCAGATCTGTCTAGGTCTTCTGTTTGTTCTGATAAAGTATCGGTGGATTTCCCGAGACTTCCTTTTCCACACTATTTGATACCAATTTTTTTTTCTCTCCCAGAGATAACTTGAGATTTTATTGCATCCTCTATACCAGGAACCATCCCACTGAGTGCATGTTTATACCATTTCTGCGCAGCATTCCCTGGCACCTTAGATTGTTGCTTTGCTTCAGCATGGAGCTCTGGGAAATAGGATTCCCTAGATTTCCACTTTCTTCTGTGACACTAGTGATACTAGGGGCTTCTATGCTAAAGGAATTTACTTTGACTATGATATTCTACGATACACAGAATATTCTATGATAGTCTAAGATACATGGAACCTTCATTTAATTGTCTTTACCTAGAAGTTTACGCCACTTGATTTTGATCCTGAAGAGTAATAATAACCCAACGAATCACATTTATCAGACTAGTCTCAAAATGGTTTCTAATTCTTAAAAAAAAATCTATCTCCTTTAGAGATACTTTATTATCTTTATAGATATAAAAGGCTATACTGTACTCTTTGGAGAAAACTTCAAAAGCAGCTAAAAAAAACCTCTGATGAATAATCCACACAGTTGGAGGGAAATATTACAAGTATTTTCAGCGGAAGATATATTCATTTGGATATATAAGTTCTATTGTGTGTATTAAAATATCCACTATATTAGTTTATATTCATAACCATACAGTATTAACACAGTGGCATATCTTAATAAGCATATTCTTTCTTCCTTCAGCAAATGTCTTCCTTTCCAATAATAATGTGTTTGCAATTACTCATGCCTGATATCTTGATGCTATACTAAACTTATCCTTTTTCAGTTAGCCACGCTGATTTTTCCTATCAAGTATTTCTTTTATCCATCTTTTTTCCCCATAATCATTGCTAACACAATCCAGCTTCACACAGTTAGTGGAAATCTTTGACTAAATTTATCAGCTTCTCAATTGACACTGTGAGACTATCCTTGCATTTTTATCACATGGTTCCTCCTCCAAAAAGTTGCGGTGGTACCCGAATTCCCTCTGCATTATATTTAGATGCTTCTAGTCAGTTTTCAGGAGGGTCTTTGCACTGATGCTACCATAGCTAAGTGAGGGGGAGGAGAACACTGCATGCAATAATCCAGGAAGTTCAAGATTTATTTTTGGTGCTACCTCTTCCGTGAAACCTAAAGGCACTGCCTCAAAGTGACCTTTCTCTAGTCTGACTTACTACGGCACTACATGATACAATATATAATGGAACCTTTTACTTCATTTAGTTGATCTTTTCTCTCCAACTAGTCTGCCTCTGCTGTCAAGGACTATGCCTCATTCATGTATGTATGCTTTTTCTTACTGCTCTAATAGTTAGCAGAGCTGACTTAATGTCTTTCCTGAGATGGACAGATATATAAAAGAACTTCTAAAGCATTCTTTTCTAGTTCAGTCTTTCTCCCACCACCAAACACTGGCTATTCAACAGAGAGGAGAGAAGTGAAATACCTTGGTGGCATAGATTTCATATTGCTCTCTGGCTCTTCAAACACATTAGGACTTGCATCAGGTGTTACGGATATGTATGGGGCAGGTACAGATGTTGAACGTAGATATCTCATTTCATCCTGGAACAGGTTGTCATCTTGATAGCCCACAAAGTTTTCGTGATGATGCCTGCATTAAATTAAACCCAGTAACTTCAAGTATGATGGCACCATAGATATTTTTCATTTTTAATCTCTTTCATAAAAGAAAAGTAGCACATGTAATTCTATAAGGGTAAAGTATTAAAATAATTATAGATATAAGTAGGAGGAAATAAAAGTCTGACAATTTCACACATACATATTCTAGGTGCCACAAATAGGTCAAATCCAAAATTGAATTCATTTTCTTTCCTTTTGAGAACTTTCCAACCTCTGGTATCTTGATGAATGATCCCACCAACTAACTACCCAGGTGCCTAGGCCAAAGTACCTTGGTACTGTGGTAGGCCTGGTGCTCAACTGTGACCAGTCATTCATGCCTATGATTACTAGGCTTCCTCTCTGCTGACTCCATCATCGTTGCCTTGGTTCAGGCTCATGTCTCTTGAATGGGCTACTGAAATACAGCCAGTCACTTTTTTGGTAGGAAGATATGTAAGAGTCAAATTTGAGAAAAATTAGACCCAAGAAATGTTACATCGGGGGGTGGGGGTGGGTTGTGGGTGTCCATTTCCCAGAGGGCTAAAAATATAAAATCCATAATTATGGTAAAATGGCATTTTTGGTTTTTTACATGTTTTACAATTTGGTTCTTTCCTTTTCAAACTGGAACGAGTTGTTGACCTAGTCTATCTACTAAGTGGTCCGACTGAAGCTCTAGTCTCACATCCTCATTTTGTTTTTCATTCATTTTGTTAAAATAGTAATTACAAAATTAGAAAAAAAAAACACCCCGGTATAATTTTGCTATGGAGAGGGCAACACTGCCAAAAATGGAACTGTTGGTTAGCAAGCCATTCCTGTAGGCAATTTGTAGAAATCTTCATTCATCAGCTGTTGAAAAAAAACCCGAACCTCGTATATGAAAGGCCACTTACAATGTCAGGATATAATGTATGGAAGTATAGGTCATACAACTCAAGTCCAATATAGGAAATGGTATACAACAGGCTTCTCTCCACCTTCAGTCATGCCCTTTATGAAGTTTCCATGTTTGAAGCAGAGTGATAGTCTAACTGCAGATAAGTTCATATATTTCCCTGTTTGATATAACTGCAAATAAGTTCATATACTTCCCTGTTTGATATTCCTTAACTGTTCTTCTTGTCCATGGGATAAAATCCAACTTTAGTAGGGGCTACACAGCCCCATATTACCTGGTCTTAGGTAATCACTTCTAGGGTATTTCATCTGTTTCTCCTAGTGGCCAATGCTTTAACCAGCCTCTGATTCCTTAAATGTGTAATGCTATTTCATGTGTGTCTTCACACATGTGTTTTACTCTGAGGAGTCGCTGTCCTCCATCACCTACTTGATGGATTTCTATTTATCTTTTAAGACGGCTACAGTGTCAGATCCTCTGGGAGACCTTTCCCGATCTCCTTGGGAAGATTCAGGTAGTCTCCCTCTTTTATGCTCTAACAGCATCTCTTCATACTTCTATTATAGTACTCCTCACAAAATATCTTAAATGTTTTCTTTACATGTAGGTCTGTCTTTCCACAGAGTGTGAGCACACGGGAGTCAGGATTTTATTACATTCATCTTGGTGTCTTCAAAGTCTAGCACAAAGCTGATACCCAGCTAACTAACATTTAAATGCTAACAGAATGAATAATGTAAACAATGAACGATTTTGAGAGCAAATTGTTTCTTTCCACTTTAACATTCCCAGCTAGTAACAGACTGAAGTCAGCTTACCAAAAAGTAAAAGACAGCTAAAGTCGTATTTCCTAAGACATATTTTGTATTGATAATACAAATTGATATAGTACGTACATTTTTTTTTTTTAAATACTTACTACCATAAAGTGTGTACCCTACCAGTCGTATGTTGGTCAAGGCAATTCCGAAAATAAATTCCTGGTGGTCTCTTTATCGTATACAATAGATAATGCAGTGTGGGTATTCAGAGCAGGATATTAATCAACAATGGCTATTAATCCCAAGTGATTAAAAAAAAAAGAAAACCAACCACCAAGTTATATTACCTAGCTAATGTCTGTAAGTAGAGACAAGGCATTTTAACAGGAAGATCTTCAGAAATGCCCTCCTTCACGCTGGGAAGCTGAGACTGAAATGGCTTTGCAGGATGGTAACACAGAATGCTTGGCTCTGCGGCGCTGCTCAGGGACAGCAGGAACAGCGCGTTTGCTTTAATCACTTGGTGAGCTTCCATGGTGGGCAAGGCACGAGGAGTCTTGACTTGCATTGGCTTCCTCCTGGACTGTTTGACCTGGCGAAGAAAAATTTGTTGTAGTATTCAAATCATATTCAAATTTTCAATTTCTTAACCTAAATATTTTGAGTTTCTAATAAAAATTATTAAGCACTTATAGACCTATTTTAAAATAATAATAGTGATTACCAAAAAGAACATTCACTGTAAGCTTTTCCTGAACTGTCTGCAACTTTTATTTCAAACACAAACTATTTCTTTTCTTTCCTTGGGAAATCAAGAAAACCTAACTAGTAAAATCTAAATGTAATTATTTTTTTTAAAAAAGAGTAAATGTGTGTGTGTGTGTGTGTGTGTGTGTGTGTGTGTGTGTGTGTGTGTTCTGCAAATTTTTACTTGGGTGTGCTTCTAGTTTCCATGAGACCTACAGCATACTTAAGGATTAAGAAAAAGAGAGGGGGTAAAGAGAGGAAAAGGAAAAGGGTTCAGAGAGATAAAGGTGAAATGGAAAAGCAATGCATATGTGTAGAGTAATAATTAATAATAAAGAATTATATGGAAAACAATTACAAATAAGGCATATGTGCTGCATATGCATATGCATATCTTGACATATGCCAAGATACAATTTATTTTTGTAATTAAAAATAGCTAACCTAGTACAAATATTAGAATTGTATATCATTCCTATTATAAAAGCTGATCTTTAATATCAACTAGGTAGAATTATCTGATATAGTACGATAATTAAAAGGGATTTTTACAAGATTTTCTTATCATTAATAGTATCGTCAGAACCAAATAAAAATACCTTCTCCCTTGCAGCAGCCTGTTTTTCACGGAGGTATTTTTCTCTACAGCGATCACAGACTAGATACCAAGTGCTTCCTCCTATGCCACCATCACCACAGTTACCGGCCCATCCTCCACAAAAATGCCCAATGCTATTGTAACCTTGTCCACCAGCATACCGGCCACAACCTTCAAACAAGAGCAAAATTAACACTTGAAGTTCCCTTAACAATATGACACTTATATATGAATGACAGATTCACCTTCTCAAAGTAAGCAAAATATTGAAGCAGGTATCTCACTTTTTTTTCCCCCCCAGGCTGTTAACTGCATCAGAAAAATAGCATGTTTAGCAAAAAATGATTAAACAGTACCTAAAATACTGGAGACACTCTATACAGGTAGATGAAAAGAAATTTAAGATGTGGGTACATTTAGGCTTACTGACATATGCCAAGAAAATTGGACAAAATAAATATAAGATATTCTGTAAGAATGATATATTTTAAGGAACCTTGTATTTTATAAAACATTTCAGGTGTAATATGTAAAAAGACAAAAGGTTTAACCAAACTCCTAATAGGTGAATTTTGGAATACTCATCAAGTGTTATAGAAATCCTTGTATTTATCTAAAATACAATCTTCTGATTTAATAGTTGAGATCACTTCTATAGGAAAATGCTCGAGGAAATTAGTATAATCTAATTTGCAATTTTTATTAGGAAAATACTAAAATTGAAGGAGACCTAATACTGGGATATTTCCTATGTGTATGGACATGTCATTATTTCTTTTGTGTGAGACACCTTAATAGCACCCTTTGGGTCACATATAAAGCATTAAAAAAATCAAGTGTTTCCGAATGGGATACATTAAAACGCAATTGCACTAAATTACCACCTTACTGCTACAATTCCTTTAGCTGTTTTCCTCAACACCGATATTGATAATGCACTTTAAAGTTTCCCTGTACTCTAACATAAGTTATAGAGCAGCTCAAGTTAGAAGTTATTCAGTTCATTTTTTTTACACAAAGTACTTGTAATATATATTCAGTAATACTGTTTACCTGGGTGAGCCTGTCGCATGTGATAGGTAACGGGGTATGGATGGGATTCTCCACACAGCTCACAGATGGTGTCTTTCTCTGGTCCTCCGACTGCCAGCTGGGCCATCTCACCAAACAAATTACCCCTGGGCCGAACTTCTGTCTTTTCCTTTTTCTTTTTGTCTTTTTTGGCCTTCTTATTCTCTTTTTCACACTCTTTCTTTTTAAGGACTGCACAAGAACCAGGACTTGGAAAAATCATATTCTGGGAAGCTGCTTTGATAGTAGCCAAAGAGATGTCTTCCCAAAAAGCCACTAAATGTTGTAAAGTCAAAGGAAGAGGAGATTTGGACTTCATTGGGTGATGCATAGACATTTCGAAAGTGGCTTCGGTTTTCCCATCCTCACATTTTTCATGCAGAGGTGGTTCTTTAAGCATAGACAACACCTTATTTTTGTTGATACTACCCATTTTAGATATATCTGGTCCATGAGGTGCAATATTAAACATATTCAGTGCAGATGATATTTCCAACGAATGTCTATTTTTTAATTTGGTTTCCTTTTCTTCTGTAGGCTGTTGGCTGTTTAAACTATTTCTTATAGGAGCATGTTCTTTGGAAAGTTCAGGATTAAATTTTAAGAAAGAAGAACAAGCCATTGCATCGTGTACTATGCCTTCATGCCACAGGAAAGAGGCAAAGACTGCTCTGGCACACTCGGCCACGGAAGGGGACATGGCTTGCTTGGCCGGCTCTAAAGGTTTGGCTCCATCCCCTTTGAAGAGAAAGCTGGACTTTTCCTTTTTGGGCCTGGTGTGTCTGTTAGCACACTTTCGACTTATTTTGGGGGATGCTCTCATTTCCTGTTCATCTTTCAGTGGTGCTTTTCCTATGCTGAAATGAACTTTATTTGAACCTTCATCAACACTCTTAAATTCACTACCTTCATCACAGGTGCTATCCGTTAGACTATTTGTTTTTAAAGTACTTGAAGTGCAGACTTCGACCACCTCACTGTGAAGGTTTTCTTGTACCACGTGAGGAGAAGGAGCTCTATTTTCGGTTCCTGGGGAATCTTTAGAATCCTTTGGTACTGGTTTTGGTTTTGGTGATGTTGATCGTCCCCTTAATGGTTCTGTGAGGGGCATTTTCTTCTTGCGTAGGGTATCTGGGTCAAGTGTGTAAGAGTCTGATTTGGAACGTTCCCGAGGAGGATCAAGTTTAGTCTTAACAGGAGCAGTGCTTTTTTGAGGTAGATTTTTATCATGTGGTGAGGAGGAGCGCGGAGAACTAGCACCAGATGGGCTAGACCTATTGGCTGGGAGAGTCTTTGGCTTAGGAGATGATGACCGAGAACCTGGTCCTGGAGATTCAGCTCTAAAGCTAGAAGACACCCTCCCATCAGATTTTAGTGTCTGCAAGGTATTATGGTTGGGGGACAAGGACCTGCTATGAGAGTCTGACCTCAACTTTGCAGCATCAGATTTCAACATAAGGGATTCACTAGCTGACAAGCCTTCTGTACTCCTTGGCTTCTTCTGATCAGCAGTAGTCCGGCTCATACGTCCATCAGGTTTAAGTGATCTGCTGTGTTTGGAGGACAGTTCTGATTTTCCTGATGTAGAGAGTGGTCTAGAAGATGTTGAGATAGTTCCTCGGTCACCTGTATGGTCCATTTCATAGTGAAACTTGTTAATAAAATCGTAACTTAAAATTTAGCCACTAAACACTGAAATAAAAGCATAGCATGAATAAAAAATTCATGTTGTCATACACAAAAATACTTGAGGAATAAAGGAAGAAGGGAAAATGTTTCTCATAAAATTTCTATTGCATCATTATACAACCATTGCCACCAAAAACTATTTTCATGGATGCACAACAGACTGAATAAATAAAACCTATACATCAGTATGAATTCCATATCTGAATCTCAGCCCTGGTATAATAATTTGAATTTAAATTCAGGGACAGACTAGAAAGAAAACACAACTGTTTTTTTTGGAATAAGAAATTAAGAAAACCTATGTATTTTTCAATATAAAGTAGTCAAGCTAAATTTCCAGCAGAGTCCTATCTCACATCCTTATTAGGGTGATGGTATAGGTCTTACTGAATTGCAAAACTGAACTCATATAGATACATTTATTATTTTCAAGTACATAAATACAATTAGGCTAATAAAGAGCTGCTTAGAAAACCCTCCAATCGGAACTTATGGATTAGAACTTATGATATATGAAGGCCTGAAACTTACTATTTAATTACATACAGTTCAGGCAGTCTATTGCTTATAAACAGATTATATCCCAAAAGTTTATTTAGTTCATTAAGCTTAGCTGGTTAGAACTCAAGAGTTTGTGTCCTTTTGGAAAAAAAAAGAAATGGGAGGAACCTCAGAATCAGTAGTACAAGTCTGAATCATGGGACCTTGAAACAAGGAATCAGGAAAACAGAAAAAAAAAAAAAAACAGATAAAAAAATTCCCTCTTTCCTAGGCAAAGCACTAGCTATTTCTACAGGGTCGCCATTTGTTTCTGGCATTCTGCCCTCACGCAATGTGTCTCCTTCCTCATACTTTGCTTTGAGGCATCAGAGCCAAGTTGTCTTTGTCACCAGTAAGTAGTCACCCTACAACGTTACCTTTCTTCCCTGAAGTTTAAAAACTTCTACCTTTAATGCACGTAATATTAATTAGTTGTCAGAAGAAAAGTAATCTGATTAAAGTGATTCAAGTGGTATTAAAAACTGAAAATCCATAAACCTTGCTAGAAGTATTTTTATTTTTTGAAAAAGGCTACCTAGTAAATTGAGATGGTTGTCTTAACTAGTTTTATGTAGGTATTTCTCTCTCTCTCTCTTCTTTTGAAAAAGGAATGCAAACAAATTTGGATATGTAGGGAAATGTTTTTTGGCTGGCCTGTGTGTGTGTGTGCGCACACACGTGCAAGTGCACACATGTGTTTCTAGTATAGGCCAAGGCAATATTGCCACAGAATCTGCCCTTCTAATGGAAGGTCCGTTAAGGACTGGTATTTTTGTCTGTTACTCTCCATTGATACAATGTTAAGAACAGGTCCTGGAATATAGTATATGCTCAATAAATACTTTTTTCTTCTGCTATTCCCAAATTTCAGATCCTCTGAAAATCCACTTTTTGCAATTAGGACTCCTGAGGCCACAGGGCAAAGGTAACTAGCCACTGTGGTGTGAGAATCAGATGCTTACAAGTCAAGTAATTCTGTAGTAAGACCATGAAGTGTGGCAGCCTATCTAGGGCATATTAATAAACTGAATACTTAGTTTAACTGCAACATGTCAGTGTTCACAGTAATTGTTTTCATTCTTTGGATGAATAAAAATAACTATACTAAATATAATGCTCCTCAGTTTCTACAGTTCCTTATCATTCTATCATGAATTTCATTTATCATATGTAGTATATGTTCTTTTTATAAAAGCAGTATAAGAGATTGGGCTAATTTGAGGGAAAAGTCATGGAAAAAAATCACAATATAGAAAAAAAATCCTAGATACTGATACTGTCTTAGGACCTAGAGCACAGATAAAAAGGTGTAACAATCCTGATAAATAATTACTCTCAAACTGCACAAAAGTAGTTTAACAAACTGCTGCTCATCTTATTGATCCAGAAATAGATCCACAGAGAAGTTTTATAAACAAATACACTGTATTTGGTAGAATTAAACATCAGTCTAGTCCTTTCCACTAATTTTTAATGTGTGATGTTTGGGGTCCTATTTTTTGTTGTTGTTATTAATCTGACAGCTGGAAGTGCTTTCACCATCACATTTATTTCAGAAGCTGAACCATAAAAATCAGTAAGTCTAGACAAATAAGTAGCCAGTAAATCTTTTACATTTGCCAGCCCTCTAAGAGATCAATTCATGAATTGAAAGAGGTTTGCTTTCTAAATCAATGGTGTACAATTCCTCATAAAGCGAAATCTCTGTGGCTGGCCGAACAATGAAATCTTATGAATATCAGGAACACCACTCGTCATATGTTGGCAAAAAATGTCTGCTATATAGAGAGGGTTGGAGAGTACAGGCACCTGTATACTTCATCTCTGTGCCTTTAGTGGTGGTGAATATTTTCTTAAGATCTCTAAGTGGTGATATCTGAATACCTTTTGGGAGTCCAAGTGCATAAATAATGCAGAATTATTTCTTCCTGAATTGTTAATTGCCAAATTATAAATAACTCCTCTTGAAAAACTTATTTTTCAAAATATATTTCATATATTTTTAAAATAAAATGTCAGGTTTGTTAAGTGTGTAGAACCATGTGCTAACTCATTAATGTTTATCTTCTTCATTTGGGTTTAAAACATTTTGGATCACTGGGTTCTATTCCTAAAACCAACACTATACTGTATGTTAAATAACTTAAATTTAAATAAAGAAATTAAAAAAAACCCAAAAAACCATTTTGTAGCATGTTGTATTACTAAAAATTGTCATGTTGTGGTTGCTTCAAAGATCAATAAATATAAACAAGTCAATCTAAAAATCTTTAGAGCACACATGATAACTTACACTCATCACTAAATTTAGTTTAATGATTGTAGTTATCATATGTAAGTTTAAGTGATAACAGGCAAAAATTGTTTAACCTCAATGGAATTCTGTAGAAAAATAATAAAAAACAGGATGGAAATTTAGCACATTCAAACAAATTAGTAAACATGTTAAAAACATTTAACATGTATTTACTCATTAATGCCGTTTATAATTTTTTCATACCCAAATCATGAATCATCAGGTTATATGTTACTATACTATAACTAAAATAGTACATTGTGCTATGCCATAATATATATCGGGTTTGACAACACTATATACTGTAGAGATCAGGGACTATAATCCTATTTATTATCCTATGAGACTACATACTATCACTATTAACTGTACAAAGGAGAAACGTAAAAATGTTTTACCCATTTCTAGGAAAAAGGAAAATTACTTGAAAAACTTATACATTAACCACTGGTGCAAAAATCAACTTGATAAAATTTTCTTAAAATACAGAATTTTGAGTTTAATTAAATATTAGTTTGAGACAAAAATAAGAGTAGGCACCTGTAGTTTTGTAATGAACCAAAAGCATATTTTTAAACTGCCTGAAATTTTATCAATTGTCATGGTAACTAAGAAAATACTATAAGGAAGACTCGATGCCAGACAGGAGAGGTAGGTTGATATCTATATATCTATATATCTATCCTGATAACTAAGTTAAACTAAAAAACTTCAACTTAATTATCAAAGTGTTTTGCATAAAAAACTTAAATAGAAAATGATTTTAACATTCCATAACAGAAAAAGGGGTTTAAGACTAAACCTGTCACGTAAGATACTATGTTCTTACAGATCACAATGTGCTTTACGCCTTATGTGTATATAACATCTTGTTTTGATAATGACTTTACAACTCCCCAAATCAGGCATTTCTTTCTATATACCTATTTTATTTTTAAAGATCTTATACAGGTTTGAAATTAAATAAAAGTAAATATTCAACCTATAGATATAATAAACATGCATGGCAATTAGGATAATTAATACTACAATACTGAATAGACACAACACAAATTACCCCAAATATCAAATTTTAAATAAAATGATAAACTTTAATCTTAAAAAATGGAATGGGATGGAAATGACTGAGGTGAACTAATAAAACTTCTTTATTGAAACCTCCCATGTTCATTACGAATGGCCCATCAGTGAATGCACGCATACCCACCCTTGAGTTTGTGAGACAGAGATGAGAGAGCAGAGGCAGGCCCAGCTACAGCATAATTTTTGTAAATGCGCTCACGAGAAGCAAGGTTGTGAGATGGAGATTCTATAGTGGAAAACATTGGCAAAGAAGCAGCACAGATTCAATGGAAAAAAAATTCAGCAGAGAACACAAGCAGAAACAAAGCATTTCAAATGGTATGCACAATCACCTTATTAAAAAGTTCATATTCTGCTAAATTTTTCAACAGGTTTATATTTCTCTAAAATTAAAACTGAACACAAAGGTCAAACTGGTTTAAATTAGTAAAGATAGCTCAAAATGCATTAAAAGCTAAGTAAGGCTCATTGCTCTCATAAATCAAAATTGAACATTTCTTTTAGACTAATATTTCTTTAACTCAGTTTTCTTTTCTTTGGTGCTCATTTACTTATAAATAAAAGTTTATAAGTAATTTTTTTTTTCTTTTGTAAATAGTGGGAGATACAGAAGCATTACTTACAGTTTAGCATAGCTACTGTCACCTGGTTTTCTGTATGGACACACGATTATGATTTTTCCAATATGTATGGAAACATATAGGGTTGACTACTTTTCTGAGTCCATTTTCAGTGGGCAATGTTAGTGCTACTCCCTATATTTTGTGTTTGTTCTGTAAAGCTTATTACTGAGATACCAAATTTTGTTTCATAAAAAGTTTTGCAACACAAACAAAGCAAAGAAAATTTACAAGTCACTGAAAAATGCTAGACACATTAATGATTTTACCATGCAGAAAATGAAGTACTTAAAATTATCTTTTTTTCAAATAATTAATAGAACCCCTAAATTGTAGTCTTTTCAAAGTTGTATGCTAAAAAAAAGGCTCTATCTAAATCTGAAAAAACATCCATTTTATTTGAAATTTTAACTCATGGCAATTAAATCAACTGAGCTGAAAGAAAGTAGTAAGGGGATAGCTTTCTTGTTCGTGAAATAAAAAATTGGATACAACATACACTTTTCTCGAAAAGGAAAAGTAATAATTGACTGATTCATTAGTGTGGCCAAGATTAAAGATGGACTACTCAAAAACCAAGAGGTCACTCCCTGCAAGGTATGGACTATGTATTACATGTCAGACATTATTCTGAAAATTGAAGATAAAGAGATGAATAGATATAAAGTCCATGCTCTCATGGAACTTATCCTCAGGTAAAAGGAGAGACAACAAGCAAATATATACTAGGTCAAGTGGTGATGAACTCGGGAGCCACAAGCATGCAGATGCTGAGTGACATTCCATGCCTGGAGAGGACCAGTTAGGGAGTGGGGTCCAGAAGAGACAAAGCCCTGGGACATTCCTAGGAAGACAGAACAGAGGAAGATGCAGAAAAGAGAAATGAATAGTCAATGAGGTAGGAAATATCCAGCAGAAGGTATTTCAGGGGAAAAAAGAGCCATCACTCTGTCAACACACTGCTGATACAGCAATAACATGAGATCTGAGAACTGAAGACTGAACTTAGCAAAACAAAAGAGACTAGAGTAATTTCTGTGAATAAGGACAACGGCAAGGACCCCTTGGAGTGGGTTCAAGAGAGAAAAGCAGGAATGTATGGAGAAATGTGACAAACGTGCCCTCAAATCATCTTCACCTAAATTTTAAAAAATGTTAAATTTTTAATGTTTTTGAGCAAACCTCTTTTTGAACTCTATAAAAACCCAAAGGTACCAGGTGCTGCAAAAGGAATTCTCATGCTATTTAAATCTCATTTACTACAAAGTCTGCAACTCTCACTGAAAATATCAGTTAGGAGGGTACCAGCTTTTCACTGGAGAATTAATTCAAGGGGAATTCAACCTGCGAATGTAAGGATACACTCTTGTGGCTTGCCTGCCAAAATCTGTGAAGACAGGGTTTAGCAAGAGGACATAGAAGCAGAAATCAGAATACTATCATAATTAGAAGCACCTATAAACATAAATGTGAAAAACAAGGACATTTGTAGGATAAGATGTTTGAGGTTTAAGGACAAAGTCCTGGAAGAGGTTTTGAAACCAGAACAGCTCTGGAGTCTCTTCACTGTGTTACAAAGCTTATAAAGATTGAATTTCTAACATTTTTTGAAAGTCTAAAAAAGGCTGTTAAAATTAAGCTGGGACAGACAATTGTTCTACACATTTAATTTTTACAAAATTTGCTCATATTTGAACATAGTCTGATATAGTTAACTTTTTAAAAGATTTACATTTTTCAATTTAAAAAGAGAAGCAATCCTTAAGACATACATTGGCATCTATGAACAAAAGAAAAAACATTGATTAACTTTCAGGCAATTTGTTGGAAACTAAATAATCATGTTCTTTTTAAAATTTCATTTTATAGGCAAAACAAACAATTATCAAATTCACCTCTGTGGAATTTTGATTCTTTTTGGTACAACATACAGTTCACTAAAGAGAATAGTAACAATATAAAAAACAAGATTTTTCTCCAGTACTCAATGAAGTCAATGTTGTCTATCTGGCATAAAATATCCCCTTATTAACAACAAGGTTCTTCATATGTCATTTATTCTTTGTCTTCTTTGTTTTGGATCCCAACTATTAAGTTCCCTGGAGTACTTACTTAGTTCATTTTCTGATCACAGCAACTTTGAGAGTCTACTGTGAATTGTATTTTAAAAAATCACTCCCTAGATGCTACTAATAAAAAAAAACATATAACTTTAATTTTTAATAAGGAAAGCATTCTCATTTCAGTTTAACAAGGACAAATTGTGGTTCTGCTGTGAATATGAGAAACTTGACCTTGCTCCTGGGAACATAAACTGGAAGAATCAAGGCATAGGTCACAATCTGGTGGCAGTACACAAAACTGCAGTTCTGAGATTTAAAAGGGAGATATATTCTTTTTCTTTTTTTTAATGTTTATTTTTGAGAGAGAGAGACAGAGTGCAAGCGGTGGAGGGGCAGTGAGAAAGGGAGACACAGAATCTGAAGCAGGCTCCAGGCTCTGAGTTGTCAGCACAGAGCCTGATGTGGGACTCAAACTCGTGAACCATGAGATCATGACCCCAACTGAAGTCGGATACTTAACCGACTGAGCCACCCAGGTGCCCCCATATATTCTTTTTCAATGTTAAGTCAACAATAAGCAATGATCAGAAATATTAAACAGAATATTAGAAAGGGCAGTAGAAATACATTATATTCAGGAGGTCAGGTGTCTAATAACATCACCCATATCACTATCCTGAGACTCAAACAGGGGAAGTAATAGTGATGGAATTTTTTCCACAGAACATCTCAAAGGAGGCTACAAATAACTGGCAGAAATAAACTTCATCTATTTTTACTTTTTGGGTCTTCTAGTTCTCAATATCAAGGAGGCAGTACAGCGGTTATACATTTTTTAGTCCTAGAATTACTGAATGCAATCCTAACATAGATATTTGAAAGAACTTGAGAAAGTTTTATAAATATATCTATGACAATGCTCAAATTTCACTGTATTCTGTCCATGATTATATATACCTACATTTATGTGTGTGTACATGTATTTGTTAAGATATAAGAAAGAAATCTAATTCTATAGATCTTTTCCAAGCAATGATTATAAAATTTCACTGGGTTTATAGAAGAATGATAGGGACAGTGTTCCTGACCTTCTTCACCTGATTTAAATTTCACTGTACATTTATATTCTGCTCTGAATAGAATATCAGATATTTTTGACATTATTGATGCCTATAATAGGCAGCAAATGGTTAAGTCTAACTTGATATTTGGCAATTATTTATTTTAAAAATACCTACTTTTAAAAATAATAAAAACTACTTTATTGGTTCTTGAGACAATATATAAACATTCAACATAGTCAAAAGATGACAGTAACTGAACAAAATGCAGATAAAAAATAAATGTAATTAAGTATATTATTCCCACTTCTGTCTAGTAATATTTTGGAGAGTTTAAAATAAAGTGATAGTAATTATTACACACTCTTAGCTAGCAGCTGTCTGGACTGACAGCTTTAGATAACAATTATCACTGCATAATCAGTACATCCGGAATCAGAAGAAAAGTGGAATTATGTGAATGCTACGGGAGCTGAAGAAATGGAATAGGAAATAAAATTTACTCACATAAATCTTAGTATAACTAAATGAATTATAAAATAATGAAAGCTGGAATAAAATTTCCAAGTGAAGGATAAAACAGAAATAAGCTTTTCACTAGAAAATAACATTAACCTACATAGGAAAGTCGGAAGGAAGATGACGAAACTCTGTTAAGGTGGATAACCCCCCAAACACAGCATGTGTCTAGATGACTTCTAGACAAAACTGCACCTATATAAAACATACTCAGAGCATATTACTGAATACACAGTAAATTCCAAGTAACTATGGTTAAGGAATATACAAGATTAAGGAAAAGCATATCATTTCAGAGTTTGTGATGGCTGACCAAGGAAAATTCTGAGCAAAATTTGATGTGTATATATACTAGGCCTGAGAAAGAATAACTTCAAAACATTCCATGAAAAGGTTAACTATTACTCCTTAAGCCAATAATGTGAGGCACAGGAGGGCTGAAGATGCTATTAAAAATAAAAATCTGGCTCTCCACAAATCTTATTAGTTGCAAAGTTAAAAACGGTAACTACAGTTCAGAGAAATCAGACATGTAACCATGTCCTGCCTTCAGAAGGATATAACACTTATGTGGTACAAAGACAGCTAAAACTGAAAACAAAACGAAAAGGTTTTTAGCATAAGATACTTCTGTTTGAAGAGAGAAGAAAAGAGTAGGCACATAAATCCAAGGTTCCATCCATGCCACACCTTCACAGGAGGCAAGTAAACAAATGGACAAATTCTGTGGTATGATTATAATGCAGGACAGAAATGACCTCTAGGTCTTAGAAACAAAGCTGGCCTTTATACTAACATTCATACTAATATTTCAACATAGTGTTACTCTATGAAGAATCGACCTCAAGACAAATAATAAAGTTATACTGTAAAAATGTAAACCGAGGAGAAGCCAGGAAACCTCAATTGTCCCTTTCCAAATTCCTTCCTGCTACTCCTCCACACTGAGAATAAACTGCTCGCTCTCAGGCTGTGATTTCTTCTAGTCTTCCTAGGAGCATAATAGATGTTAAGTGCTTGCATCAAAAGGCAATAATGATATCAAGTGATAACATTTACTGGGCACCCCGCTTTATGGATGAGGTAAAAAGGGCTCAGCTGTGTCACATAACCTACCTAAATAAAGCCAGTGAGTGGCTGAAAAGGAAATCTGAGTTTTAAGTTCTTTCCATCATTTCTTTCCATCTCTACAATGAACACGGTGCTTTAGTATATATTGGTATTCTCAAACCTAAATAAATATGCATGCAGGTACTCAAGTGGACATTTTAAGTCACATGTAGCAAATGTTCTGTCTCATTTAAGAATGTGGCATACAGGTATAACAGAAAAACTTGTTGCAAGATAACCTAGAGGTTTCCTATCTGGGCTTGAAAGTACTGTTATTTTGACATACGTTACATATTGAAAATGTCTGGGAGAATAGTAAATTGTCTTAATTACCATTTTTTCCACAAGAAAAATGAAAACAAACTATTAGGCCTCCTGGACAGTAGATCTTAAATGCCTCAGTCATTTGGAAGTTTTTCAGTTTTGGAGGATCTTGCTTAGGTATAAACTCCTAATTATCATTACTCAGTATAAACTCAGAATTATTAGACTTTGTATTGTCATATTATAGTGGTTTTAATTAGTACTGAAACATTCTTCCTCTTCTTTGAACATATACTCTAATATTGGAATACCTAGCATAAAATAACAAGAAACACATGATCTTAAATTCATGGTTTACACAGAAGAAAGTGATAATCTTAGTCATCTAGAGCCAATAAATATTCCTCCAATGCCTATGATGTGTAAGACCCTGTCAGGGGCTATGAGACAGAAAATGATACTTTAAAAGGAATGAATAAAGACAGTGAAAATAAGCAGTGAATTATTCTTACAGAATAATGGCAGAGATATCATTCATAACTTCAGTTCACTAGAACCCTATTGCAAAATCTTACTGATAATTGGAAATAAAAAAGTAAATTATAGAACAGTAAAGAAAAAGCCTATATACACACTTCTCTCCCTCCCTCAGACCTATACACACATAAGACAAGGAAAATTTGTAATTTTATTTCTGTAATTATTCTACTTCACTAGAAAGTTCAAATAATATGTGTACATATTATGTATATGTAAGTTTGCTACTATAAAAAAGTACCAAATTATTTTCATGTAACAAAATAAGTACCAATTCCAAAGATTAGTGAAAGCTATGCCTCTGGGAAAAGAAAACTAAAGAATTATTGATAATTACACTCATAGAGGTTCTAAATAAAGTTAACATATGAGGCAGTTTATATATGTCTATGTAGAGTTTGTATACTTAACTGGGAACTTGACTTATGACACTTAGGAAATCTTTTTTTCCTCTCCAACTATGCTACATTCTGAAAATTAAACTATAAAGTATAAATAAACAACCCAAACAAAGCTAATACTCTAGACTCGGTGCCAGGACAAATGTAGGCAGAAATTTTAAAAATATGTATCAAAGGCCAGTTTTGGCAGCTTTACTCATCAGTACGCAAAGCTGAATATTTAAAACATGGCCTTTGTAGTCAGTAGAACTGGTCTCACACTCTGGCTTTACCATTTTACCATGTTATTTCTAGGGAAAACCATTTCTACCGAGCTTCTGTTTCCTTACCTGTAAAATGGAGACATTATCTTAAATGAGGAGGTATTAAAGTGTTTAAATACAGTGTTTAGCACATAGCAGTGACTATCAATATAAGCAAAAAATTAATAGATATAGTCCCCTATACATAATGTTTTCTTTTAGTATCACAAATGTGTAAGACAACAGTGATTCTCATTTTACTAATTAGTAATGAGAAGTTCAGTATGTAGCCGTCTTCTATTGTTTTTTTTTCTTAAAGTTTATTTACTTTGAGAGAGAGAGAGCGTGCCCCCTCTGTGCCCCTGTAGCCATCTTCTAAAGCGAGGTGAACTGCTGGTGTGATGGATGGCAGTGAAGTTCAGGAAAGAATACCTTACTCAGGTAGTCTTAACAATAAGCACACTCTGCCATATTTAATTTTCCTAATATGATGTGATGAATACCATTCAAACTTACTTCCAAAATATTAAAACTATTTTAGATTCCATACTTTTTTTTTTTTTTTTTGGTCATACTAAAAATTAAGAATTTTGGTTTCTGGAATTTGTAAAGTCAAACTTCAGTGATATTCTGATGAGAACTAAGAGGTTTAGAAGAAAGAGCTACATAATTCCCACTGTTGGAATAGAGACAAACGATGATTCAGAAAACTGGTAACTGAGATATGTTCAGGCCATGATTTCAAATTTGCTCCAAGACGGTGGTAAAAGAAAGCAGTGGTACTGATAACACTCAGACACAAGATGCGTACAATTATTTTGACACAATGTCAGTTGGAAACCTATTATTCTTTGAGAGAAATAAGCCTGATTTTATTATGGTCTTTATATTTTGAAATATTTTATTAGATAATTTGGTAAAACAAAAATAATTACACTTTTCTTTTCTTTTTTTTTTTTTTGAGAAGACTTGAAATGACTTTTTGTGTAGAACAAAAATGTCCTTACTTTTTTCTGTTGTCTGCTGCTGCTATGACATTATCAGAGTCATTTCCTGTTTGAAATTTTATATCTAATATGGATTTTCTGCCTAATTATGATTTTTTTCCTTTTTGTTTTTTCTCTTGTCTTTACCTTTAAGACTTCCTGCAATCTGGGCATATATAAATGTAAAAAAACTATTGCTTCATTAAATGAGTAAACAACTTAAGTTGTCACTTCTCTTTCCTTCATCTGTAATGCTTACCAAAGAAGGAAAAAGCTACTTCTCACACATGACATTGTCATATTTCCTTGAAATTCTTCTTTTAAGACACATTCAATATCCATATATATAGACAATGATTGGCTAGAAATTGATACTACTTATATTTCCAAACTACTTAATTTCATTAAACTTGCCTAATGTATAGTGCAATCCCAGAAAAGTTTATACTCTTGTATACTCTTTATCTAAGGTAGATAATAATATCCTAATGAGTAACATTATTTGCATGATCTGGGACTTTCATGAATTATCTCATTCAGTGAATACGTTTATATATTGTACAGCCGATATATGAACTGAAAGCCAAGAAGAATATATTGGCTGTCATACCACAAGAAGCTTTGAGAAGTTTATGTGGAGGCCTCAAGAAGTTTAAAAAAAAAAAAAAAAAAAGAACACTTGGTTAAGTGTAAATTGTTTGGGTCTATTTTCCAGATCAATGTGAATTACATCATGGATGGAGGGCTAGAGCAATCTTAGAAGGCATAGCTAAAATCAAATAATCACTTTAACACATTAAGAACAAGAAAAACAACAACAACAACAAAAAAAGCAAGAGAAGAAACGACAATTTGAGAAAATCTGGAAACCTCAAGTTGCTATACATTTCACAGATACCAAATTCACTTAAAAGAAACAAACAAACCTGCCCCGTACCACCTATCCTCTACCCATTGGTATAGTGAAATAGGTCTATTCTCTTGGGGCATCCCTCAGTAACAAAAATCCAGTGTAAAACAATGAAAGTTAGCTCTGTAAGTGATGCTTAGTATAGTCATGCATTTTATATAAAAAAATTTAAATGAAATGTTTTTCTTAACATGCTTTATGTATGTATTTGTTTATGCTGGAATTAGAGTAGAGAGCATAATAGCCATACTTTAATAACTATACTTAATAAAAAAAATGTGTGATTAAAAAACAAATGTCTTAGCTGCACAATGTCTTAGCTCAGAATAGCTTAAATCCTTCAAAAATGTGGAAAGGGATAACATCCTCATGAAATAAAATCAGTCAAGTGAGTTGATAAATAATTAGTAACTGATAAACAACTCAGAACAAAGCTTCAGAAATGGTTTGATGAGGCAGGTAAGGCTGACAGACTTACTCTGAAGCTGAGGCTGCTGGAAGGAAAGGGGCTGTCCGAACACAAATGGGCTGTGGACTAGGGAAGAGGGAGGTTTTGCAGCTTGATCAAAGATGGAAGGAGCTGGGAGATTGGGCCGAGACTGAATGGAATTCAATATGGCACTCAGTTGGTCACCTGCAGTGGGCAAAACAGTCAAAACTACAACTTGTTATTAATTAACATCCAAAATGGCAAAGAATATGGTGCTTTATGACATTCAGATAAAGTTAAACACTAAATAAAACTATGCCAACTCAGGAATGAGTGGAAGTTGGTGATCATTATTCTCAAATTAGGGACCAAATGTTGTTATGTTGTTTTAATAATCTTATATAACAGCCCACCTATGAAAACAAATTCATGAAAATTTACACACAACATTGAGCAGCAGTGTGGGGGAATTCAGAGTCTATGAAGAATCTATGATAGAGAGGTTGACTCAATATCATACAAGTGTAAACTGAGATCTAAGCAAATGATGTCTTCTACATAATACCTAATAAATGACTAAATAACTCCACCTCATATGCAGTACTCTTCATGCAGAAAATAAGCAAATAATATGAAAACGTTTTTTTAAGTAAATGTAGAACTGAAGGGAGGCAAAGTATATGTTATTAACTTAGTAATATATTTACATTAGAGTTAATAAATTATTATTTTCTTTTTTTAAATTGTTACTGCCAAAGAAATTATACTTCTTAAAGCATGAGCTCCTTTGCTTGGATGGATAATATAACAATCTTTAAGACTTATAAGATAAAAAGGAGTATGAGCTATCTAATTGGAATAGTATCTCAAGTATGAATTCTGACATTCTCCCTTGAAATTACATACACAGGACTTTAACAGAAAAATATTTTTAAAACTATGAAACAATATAATTAGATGGATGATCCTTAGCTTCTTCTTTAGGAGATTATATGTATTAGTTTAAATAATACTGAAAAAGAGAAGAAGAAAAAATATATCTAGATTAGCTGATGTAAAAACTGGAACACAGTACCTTTCCAGCCATATTCCCTAAATATAATAAAGTTTCTTAAGTGAAGACTTCAAATGAAACAGCAAGAAAGAATAGACTTATATGGAAAGAACTGTATACATAGCTACATATGTCCACTTTTCAAAAATTTATGTTGTAGATATCAGGAAGGATTTTAGAAATTATGAAGAATTTTATAGAATTAAGAATAAAGAATTTTTATAAAAAAATTTCTTGATCTTGGACGGTATAAACAGTTAAAAAATGGGAATTAGTTTAAAGGTAAGTTCATTAACAAAGGTCAGATATATTTAATTAGATTTGTTTCTTAATATTCCTTTGCACCATCTAAGTATTTTAAAAGCCTATTAAAAAATACGAACAATGTAAGCAAAAATTACACTTTTAAAAAGCGGTCCTTCATTATTTCTATTTAATAACAAATGTTCTCAGCAATGTTTGTCTCTTAAAAGTTGATTTAAATTCCTACGATATTTAAGTAAATTATATTTTGAAGACTGATTTAAAGTGAGAGCCACCAGTACAATTTAGACACTTTAGAGACTGACAGCATACAATTTGAATTAAACATGGCTCTAAAACAGACTACTAATGAAGTAGAGTAGTAGTAAATAAACACTGAGATTTTAATTTAAGGATTGATAATGGGAGAGAGAAAAGGACATGAAGAAAACACCATCAAGAATTTCCCCTACTTAAGTATGAAGGTCTAGCTCAAGTTAGTTGCAATCTGAGCTACCAGAAATGAGCAAGCAGGCAGTCCCCAAGTCTGCAGGATAGACCAACACAATAGAGTAGGAAAAGCCAAAAGGAAATCTTGTAGCTAGGCTTCTTTCACATAAATACTTTGTGGAAAGCAATAAAGATATCAAACAACATGTGGTTTTATTTTAAACTGAATTATCTCCTCTACATTGATGTCATTTTGCATTTTATTGATGATTTCATTATTTCATTTGCTCTGCAAGTCTAATGATGCTGTATTTGTTCCTCGAAATCAAATCCTATGAATTAGTGTAAATGACATTTTACAGTAAAATTATTTCCATGTAGGCTATCTTCTCCCTCCTACCCATCATCCCACTTGTAAGCTACTTGCTGACAATATGCTGATTTAGAAGGAGTCAGGATCATATGTATAGAAAAGAAAAGGAATGTGTCTGAATTTTAGATGAAATGCAAGTATAAATTATTCTGAAATAATTATTGTTTGGATCGTCCATCATGTTGGTCTCTTCTAATACTGCAGACAAAACCAGCTATACACATTTTATTTCTTTGGCTTGGGGTTTTTGTTTTCCTTTTTACAACTTTCTGATTTCATTATACATACCAAACCCGAATATAGCCTATTTCACATAATTCTAAATTAACTAAGATAACTTGGCTAAACATTCAAAACCATGTGTATGTAATAAAGCTGACATGTAATATTACTTAAAACGTTTTGATTTTAAATGGATCATTGTGGAAGGTTCCCTTTTGCTCATTAACACTACTATTAATAATAAGTGAATGATAAAAACAATAGTTCTTTTACTAGATACAGTGTCATTGAATTTATGATGTGAATTCACAGTGAGTATCTTTAAATAGGAGCAAATAAGCAAAAACTACAAACATAAGCTAAAACTGGTAAAAATGACACTCTAAAAGAACACCTTTGCAAACATTTTGATTGTTAGTTTTCTAGGAACAAACTTTAATAACGTTTTGTGGGTGAACAGTAATAAAAATGGTTAAAAGAGAAGGCAATAAAAATATTAAAGTTGGGTAGGTAAAAGACTCACTTTCAAACACCTACCTTTATTATTTCCAAGTCCATAATCAAATCCTTGGGCACTGCAACTTGCCCCTTTATTAAAAGCTTGCACTGAGAAAGGGCTTGGAGGAGGAGTCTGAGAATTTTGATCCAGAAGAACTTGTTCTATAATAAAAGACACAGCTATAAAATTAGTTTCTTATATGCTATTCCCCTATTCATAGAATGAAGAGAAAGTTGCCAAGAAAGACTTTATGATGGTTAGATTTTAAAACCTCACATTTAGATTTGATAATAAGTCTAACAATTAGGTCATTGATACTGACAAATTATACGACAAATCTTTGTTTTCATTATTAAATACACAGTGAAACTTAGAAACTGGATATGGTCTTATGAAGCCAATTTACTTTCATTGTGGCTGGATACATCATTGAATGCACACTAGCATTTTTGGACCAGGAGCTCCAATTTGTGACAGATTTATATAAGAGCACTTTATAAAATAAAAATGGGTACCCAATAAACCAGAAATCAAAATATTTTGTATATTAGCACTCAAGTAGAAATGTCTAAATATACGCTCTTTTTTTTCCTATTTGAATGCTAATATACAAAATATTTTTAGTTCTGAATGTAAAAATTGTGGAAAATTTAACTTTTAACTTATTTTTACTTATTATATAAGGACATTTCCTCTAAATGAAAGGATGATAAATCAGGTCACATAGAGCTATTCACACATGCTCAAGTCAATAAATGTATCATAATTCTTATTTCAAGGAAAAAAGGCAAGTATTTTATCCAGTTTACAACATAAATTAATAAACTAAGGTATCCTTTATTATCAATGAGATGGCCATAAGACCTTGTATGATATAATACTAAAAACACAAATACCATAATTCAATAGTCATATTAATGCCAGCTAAAAAAGGGCAAAATAAAATCTGTCAAATGCAAGGTAAAAGGAGAAAAAGTATCTATTCTATCAAAACAACTTTACAGATAATGAAGTCTTGAGTATATTTTTTAGAAATCAAGATCTCTTCAAAAAGAAAATGGAACTAGAAAATGTGGTGTTTTCTTCCACTTACATTTTCCTTTCACTTACATTTCTAGACTTTTTTCAAGAAGTCAATCCCCCAGCACTTCCCTTAGGCAATAGTGTTTAGTGTCAGATATTTCAGCAGTGGAATAGGTTTTCTGGAAAATACTCAGGGACACTAATCTGAACGGGAAAGACAGCATCCCTCTTACCCTCTAGACTCAGAATGGTCTCAGCATCAAGTATAAGGTCTGTTTTTAACCAGACGAGTAACTTTGCCTACTAACTTTATTTGCAAATATCAAAGACCTAGAAATAATTTTTACCAAGAGCAAAGTTTTGTTGTACTTCTAACTACCTCATACAAATTACTATAGTGCCAAATCCTCTTACTTCCACATTAAATACAGTTACATACTAATATCGACGAGCAGACTATTTGGATACAACATCAACTAATCGTAGTGATTTTCAGGCACTAACTTCTTAACACTTTTTCCTGATCACCCCAGGTCTTACGTTAAAAACTTAACATCACTTTATATAAGAGCAAAGGACCATTAAGTGTTGAAAGAGAGAAATTTAAACTTCTCTTACACTGCTTTTAGGGTTGAATATCTTACTTAGCAGAAATAATATACTTATTTAAGAAGCATTTTAACTAAGAAGAACCGCCTACCTTCTAAGTATATAGAAATAAAACTCTCCATTTAAAACTCAGTCTTCAGTATAGAGGGCATTTTACATTTTAATCGTAACAGCTAACCTTACCATCTGCTAGTTTTATGTTATTATTTGTTCATTTGGATTTCATATGGAACTTATAAATTATTTTCATTTTGTAAATGAGAAAACTGAAGCACAGAGATGTCAGGTTAACTTGGCCAAGGTTACACAACTGAAAAGCTGTGGCGCTGGTATCTGTACCCTAGCAGTCCAGCTCCAAAGTTCACTCTTACACTTAAGCTATATTGACAGTTAAAAAAATAATTAAGCTAGGAAGTTACTTGGATAGTTACCCAAACCATTCTCATATTATTTACCTATGTCTTATATAAAGCTGACCTCACTTTATGTATTTTCATTTATATCAGAATATGCATATATAGTGGAAATGTTTAGGAACTTCTGAATATGTAATATATATATTAAGTATATTATAAATGGGAAGGTTATTTTGTAAAATGTCTAAGTTTCATCAAATGAAGCCGTTCTCATTCTCACAACATAATGAAGAATAGGTATATCAACCCAGAACATTATTTTACAATCACATCAGCTGTGATTACGAAGTGTGTCTGTAAAGACAAGGGAAGTAGCAGGTTCTCAGATTCTATTCAATGATTACTGACACAGAGTAGTGTGCTGGAATGAGCACAGCATCTCAAATACAAATGCAGTTTCTGGCTCAGGTAATACATCTGCCATACATCTAGCTATATAACCACAGGCAAAAGTCATTTCAAATCCATGACCTTTAGTTTCCTTACCTGTAAAATGAAAATTATAGAACTTATTCAAAGGCTTATTGTGGGGAAAAAAAGGAAAAATGTTTAATGTATACTGTTAATACAGTAAAACCTTGGTTTATGAGCATAATTGTTCTGGAAACATGCTTGTAATCCAAAGCAGTCGTATATCAAAGCAAATTTCAAGAACCACTGGCTAAGTTGTGATCATGTGACATTCGGCGTCAGGTACTACTTGTATTGCAAGACATCGCTCATTTATCAAGTTAACATTTAGGATAAATGTTTGCTTGCCTTGCGGAACACTCACAGGACAAGTTATGTGCAACCCAAGGTTTTACTGTAGTCTAAATGTACTCTGTCATTCATGAAGTTTCAAACTTTTAAAAGATCTATTTATACTTATGGCCATATTGCCTCTTGGATGGTAAATACTACGTATTTATTCTCTTTTGGATAAATATGCATGTTCTTTCATTTATCTGACCTTTTCCTATAAATTTTAGGATTTGGAAGAAAAAAATCTATGCTCGACTTATCCACTTATTTTGATGTCCTAATATTTTTGTGATTCAACTTGTATTTACAAAACTTAATATGCAATTAAGTGCCAAAACTGTTTCAGAACCAGGAATACAAAGATTAAAAACCCTGTGCCTGTCCACAAGTGACTCACAATCTCGATATAAAGAAATAAAAATTAACTTCAGTATGATATCAGTTTTATTCTAGCGGTAAATATAGTTCTTTAGGAACTTAGAATTCTTGACTCTGTAAGGATCAGTTAAAGCTTCACCCAAGCGATGACATGGTCTGAACTTGGAAGAACCATGTTTTTGTCCCAGGAGAATGAAGAGAAGGGGACAATAAAGAAAAGTTTTTATTAACTGAGATTATTGAAAAAGATGAAGTTCAAAGCTGAAACTCTAACAACAAAATAGGAACCCCCCAAAAGATGCTATGCATTTATCCAATGCTCCTATCCTGAGACAAAATTAAATCAAATGAAATTGCCTAGGAGAAGTACTATGATTGACAATTTGAAAAGTGAACTTCCATCTAGTGGTTAAAAAAAAAAAAGGTAAAACATTCAATCCTGGACTGGCATAGAATAAGCAGTCATACAAATCTACATCAATGGGAAAAAAAAAGAAAACATAGTTTGCAAAGATGGATTCATATGTTTCACATTTTCTTTTAACTCTCTTCGTACATGTGCTGAGTACCCATTATTTTCACAAGTTTTAAGAATTGTAAGAATTTTTAACTTTAGTTTTTCTCTTTACTTAAAAAATAAACACACAAAAAAGTTGTTTACTTCTGCATTTCAAAGGTTAATCAGAATAAATCACAAATTTAAGCCAACTTGCCATCTTCATGTCGAAGGTATTGGTTTCCGCCTCTGTCTCTAGCTAAGGACCATGCCTCTCCTTCATCACTCTCACAGAACTCTACCATGCTGTTCTTATCCAGCTGCACCCACGCACCTTCAGAATTGGTTACCTAGCACATAACAAAAAGCACGATTGATTGGCTTGATTCTTTCAGGGTACTCAGGCTGAAAACCAGCAAAAAGTTTAAGTGTTTGAATAGGGTAATCATTCCAAAAGTTACCATGAAATTAGTTTCTGAAATTAAGACCACAGCCTGAGGTAAGACAGAAATCAATAAAAAGTTCTGTAAAATGCTGCTTATTTATGACTTCAGTAAAAATAATAACTTTTAAGGCACAGGACAACCTCTAAATAACTTTACACATTACCCCAAAACACGTGGTGCTCTCTCTCTTTTTTTTTGTTTTGGCACCTAACATATCCCAACATAGCAAACTATTATTTAGATTGGTAGTGTCTATAATACAACTTGAAAATGACCCTGACACTGAGAAATAGCATGACACACTACATCTTCAAGCTCATCAGCTGAGGCAAATGCCACCATTAACTAAGAAGTTTTATTTGCTCAGGACTTCAGTGAGACACATAAATGAGAACAAAGAAATGAACTCTTTGTATATGTCACATCTCCATACCAATTCATAGTAAATATTTTAAAGTGCTGTTAACCCATGACATCATAGTACATTTATAATAATGAAAGGATATATGTACATACCAAACATTCATATATACAATACAAACCATTTTGTTAATATAAATACTGTTTTCAGAAGGATAATTGAGAATAAAATTACTTAAAAAAGAAGCACAGAAAAATGATGTTAGTAGTATTTGCATTACAAGTAAGGATAAAGAACATTAACGTTTAAAAACCTGGGATGGAAATGGCAACCTTTGGAAGAAAGAGATGCTCTGGTATCATATTAAAAAGGGATAATTTAGAAGTCATGAAGCTACAAGAATCCATACCTCTCCCACTGCTTTGACTTTGTTTCCCAGAACTAACATTCCAATTGGGATACCTCTAAGGTTAGGACAGCTTCTGATGTTGTGACCGGAAGGTCCCGTCTTCACTACCTTGTACATGCCTGGCCCTCCTCGCAAGAACGGCATATCTTGTTCTTGCATTGTTGCTTCCTGTGGGCAGCAGGAGTTTATATCTTTGAAAAAGTCATCAGTATTAGTTTTAGGTTCCTGAAAATTTGAATAGGAAAAAAAAAAATAAACAAAATACAATCTATTACCACTTTCGACATCCTATTATTAATAGCTTTTACAGCAAGTCTTTAATACTATCAAATAAGAGAATACATATCCAAAAATAACTGAAGTATACACATTAACATGACTACCAAAGAATCTTTTAATGTTTCAATGCTGAGTAATATTTAAAAGAAGAGAAGAAAATATAGCAGAAAGAGCGAATGAACCTCTGGCTTTTGCCCACCACAATTTAAGAAATATATAGTACTTGATTTTATTTTTATTTTTAATGAAATATTAAACAGTAGGAAAAACAAAAATAATATACTCTGTGAACCACAACTGAATAATTTTGAATCATCATTACTGCATTGCTGTATGTTGGTACAGGTTAAAAAGTCTAAATCTTCATTTCCTTCCACTTTGTAATAATTACTTACAAATAGAGAAAACATGTGTGAAGATTCTAGAAACTTGTCTATAAACAGGATAGCAATGACAAAAAATGTGCATAAAATATAGCTACATCTTAATATTTACTAGTTAAGGATAAATATAAGAATGCTTATAAGATTTTAACAACTCATACTTCCTTAATGTAATACAAATAAAGATGTCCTGCTAGATCTGCTAGGCCAATACTAAACAATGATATATTAATGCTATTAACAGAAAAAGATGATTATACTTTTAGAGAGATTAATATCAAAGATGCATTTTTACATAAATACGATGCATTTAGATATAAAAGAATCACTTCTAAAATGAAAGAAAAGGACATGCCCTAAATTTTCTATTGAATCTGAATGAAATTGTTCCCTATGTGAATGCAATAAAGATAAATAATAACCTTCTCATATTTGCTCTTTGTGAAGGAGTAAAGTTCCACACTGGGGGCTCTTCCATTGTCATTATTACTTCTTTAAAACAGATTTAAACTGTACTTTTAAATACAGTAGTAAAGACTCTACAAATTATTTTATGTTTAAATACAACAAAAGATGACCCTAATGGGGCACTTATTTAAACAGTGCATTAAAATTAAATTAATATTTAGTAATACCATAAACATGGAATAAAAATGAAAAAACACTAATATACTATTTATGCAAGATAAAATACTACTAAATAGCTCTATCCCTCTAAGTAGTCTCATACTAAAGGGTCTTCCTTTCTATAATAAAAAATTAAAAATGAAATTCTTAAGTTAAAAAAATGTAGATTCAAGAATTCTGTGTACCTGTGACTTTAACTCAGTATAGGGTCAGGGAAAATTTTTAACCCACTATTAACCTTCACATAATATTCTATTAATTTCATTGTGGTGATGAATAACTTTTAAGTGTATAAATACATACTATGGACAATATTTATTTACATTTAATATAATAATACTCGAAAAATGTAGATTTATAATCTAAAATAAACTTAAAATATGCATTGTACACACCCATGCATATATACTCATAAAAACTTACATATGAATAGTGTGCTCAAAATGAAAATGGAGGGTCAGGTCTAAACTTTAAACTGTGCTACCACACTAACAAGGTTTTCAGTAACCATTTAAAAATATCTAGTTGTGAATAACCAGTTTCAGTAAATACAGGCTATTTCATAGTTGGAAGAGGCAAGTTAGTCCTATTTACAACCAGTTTTTAAAAAATTACATGGTATGATGTCAAAAATAACAAGCAAATATTAGTAGATTTAGTGAAAAATCAATTTTACTGGTATTCACTGATATATTTAGAGCATTTAATTAAGTTATAACAGTATTTCCAAACTTTGGTCATTCAGCAGAACACAAGAGACGAGTCTTGGCAAAAACTAATAATAATTGCAAGTTGTTCAGCGAAAGGCAATATATGAGAACTTTTATTAAAATATTTAATATTTTATTGAATAAAGAAACTATACAAATTAATAACTGTTAAACAAAGTCTATCCATTTTTTTTTTTATAGTGCAGAGAATGAAAAGAACTGACAGACAAATAAGTCATAGAAGTATGGTTGCCATTCTCAAGGAACCCTAATACACATGCTTTAGCCAATACAGAAATGGAAGACCGGGGGACCAGTGTAAGAAACGGATGAAGTGCACTGTAATTTTTTTTCTCTTTGCATTCCCACCCCATTCTCAGATGAATATCCAAAAGGGCATTGTGAAAAGCTAGGGAAGAAGAGAAGAGCCATGGATTTGGGACTTTCCCATCAAAACAAGCAAGATGAGAAAGCCAGATGTGGATGTAATTATGGGAGAAGCTACTCATAAATTAAATACAGCAAATGTGAAGTCACATAAAAGTTCAAATTAAACTAATAATACATTCTTTGACAAAAGCAGAGGGAAAAGGATTACCAGGGAAACTCAATTGTAGCACTTTGTGTCGATCTTTTTCAGCAAAAAGTCTTTCATTAACCTTAAGCAAAGGCTTCAAAAGATAGAAGGCAAAATTTGTTATACATGCTGAGATACCTGAATATTGTTTGACTGTTCCTTACAGTTAACTCACCTGGGGAAAAAAAGCTTTGGAAGTCCATGAAAATACGTCCAAGTCCCTGACTCCTTGGCTAGCATTAAAGATACTCTGAGCGACAAAGTTTAAGAAAGAAAAATATCAACAAAGAAAGGGAACAGGATATTATCTACAGAAGATGTGTTCACAGTAACAACATTGTTCTGTACTCTAGCACCAGCACTGTGACAGTATTTTACTACAGGGAAACTGAAGCCACCTGAGTAAACCATACAGCAAAGAAAGACTGATAAATAAGTTTTTGTCAAAAGCTCTCCATGGATATAGTGTGTCATGCCATTTACTAAAATTAAGAGCCAGACATTGATTTAAAGCTTAAGACAGTCAATGCAAGCAGGAAACCTTAAAACTCTTTTAAATGACGACGTATCTGTTCCAATACAAGCCAGATTTGTTTTATGACAGAAAACAGTCTGCTGTTTTATAAAGAAAAGGTAAATAATATAGATTGTATAGATAGTGCAACTATTATTATGAATATTAATGGCATGGAGAATCTGTGAACATTTCCACTTTTTAAAATACAAAAAACAACAAGAAGTCAAAAATCTAGGTCATTTTTCAATCTCCCTTTCTTCTCTAAATGAGGAAAAATCATTCAGAAATGTTACTGAAAGCTGTTAGCATATTTGTTAAGAAAAGTACACAGAAAAACATACAACTTGAATCTTTTCTTAAAAGACAGGCCTAGTTTTTGCTATCACCAAGTTTAGGAAATGCATAGAGCCTTTACATCTCTATGTTAAAATCTAAAAATATTCTGTTAAATAACCAACTTGCAGCAGCAGTCCTAGAAAAGTCAACATCTTCACAAAATGTCTTAATGAAAATTTAAGTGACATACATTTTACATAAAAATATGCTATTGAATATATTTGATCTGAAATTAAAATCTTCCCAGTGAGTAGCAATTACACAATTTTACTGCTTATGTAAATACTGTGATAAATGGTTATTTTGAACAAAAAAGAGGACACTCAAAATGTTAATAAAAGCTTTCAGCATCCAAAACTTCAACACAAAACAAACAACACAATTCCCAACCAATTATAAGCCATTTTAGAGAATGACAATTTAATATTCTTTAATCCTGTATTTTCCTCATGTATTTATGTATGGAAAGATGCAGATACACACCCACATACATACACATATATGCTAATTCAGAGATATAAGACATATAACAGCCAGAAAAAGGAGTTCCTAGTAATATGCCTACAAATGAATGCAAAACAAAACCAAGACCAAAAACCAAAGCCCCTTTCATATTTAAAAATGAATAGCAACTAGGGTCCTTTCTCTTTATGTGAAGTGGAAACATGATGAAAGCATTTTAAAATGCTGTTTTTTTTTGGGAAAAAGATGTCTTTACTGGTTCATTCATATATATAAGAATTTTTGAACTATGTGCTCAAAGGTTTTTCTCCTTCACAGAAAACAGTGGTGCAGACCTTTTGACATAAAACAATATTGAGATATTTTTTAGCATTTTCTATTTTTTAGCATAATTTTTTCTATATTAAAAGCAATGTAAAAAGCATCGTGAAAAGCAAGGCAGATGGAGTTAGTGATAAAGAAGCAATATGGTGATTCACAATATTTGAAGCTTGTACCTCTCTTTTATTTCCATGTGCAAACAAGTGTTTTGAGTCTGAGTACATGAATTAACAAGTGATATACTGCTAACCATTGTGATAAATTGCCAATCAAATCATTTTTGTACATGTTAATTATATGTGGATTCAAATTTGACACTTGTTTGCTTTTCTCAATTTGCAGAAAATTCCAGTAAACACTAGTTTACTACTTTTAAAATACGGTATCCAAATAAAATTACATTTATCAAATACCAAAAATGCACCAGATAGAAAGCTGGAGTTTAAACATAAAATAGACTTGCACGGTTTTCTTCAGAAAATTTAGGCAAGTTTAGTCTAAAGACATGAACATGCATGAAAATAATAATATCTCCAAAGTCTCAATTTCTAATTATTAAAATACATAAATTAGCTTTCATAGATTAATAGGAGTACCACTATATGCAAACACACACACACACACACACACACACACACACACACACACACACCCCTACAATAATCTAAATCATTTTATACTCAAAGACTGTTTTAAAGGCAAAAAAGTTCTGTTAGGAAAATTAAAAATTAAAGCATACTAAAATCCTAACTAAATTAATGATCACCAAACTGCGGATAATTTTTCAAGGCACAGAAGATCAAATAAGTGAAAAATATTCATTGTGAAAATACATGACCAAACATGCCAAATGCTCACGCAAAAAAATGCTTAATAATTCTTTCACTGTGCTAGATGAGCACAGAGTTAAGAGTTGCCATTTTTAAAGAGAAAAAGATAAAATGTCTCCGAAAAATTAAACACAGCATACACAAAAACAATTAGTGTTATTTTAATTGCCTTAATTTCATTCTGTTAATGGTGCATTAAGTAAATACTTAGTATTTACTAAGGTTAAATAGTAAAAACAGATTATGCATATACATACACCAATCTATTAACATAACAAAACCAAGCAATTCGGGGTATGTTAAAGTTGTGGCTACCAGGCATCATCAGGTAACCCAAGAGAATGAAATGGGACATAAAATGTGAGAAACATTTGCTAATTTTACCAATTACCCCAGGTAATGCTATCAGAGAGATTACCAAAAGATATTTTCCCTTCATCTCTCCTCCGTATGTTCCGGTCCCTAAAATTTGGAGAAATCAACCTACTTTCTCTATGTGAACATCAATCAGCATATGGAGGAAGGAAGTGGTTTGTATAAATGCCTGGAGATGTTTGGACACATGAGCTGTTTCTCCAAGAATTCAGATAATATAGTCATTATAAAGATATCTTAGAATACTTCCATCCAGGTATCATTTACTCTCCTTGATATACACTCTACCACTCAACCTTCACAATGTTGGAAGACCTCATTTTTGACAAAGTATCCAAAGAATTGGGCCTAGAAGTTTTAAATCACTAATATCTCCTATCCTAGAAGTAAACTCGTTTTCCCCCAAAAATGTAAGGTCTATTCCAGGCAGTCATATTTTCCCCAATGTATGAAACATTCTATTAGCTTACATTCTGTAGCTTCCAGATCTTTAGAATTTTAATTTAAAAATCAACATTTTATGCCTTCTGTCTTCTCAGACTGACCTACGTCACCTTCAACATGTATCACGGTACTCATCCTCATTCAACCATTAAGGTTATGAATATTCACATTTACTTAATTTGGGAGTTCTACTAAAGTGGTATGATTTTTATAGCTATATTTACTTTGTCCTTTTGTGACCATATGTCTCCTTATCTATTACTTTCTACTTGTGATTTTGAGAGAGTAGCTATCTGTTGACACTAGAAAAATAAGAATGATAAAATACATGACATCACAGGTCACAACAAAATTAAATGAGAGAAAAGTAAATGAGAAGCAGCAGCATACAGGTGATAGGAATTATTCTGAACAGTACATCATACCAAATGCCAAGCATTAAAATGTAGTATTCAACAAAGTTGAAAGCCTACCGTGCGCAAAATATAATATTTAACATTTTGGAAGAAAAGAATATGAGTAAGAAGGGATTCTTAATGAGTCCTTAACCTTAAGGAGCTTAACAAGAGAAGTAAAAGGTACACAAATACAAATGGGCTGAAGGGAAGAAAAACTAAACATTATGGGTAAGAAGTAGAGCTCTTCTACTTCGACCTGAGAAAAGAGAGGGAAACCTAATTTCCCCAGTACTTTTGTGATTCCTACCCCCAATCTTTTGCTTTGTCAGCCCTTATCAACTAGTTTTCAGTTCCCAAACACAGCAGGCCTCCATAACTTTGGACATTTGATTCTTTGTCACTTTTTCCTGACAACCTTTCTTCAAGACTTTTTCCCTCCTCACATATCACCTAGGTGAAGTCATTCTGTAACTTATTACAATGCAACTTAATTATATGAATGTGGCATGTCTGCCATATTATACAATGAGTACTCCAAGAGCAAGAACTGCACTCCCATCTTATTGATTTCATATCCCTTCCCTCCCCCTCTTCACTCAATGTTTACTTCCCATCTTAGTATTTGGTACGTTAATAAGGGCTCAATAGTCCTTAAATGAACAACCAATAAATTAGTAAATACAGCATTACTG